>NC_140236.1:3637771-3891740 GCF_949987555.1 Borostomias antarcticus
TTGACTGGTGTTGGCCTCAATTCAGTAATGAAATGTATGGAATTCAATTGAATGTCCATTTCCCAGCTAAATTCTTGTTTTAGATAGTGATCTATAGTGCGACTAAAAAGACTCTTCTCCCTCCCCTTTCATTGGAATCCTCTTATGTGTGTGTGTGTGTGTGTGTGTGTGTGTGTGTGTGTGTGTGTGTGTGTGTGTGTGTGTGTGTGTGTGTGTGTGTGTGTGTGTGTGTGTGTGTGATTTCAGCCCAACGAGGTGGTGCAGGTATGTGCTCCCCTCACCCTGAGAGGAGACGAGACGGAGGTGTACAGTGTCACATTGCTGGCTTTGGCCTCCAGAGCCAATCAGTAGCCTCCACTCAAACACTGACCAATCAGGTCAGGAGCCTCTACACACAAGCCATAAAATACCTACAGGCACAGAGCACTTAAAATGGGACAGCAGGAAGAAAAGGTTAACTCACTAGTTTGCACCTCCCATCAATCCTGTAAGTTAAAATGAACGATAGATATTCTTTACAAACATTGAATGGATGAATTTGTTTGAGAACTGTGGACACTTACTGTATATTACTGGTGAATATGAGTGTAAACAACAAATGCTTCTCTGTCTGATTCTACTGCTCTTGTTATTATATGTATCTATCAAATGATATATGTTGACAATTCCAATTCACTCTAAACGACGTTTTCAGATTCACCATCATTTTAGATTGGGCCCATCCTCTTCCATTCATCAGGTATTTGCTGCCCCATATTTCACCACCGGGGGGCATAACTGGGACACATACCTCACTATGAAGGGAGTGTCAGCCGTAAACCAGCACAGGTGCATGTGTGTATGTATTTGTGTTGATACCACAGCTGCTCCCGTTTTGTTTTTGTGTGTGTGTGTGTGTGTGTGTGTGTGTGTGTGTGTGTGTGTGTGTGTGTGTGTGTGTGTGTGTGTGTGTGTGTGTGTTAGTGCTAAACGCAAAGCAAAACCAAGGCGGTAACAAGAATCGTTTTTCTAAGCCCTGTGTTTCATTAGCTTAGGGCGGTTGGTCACTCTGGGCCGGTCTATTCAGGGTTGTGGAGAGGTCAGGTCAAGGACCCTGTGAAGGTAGAGATATACCCCATGACAGGAATAAAAGGGTATAATTCTTCTCTACTCTACTGTAAACAGTCACACCACTGGCCTGCTATAGACTGGATCAGACCACTGCAGTTACGGGTTCCTACCCCTAGGGGGCAACTAATCTGGGAATAATCTTACCAGTGCTTCTGTTCCAGAACGTCATAATGGATATTGATGGATCAGCTGTGATATTTCTGCCCTGCTTATTAAGCCGTTGCAGTTGTACAGTATGTGTCTTAAATATGACCCGTCTATAGCAATGAAAGGAATCGGTTACGTTTCTTGATTGTACAAACAGTTGCTACACCATTCTAGAAGAGAAAGCTGTAAAATGCTTCATGATGCATGGCTAAAGCATGGTAATCAAGGTACAGTATTACAACTATGATATGCCTACTCTTTAATGTCAAATATAATTATATGCACCACACATGCTCACTACATTTCAAGATGTACACCCAAAGCAGTGCAGAGAGCGTCAACATTAAATTTCAAGTGCATCTGTAAAGGAAAGAGAACTGATATTACTACTAACAGTGTGTCTAAAGAAAAATGACCAGGACACTGTTATGGAGGGGAATTTAAAAGGAAAATACATCCATGTTCATATAATTTAATAGTTAGCCTACAAAATAAATAGCTTGCTGATACTTTAAAATGTCAAACCAAAGATGTTGCATTTCAAAGGCACTCTATATAAACACAAGGCTCTTTATAGGAACAGCAGATATCAGTAATGCCGTGTGCCGACCAATAGGATCCGTCCTTCCTAAGAGATACATGCGGTAAGCATTTATCAGAGATTGAAGCAGATTACACTAAATCAGATTACTGTATCCCAACCTGGCTATAAAAAGCAAGGTCATTATGAGCTTAGCCTAATGTAATGTCACTCGTTTTATGAAAGGTATGAGATCATATTATGGGATATTTGTGTTGCCATTTTGCCTTATTCTAATCTGATTTCTCATCTGATCTCCACTAATACCCTATGATAGTGCCACTTACATACACTCTATGCTCAGTAGTTTGGGGAGTTATTCTGTTTGTGTGTTTGTGTGTGTGTGTGTGTGTGTGTGTGTGTGTGTGTGTGTGTGTGTGTGTGTGTGTGTGTGTGTGTGAGAGTTAGAGAGAAAGAGAAGGAGAAGGAGAAGGAGAAGAAGTCGTAGCAGTAGAATATACATATGGAGGATGCATAATAAGGACCTACAGTAGATCCCAAGTAATAGAAGCAGTTACTTTCTTGGGCCACTGGGTGGAAATACCACCAAAATGTAGCACAATCATTCACTAGCATTTTCATTCAGGTAAAAAGGCACATTTAGGATTCACAAACTTAAATATTTAAATATGTTTAAAATGTTAAAAGAAAACTCAAAAATGATTAAACATGTTGTTAGTGTGCATGTTACAATAGCAAAAGGATGTGGGCTTTTTTCTTTCAGACTATCAAGGCCGGTGCCGGTCAGACAACCATGCAAAACACTCCCATGTAGTGTAGCTTCACAACAGATGCATGCAGCCAGGTGTATCCAGGGCAACTAGATCTCAGCAGCACTTAGGTCTACCTGGATGTAGCTGGGTTATGCACATGGGTTCCTTGGAAACACTAGGGTCGGCTGGTGAAGACAGCTTCCTGTCTCCTAAAACACACGCACAGGGCTAGTCTTTTACAATAGTACACATACATCGGCAAACACACCAATACAGACACATGATAGGTGCCTATTCCATTCACGCTTTCCGAAATGCTCAGTGTTGAAGGAGATAAACACTATAGAAATGCATACTATTTAGAAGTTTATTTCAGGGACAACATACAAATACGTTAGTCTCCTTAGAGAGAAGATGCATTGTAGACTAACTTCTTGTACATAGACGGGATGCTGCAGATGTAAACCATGTTTTGTTTTTTTATGTGGGTGTTTATATTTGTCAACATGCAAGTGCATTGGAAATGTGTTCTTTTTGCATATCCCAACTCCCCCCGAGGCATGTGCAATGAGCTGGAATCAGCCAGGGTGGCCATTTCTCCAGCACCCCTGGATATATAACATGCAGCTCAATTAATTGAATTTTTGTGACTCTACAGATAGAGAATGATTGAATTATAAACTGGTGGAACTTTTACTTTACATGGTGTCTTGATCATTATCTCTGGAAGTACGTCATGCTAACGTTATTACCTACTAACTCCAGACAAACTGAGTTTTACAACTTCAAAACATAGATGAGCCACATCACAGAGGAAATGTAGAAAAGTGTGTTGCATCGCATGACTGGGGTTGTACTTGTCTCATGCACATTGTCATACTGTCCAAACACACACACACACACACGACAGATGAAGATAATGTACAATGTGTTAATCTAATTAATACTTGTTTAAATGGTTTTAGTGTTGATTGCTGTGAAATTCTCCCTTCTGTTAGTAGTATGTACTAAACATCAAATCAGTTTGCTCTACGTTATAAGACTGCATAGACAATAGGCTGCCTGGGATGTTTGTAAAACTTCAGAATAATTTCCATTAGAGGGAATGGCTACATGAAACAGATCTGGCATCTAGATGGACAAATATGAGGGCAGGTATGGGACAGAACAGAAGTATAGCAGGTCCTGGTTAACTAGAGTTTCAAGTGGGGGTTTGTTGACACTGCCTGCCTCCTCACTGGAGAGCAGCACTGATGGAGGGGCTCTGTCACTCCCCCAGGTAATGGATGAGGGGATATTGTGTTCCAGGTCTCTAAGTAACGCCTGAACCCGCTGAGCGACTGCTCTTCCTTTGAGCACTACATCACACACTAGCTACTGGTGATAATGAGCTATCTAGTCTGTGTAGACTGGTATTTCCCCTACAGACAGAAGTGGCAGAGGTCCCCTGACAATCCTGCTTGATCTAGCACACTTGTTTTTCTCTGACGCATTGGCAAATGTGGGACAATCTGTTAAGCCGTGATGCTGTTGAGGACCGGGCACTGCATTCAACCCAGAGTAAAAGAGAATTCCAGGGTCCAATGTGCTCGATTAAGACACATGCAGTGTGTTTAAAGGGGAAATGCGAATAAGCCTTAGCTATGGCTGTCTGAAGGTAGCCAACTGCATGAATATGCAATCTGGAATATGTAGAGGTGGGTCATATGCCCACCTCCCTTGTTCTCTGTAAAGCGCATTGTGTTGCCTCTGGGTATGAAATGCGCCGTACAAATAAAGCTTTGATTGATTGATTGATTGATTGATTGGTGAATGAACTGTGTGCCACAATACTTGACTTATTCCACTTCCTGGTCCTTTGGACACAATGAGGACATGATTGTGGACAATTTGAGTTAGGCAAGGCAAGTTTATTTGTATAGCACATTTCAGCAACCAGGCTATTCAAAGTGCTTTATATGAGACATTAAACACATCAAGACAAACACATAAAAGGCCATAAACAACGAAATGCAAAAAAGGACATTTAAAATATGCAATGCAGTGCAGGACAAATAAAATACAGGAATAAAAGTTACAGTGCAGTGTATGAATGAATAATTATTGGATTAGTGTTTGATTAGAGTTAGTGTTTGTTCAACAGGTAGACTCTTAATGAAGAGGTGAACTAGATTTTTAGGACACAAGCCACTGCTCTCAGAAACTACAGTGAAGCAATGACGTGCTTCAAAAGACCGAAACAATTGTTATCAAGTCATTGAGTCATCTTTCACTGCTCATTATGGGTTCCTTGTGTATAATTAAACTGCTAATAGAGATTAGGGTTGCTGCTAATTGTGTTCATCCATATCAATTAGAATCAAGTCTATATCATAGTAGCCTGTGCAGCATTTGCATACTAAATGACGTGAAATGTAAAGAAAACTAAAACTTTATTCAGTCAAGTGGCTAGCTAGATGTCACATTATTAGAATCAAGTCTATATTATAGTAGCCTGTGCAGCATTTGCATACCAAATGACGTGAAATGTAAAGAAAACAAACTTTATTCAGACAAGTGGCTAGCTAGATGTCACATTATCCCGGGAAAAAACGATCCGATTTTGGAGTGGCCGACCCTGTCCGTGCGTTGTGACGCTCCCGTAACGTGGGGTTTCCCAGAGCCGAGTGCAGGGTTACCGCGCCCATCTCTGCTGTCTGATGGCCGGAGGAAGCGTTTGAGACACTGGCGTGAAGAAAGAGAGAACAGGGGGAAGACGGTGGGAAATTACAAGAAGGACTGAAGAATCGGAAAGAAACTGTTCTGAATTGGAAAGAACACACGGAGACTCTAAAAACTCGTTTTTTCAAATCACGTTTGGTGCGGTTGAACATTGCCTGATCTTTGTGCCTCTGTGCCTGATCTTTGTGCCTCTGTGCCGGTGTGTCTCCCCTGGGCGGATCGGAAGCTGGGTTCGGGGAGTGCCGCTCCTCCATAGCTCGTTAGCTCGCTAGGTCTGTGTGCTAGGCGGAGAGGAGAGGCTATCTTAGGGGTTTCCAGTCAATGCGATATAAAGAACGGATAACCCTCGACTGAAAAACGGGTAAGACATTATTTGAAATGAGGGGACTGGGTAAAGAAAAGAGTTAAGATAATAGTTAACTCAAAGTACCTGAGTCAGCTTGAAAGCCAAGTGAAAACGGGTTAAATTGAGTGACTCGTTGTGGTGTTGAATGCTGTTAGCAGAGTAGCAGGAACGTTATGTGAAGCTAACATGCTAGCCAGTAACGTTATGTGAAGCTAACATGCTAGCCAGTAACGTTATGTGAAGCTAACATGCTAGCATGCTAACAGTATTGCGACGGGGATGAGGGGGGTCATAATTAGCTAGCTTGCTAACGAGGACTATTGGCCAACAACATTAATGAAGTGTTTCATTGCCCGAGTCACCTGAATAGCTAAGACTCAAATTTAGTGTGCAGTTTGCGTCTCTTAATAATTATTAAAGTGGTTTTGTAGCCTTTTGCGGGCTAATTTGATCTAACCCAGGCAGGACTAGCGTGCTGTAACACGTCCGGGTTTTCTCCGATAAGTTAGCTAGCTACTAGACTCACTTATATTTCTTACACTGTATTAATAAGTAGCTTAGCTGACCAGAAGTATGAACCGTATCCAAGCATCAATTAGAAATAATATACGTAATTAGGTGAAATTCGTACACTGATGGATCTGGGCCGGCGATGGTTTGCTAGGTACCAAGCTAAGCTAACGGTACATGTACTACAAGTTGGCTAGCATGCTAGTCGGCTAGCTAGTCAGCTACTTGTCAAGCAAGCTAACAAATTAGCCCTGTAAAGTTAGAAAGCTAACTATTTGAATTGCAAACTGAATACATCGATTAGTCAAATTCGTGAGTCGTCTTTATAGATATATACCAAGGCTATGATTTGATTATTCAAGCAACTGGACAAGACACTCCCTATAAAATAGTGTAAAACTTAGCTAGCTAACCAGTCAAGGGAGGGAGTCTAAAAATGGCTACTTGACCAACATAGCCAACATCCACCCCCACTTTCCCCAGCAGTTAACCTTACAGTTAAGCTAACGTTGGCTAGCGAGCTACGTTTATTGCTTGGTTATGCCTAGAAATAGGGTGTGTGTGCCTAGAAATAGGACCTAGTATTGGTAGCTACCTAACTAGATCCCCGGCCTTATATTAGACTTCAAAACACTTTGTCAATTCACTGTAGACTAAAAAATAAGGTGAAATGAGAGTGATAAAGTCTGTATAAGGCAACAGTCGTTGCCATTTGCAGATATTAATGCGAACCATCTACCAATGATCTCCTGTTACAGTCATTGGGGTTGACTTCGTCATATATGGCTTTGATGCCAGGGATTATTGCCACATTTCACATGGTGCATCAAGCGGTAGGCTTTGTAGTTATGAATCAGACATCCATTTTGCTAATGGACAGTGTGGTTAGCTCGCAAACTGGCTAGGTAGCATTATTAGTCTCTTGGGCTTTTCATTGGGATGCGTTAGAGGAAAATGTGGATAGGGAAATGACAAGTCGCACAGAGTGGATAGTTTAGAAGCACGTTAAATGTGTGCACTGTACACTCCCTAGTTTCATAAGTGTGAGCAGTTCAATGCATTAACGTTAGCTTGTCAGCTAGCTAGGTCACTGTCCAGGTGGATTTGATTGGCCTTAACTTAAGCCTCTGCTTCTAATGACATACGTGCGATGTGGACTAATTGGATCTTCGACAATCTATTTAACCCGAGCATAGATCTGTATAGGAGACTGTCTATTTAACCTGAGCATAGATCTGTATAGGAGACTGTCTATTTAACCTGAGCATAGATCTGTATAGGAGACTGTTTCTATGCTTCAGAGCACGGGCCACTCTGTGAATTGCATTTGCTAGACCGGTTTAGAGGAAACGAGAAACGTTACAACGGTTCCTCAATGAGGAAGCTGCAAATCCTATTAGTTTGTAACATTCACGGGGTGTGAGAACATGAAACCAGGCATTTTTAAATCCGCGAACTGAGCTTTTAGTGTTCAATTGAGCCAGGCTTTCTGTCGCAGAGCGTCCAGAGCGGCTGGCAGTGTTTCCTCTCTGGGACACTGGGTAACAGAATGGTCGCATTTCTGTTACATTTTTACATTCAACACAGCAACATGTTTTTGGCATGTTCATGGCTGATGATAGGTGATATGTTTGTCATGTAAATGCCTGTCTTTCAAAAGAGCTATTTGTTATTGCCTGTTAACAGAGATGAATTCATTTTGCCAGTCTGCCCCCCTCCTTGAATGAATGGGTTCCTGTATTCTGGGCCTAAGCAGCTGCAATGAACAAGATGGCGTTCAAAGCCTTTTTTCCTCGCCGCTTTTTCTCAGACTGAGTTAGACAGCAGCTCCTCATCGGATGTGTTTAGGCTTGATATTGATATTTATTTTAACGTTTATTGTTGATTTACACATTGCATCCGTACACTTGCGGTTATATTTATCAAGTAATGAATATGCCTCGAAAATAACGAAACCGGCGGTGTCTATGGTCTGAGATGTAGGACAACATGGAGGGATTGCTTGGGTAGCGGTTTAGTTAGTAGTAACGTTACATCTTTAGTATTTTTAAGTGGGACTGTACATCGAGAAATATTTGTAATGATCCTGATAGTAATTTATTATGATTACATTCAATTAACTAATTGAATGCTTTTTGTTAATCATTTAATTAAGGACTTTTTACAACCATGTTTTAAGTTGGTCGTTAATTGTAATGTTGAGCACTATTATATTAATGTTAAACTATAAAAGTTGTTCAATGATGCTGGAAGGCTATACTTAATTAGTTAGATGATTTTCCCCCTAGTTCCTTATAGACAACTATGTGACTACATTGAGAAGACGAACCACATTTGTGTATCAACTTAACCAGACAGATCAGAAAAGTTCATATGCTGGTGCCTCTGCATATTTATGCTTTATGTTATATAAAGGGCTGGTTGTCACGTTTTGATCATACAACTGTCTTGGCTTCATGTGACTTTGAGCAAAGGAGGATTGTACTTTGTAGAAATGTTTTCACATTGGCATAGGTGAAAAGGTTTGCAGCCGCTGATTGTCATTTCTTGTTATAGACTGAGAGGCATCAGCCCAATTACCCATAAGCCTAATTTTAGCTGCTAGTAGTGTCTGTGCCTTATAGTTCAGCTGAAGGCTACTCCTCGGTGTTCGTTTTTCATCTCACTTCATCCGCACAATTTTCCCAAAATATCCTCATCTGTGCAATGTGTCTGTGATTACGCTCACTAAGATTAGGTTTTGATCCTCTATTTGTTGTGTGCCTAGACGAGGAGTGTTTCATAGTCGTTTCGATGTGATTTCTACAAAACATGATGCTGTGAGACTTCAGACTTAAGTGTTTTCCTCAGTCACACATGGATTGAACTACAACTCCACAGTCAACCAATGAAAAGCATCAGCAGAACAATTACACGTTCTGCACATATTTAACCCCCAAGGTTTTTGTAAACATTGGAATGTGTGTGACCCTCTCATGACCCATATAATGGCATTTCCTACAGCGGCTTGTCACTTTCTGTCAATGGTGAGAGTATCATGGACAACCTCAGGATAACTTGACTGTCATATAAAGCCTATCCAGTGTGTCTAGGTGACATTTGCCCCCGCTGGTTTGTACACATCAGAGATGAGTGACTACGCTGGGATGAGCATATGCCTGAGCTGAATTATCTGCCCTGTGTGAATTAGAGGGATTTTTGTTTTGATACAGATTTTCATCACATTGGATTTTTTTTTTTTTCAGTAAGCGCAGCGTATGAATGGGATTAAAATCTTAGTCTGTGGATATCAGTCTCTAGGATTACAGGGCTTGGCCGGTCGGTGATAGTGCTGATTTTCCCATCTGATCCTGTTTTTAGCCATATGGAATTTCTTAATATCACAGTAACTGTCCCTCCCTTATCTTCGTGACCGCCAAATGGCATGGAATTCATGAATCAACTGTACTTAAAGTTTCTTTTTTTTCACATTTGTAATGTGTTTGACCAGGACAATATTTTTATAGCCTAGCTCTTAGGGCTGGAAGAACGCCAGCCAGCCGGCACCAACATCCTTTAGGCTAGTAGGTGGAACATATCTCTCATGAGCAGCTGCTTCCTGTCAGACCCTTCTCTCCTCTGGTGTCCGTCCTGGTTCCTCATTCCATAATTTAAGTGCGAGAGTTGGAGCAAAACGCCCCGGACACTTTCGTTTGGTAACGTGGGCTGCTCTCGTCGGCAGGGACGGTGCTTTTGAACAGGAACAGGTCGCCCAGATTTTATTAGATGCGATTGAATTAACCTTTGCCCCGTCCTTCTGCACTATGCACTAATAGCTAGATTTTGAGTCCGCAGACAGGCAAACCTAGTCTGAATTGAACCACTTAATCTGAATTGTTATTATTTTTGTCCGTGTAATCCACCCACTCTACTTCACCCACTCTTCCACTTTTGGTTTCACCCAGAGTGATCACACAACAAGGCTCTGCCGCAAGTCACAGCACTCCCCTTTCATGGGTCCTTGCTATCTCAAACGCAGGCCTAGTTTTTATTTTTAACCCAAGGTGCCAGTTTATGACTGCGTGTAGGCACTGGGCACGCTGATGTTGGTGAACCCCCCTCCCCGTCCTCCCGCCCTGCTCTGCGCAGAGAGGGGAGGGGTGTTGAAGCCTGTGCCTGACCCCTGAGGTCCAAGTATATTTGAACACAAACAAGTACATTTTCACCACAGTTTATTTTTAGTGTGGGCTGCATGTGACTGGCCAGTGGCCACTCTTCCCCCTCTTCTCTCCTCCCCCCCTCCTTCGTTTCTTCTCTCTTCGCCTCTCAAACCATTCATCAGCTGTATGATGGTGTGTGTGTGTGAGCGTGTGTGTGTGTGTGTGTGTGTGTGTGGGAGGGGTTGCCTAGAGTGAGAGGAGGGCCACACCAGATATTGTTGATACAGGTTGTGTGTGCGCATGTGAATGGGTGTGTTTGAGTTCATTTCCACGCCACAGCTGGAAGCTTTATCCACCATCAAATTGTAGGGTTGCTGTTAGTTGTTGACTGCATAGTCTTTGCTTCGACATAGATTTTTTTTACATTTATGAAATATACAACCAAATCAATTTTATTTTATTACCTTTCCCCCCTTTTAAAAAGTTTTTCCTCTGTTCTGTTTGTACCAGTTGGCTTGATTTGTTGGTTCTCCTGGTGTGGGTCAGTAGTACGATGGTAAAGTGTTATGGCTAGCAGCACCATCAGGTGAGTTTTGGTTTGGTAGTCAACACACTAGCTAGACTCTGACATACCAACTGAGTGTGTGAGTGCCTCTGTTTTGAATAGTCAAAGTGAGCAGTGACTGGGCCGTTAGTAGTGACCCACACCCACCCCTGTGTCATCATATCAGCCACACAGTCCTTTGCATGAAGCCGCTGGACGCCACCGCTTTGAAGTTTGAATAAAGACGGGCTCTATTTGTATTTCCATTCTAACCCAGTAGATTTGACTACAACTGGGGAAAATGCGACCTAACCTGAATTCCGACGCACCAGGAAGGCAGGCAGGCGAGAGGGTGATTTATTTAGTCTTGGCGTAGCGGCAGAGTGCAGTCGCTGAACTGAGGAAGCACGGGCGGGCAGTCATGTGACTTCTCACACACTTGTTGCTCTCTTTTTGGATTCAGGGGGGAGCGAGCGGGAGGGAGTGGGGAAGTATATTAATGCAATCAATGGAGTGTGTTTGGTGTTATAAACAAAGTCATGCTTTTGGCTCTGGGCTAGCTGGCCTTATTTTATTTTTTTTGCCATTCTATTCCATTGGATTTTTCTCTATGATGAAGCTGTTTGTGCACATTTCACAAGCAGAAACCATTTATATTAGAATGTAAAGGGGAAAAAAAAACAATCTATACCTACATTTTATTCTTTTTTTAAAGATTTGTTTTAAGTCTCGGTTTGAGCCCGGTAGTCGCTAGTGTCAACTTTTATTCCGCTAACCCTTAATGACTGTCCTCACACTGTGGCATTTTGGACTAAGTTAGCCAGCATGGGCGCTAGCCTGTGGAACCTGTTTGGCTCCAGCCTCATGCTCAGAGACGTAACAGGAACAGAGGGGGTAGGGCCAGAGGGTGGGCCTATGGCTGCAGAGAGCAGGGGTGCCTGGGAATGTAGGTACCAGAGGGCAGGTGAGAGGTCAGTCGGTCTTCACCACTCCTCTTACTTGAGTGGCTCTGGGGGGTGGGGGTGTGTCCCAAGCCGCCTCATTGTCTTCGTGTGTCGGTGGTGGCCTGGTAATGGCATGGTGAGAATTTGCTATAGGATTTACTCGAGGATTGGGATTGTATCGCATCCATGAAATGGGAAGATGCACCTTTTATGTTCAGTGATTAAGCCACCACCCTAAGTCAGGTGCCGCTTATAGCTTATTTATTTTTGCCACCGGGAACTACCTCCACAGGAAAGGCCATGCCCGCTCTTTCCACCCGCAGCCATCCTCCGCTTGCTAGGAGCTCCTGGCACCATGGAACGTTTCACCAGTCAATCAGTTAAACTCTACTCTCACTCCCATTGATGTTATGTCTCTTATGGTCAGACGTTCTCGCCACAGACCTGCAACCATCATCCACTCATCTACTCTTACTGCAAATGGGACTGACTAATGGGACGATTCACTCAGTCTGAAGAAGAGCAGTGGCTCGAAACGTGGCAGATTAAAGCATGTTAAATGGAGCTCCAGTGGGCGGATCATCCATTCTTCCTACGATTCACTCAGAAACCATAAGAGGTTATTGTTTTTTTTAAGTTCTACGTTGCTCAAACCACCGTTTATGAACATACCAGGGGCAGCCATTGTTTTTTTTGCCTCGCCGGGGCGGAAGTATATATTTTCGGTTGTGTGTGTTCGTTACTTCTTTCGTTCTTTAGCAGGATTTTCAGCCTGGCCCAACATACTGGCTGGTGGCCGAGTTAAGCAGTTGCAATCTGTAGACCCGGGTTCGAATGCAGACCAAGATTTTTTTTTTCTTTTCATTACAATGACGAGTCAAATTAACTTTAAATAGCCTATATATATATATATCTGCTTCATTTTTTTGCTGTTTAAGCAAACATCTCTATGCATGTAAAGCAAAATAATATCTGATTCTCATTATTAGGCAAAATTACATTTTCCTAGCCTGGATCCTGTGGTAAGCTATTACATATAAACTGAGTGTTTTTAACCATTTCAACTGAGTTAAACCAACAAAATGTATTAATTCACGGAGGCCTGTGCTCTGAGCACACTTTATAGTTTTGCATTTATTTTGCTAACTTTTAGGGAAAAGAAGAAGAAAGGAAGTTAATGTTTTTCACTTCACAAACTCCCAATAGATATACTGCAGTAAGCCATAGTTGGCCTTCTATGCCAGTATGTAAGAGACGTGCGTCATCGTCATATGCCTATATGTTCTGACTGCATCATCGGACGTGCATAGCTATGGATTTAACAGTGCAGTGCTCCATTTAATTAATCCTTAAATTGAATAAGGCGACCTGTCCTGACCACACACGACCAGCTCATGTCAGTTTTCTGGTTTGACAGAACAGGATGTTCAGACCATATCTCTCACAACTGTGTTTGAGGGGGGGTCTACCTACTATCTTGTCAAGGAAGAAATGCAATGGCTCAGCTGCGCACATTTAGCCTCTAGATGTAAAGCTAGCGAGGTGGAAATGTTTTTGTGTAGACAATATAGTAAGCCTTGATGCTGCCCTCAAAAAGGCCTTTTCTTAATGGCCTCTTCCCGATCTCAGTCAGCCCCCGGGTTCTGACTGGTTTAATACTACATGTGATGTCACATGCGTTGAAAGCATACCACTATGTTTGGGCCTTTGTTGATGCGTATGGCGAAGCATATGGTGACCTATCTTTAATGCAATGATCCAAACTGTATCCTAACTGGTCCACGTCAGAGTACAGAAGCAGGAGTCTCTGTGAATGGGTCCATTGAACGTTCCTTTTGTGTCTTTTACATGGATGTACATGGCAGGAACTGTAGCCTAATTGTATAACCACTGTAATTCAAAAGAATTATCTGGAAAATCCCAGTCAAAATTGTCATCTTATGTAGTACAAATTTGTAGCCTGGGGATTTTGGATCCAAATCTGCTGTGCTCTAGTTTTTCATGGAGGAAATGGGCTGAGGGACATTTTTAGTTGGGTGGTTCTCCTCTAGTCTTATAAGTGATTAAGAATTCACCTATTCCTAAGACATTTACAAATTAAGGCCAGGTCCTCCCTCTATCCCTGTTAAACAGTGCAAAGCCACAGAATCGCAATATTAATAGGACAGGCTTGGCAGCTATTCCAATCCAAACTCAAGGTTTTATGCTGTGTACAATTTCTAGTATGGTCCCAAAGGAACCCACAACCTGGCGTTGTATGAACATTGCTCAACTAATAGATTCATACCAGCTTAAAAGTAGCATGGCAGGCCAGTATACTATAGACCAAGGCTAGGGCAGGGGATTGCCACTGATTTTCTCTAAAACGATTGATTCCGATTCACAAGGCCCCTATTTGATTTTCGATAGCGATTCGGTTAGATACATTTCAGTCAATACCAATTTTGCTTGGATTGCTTGCTCTCTCTCGCTGTAAATTGTAGGAGGTAACCCTTTAACTTGGTGTATTTAAAAAAATATTAGTCTAATGTTTAGATTACATTAAGAATTGACCCCAAAGCAGAACACATTACATTACATTAGTCATTTAGCTGACGCTTTTCTCCAAAGCGACTTATAATAATTGCATTTGTACTACTACTTGCCAGAACTCATAAGTGAGCCTGCAGAGAAAGATGGGCTCTGCTGTCCTGACGTCAGTGGGCAGTCATTCCACCACTGCAGGGCCAGGACAGAGAAGAGCCGTGACCGTGTCGATTGACCTTAGGGGCCTCAGTGACGGGGCTTCCAGTTGCCCCGAGGTGGCATAGCGTTGTGGTCTGGGGTGGTATAGGGTTTGACACATGAATGTGCTTCTTATTTAACATGACCAACACTAAGGCAGTCAACACAATATAGTGTAAGCTGTGCATCTCTACGGACTCTACAGTCAATGAGAGTGACCAGTATGGAGAACTGAGCATGTGTCTTTATGCACAGAGCTTTATTTTGACGTTTCAGCGAAACTGGAAGTTGCCACCTTCTGGTGTATAAAGTCATGGCATACCATCAGCTAGCTGTCATTTGAATGCTAGCAAACGTCAGCTAATGATCAGTATGATCATTCAGATGTTCAGAATGATCATTTGCTAACACATTACTAATGTGCTAGCTAGCTAGCTAAATAATATGAACTAGCTACAAGCAGTAGATAAATGTGTAAGCTAGATTGTTAGCTAGCTAGCTCCCACAGCTCATATGTCCAGCACTAGATAGTCTTGCTTGTTACCGCGTTAACAAGGCATATTTAAAAGATCGATCTCGGGATTTATGAATCGATAGCGATCATTCAAATGTAGATCTATTTTACCCAGCCCTAGTAAAGACTATGGTGTTAAGTAAAATCATGACTGAGTTTTATTTTGTTTTGTATGTGTCCCATGTTCATGGTTGCATATGTCCCTGTCTGGCATCAGTGAAACAGCCAGCAGCCCCTCCCATGCAGTCATGGTTGTGTCTGGCTGTCTGCTTGAATTTGTCTTCTACTGTAACTATGCAGAGACAGGGGACACTCTCTCTGTCTCTCTCTCTCTGTCTCTCTCTTTGTCTCTCTTTGTCTCTCTCTTTGTCTCTCTCTCTCTCTGTCTTTGTCTGTCGGTCTCTCTCTCTCTCTCTCTCTCTCTGTCTCCCTCTCTCTCTCTCTCTCTCTTTCTCTTTCATTCTCAAATGCCAATGGTGGATTCCATTTGGGAAGGAGAGGGACTGAGAGCTAGTGTGAGTGGGGTTTGGGGCTTTTAAGAAATGGCCGGGAGCAACTCCTACCTCTCCTCTGCGTCATATCCCTTGTCCCGGCCCTCGTCGTGACCTCCTTGTGTTTCACATGCATGACTTCCTCACAGCACTTAGCCTCCCGCTCGGATACCAACCCCACACACAGTCCGGACTGTTGCTCGGGACATCCCAGGGGGAGTGTGTGTTTCGGGAGAGGAAGTAACGTTAGGCCTACAACTCTTATTTTGTGCACGTTTGTGGCTGTGGTGTAGGGGGAGAGGTAGTTGTTAGGGCTGGGATTAAATCAAATCTGAATCAAATGATTCAGAATCGATTCATGAATCCCATAATCAATCTTTTATTTAATGAATGAATGAAGGAATGAATAGTTCATTAATTCCTTCAATGATTCATTCATTCATTCATTCATTTTTGGAAATCAGCATTGATACCCAGCCCTAGTATTGATGTGTTGCATAACTTGGCAGTCATGTAATTAAGGTTACAGCTATAAAAAAATAAAAAATAAAATCGATATTGAATCGAATTGAATCGTGATAATCGATTCTGAACCTTGTGAATCGGAATCAAATCGATTCTTGAAATTCAAATCGATACCCAGCCCTAGTAGTTGTTGATAGTTTGGTTTTACCTGAATCATCCCTGCTCCTCTAGGCGAGCGTGAGTGAGAAATGGGAGGTGGATTTGGGGAGGAAGGATTGTTTCCATACTATTCAATATTGCATGCTGTCCATCTCTGGATGGATGGAGGGTAGGTAGGTGGGTGGGTGCTCTTTACAGACTGCAGAGACGGAGCCCCTCGTATAGCTACAGCCAAGCGAACGCTGCTCTACTTCAGGCCATGGCTGCGCCATCTGGGCGCCTCAATTACTGGGGCATTATGTTTCCATTGACCATTCTGATTACTACAATCATAAAGCCTAACTCGCATTTATAACATAGATTTATGGTGCCCAGATCGGTGCCATTTGTGCTTAGCGGGTTTTAGTGTGGAGAGAAGTGGTAGCGGTTCTTGGCTGTTCTTTCCATCGTATTTACAGTCCCTTGTCTTCATATTTGTCAGACTGTTTCTGCCTTTTAGGGTTATGTGATCTCTGGAATCATTGGCTTGTGGCCTATTTGTGTTTTTTCTGTCTGGGCTAAAATGTAATTCTTATTTTGTTGTCTGGGAATAAGGGTGACGTGCTTGCTACTCCCAAACCTCTCAGGTGAAAGACTGGGTGTGGAAAATTGGAACAGTATGATGGGATATGTAGCCTGTGTGTCAACACTTCAAATTGTATCCTTATACTCTTCCTTCATTTCCCCTCAATAGCGCATAGGCTGTTTTCATTAGAAATCAACGGTCCCAGACTCCAGATGAGTTTAGATGTAGTCTAGCACTTCATTACATACTCAACTTTCATACCATTTTAGAATGCAGAGCCCGCAGCGTGAGATTACATCGGGTCACAGTTCTAGCGAGTGTAGTGTACTGTACATGTGGATTAATCTGAGGTGGGAGTGGTATAATCTCTGGACCAGAGCACCGGCTTCTGACTCAAACCGCAGCAGCTTGCCATCACACAGCACCTCCTGCTGATCAAGCGAGCAGCTGTCTGGGTTGCCTGGGGCTGTGGCACACTATCAGTGAATAGGGAGAACCCCCAACAAGCCAATCAGGGACCAACCACTTAATCATCTGCTATTGGGTCGTGCTACATTCTATTGGGTCCTGAGGTATGGCTTAAATTGCAGACGGGATTGCAGCCGTCTAATATGTGTGGTTAATTACCCCGGAAGAGCGAGCTGTGTTTTGGGTGGATGCGCTGTCGCCACTTCCGCTGGGTGTTTCGACAGAGCGAGCGAGCCAGGGCCAAGAGCAGCAGAGGAAACACCCTTTCAGAGGAAACGCCCGTTCGGAGAAGTCTCCACACTGTGGTGGAGGCAGTCTGCTGACACACACACAAAACAGTGGTGGAAGAAGCACCGACACAAGTCGTCTATTGACTGGTTCTCCCCCGCCGTAAGCAGTCAGAGAGAGGACGAAACTTCCCTGACGCCTCGTTAAGAGGGGGGCAAATGGTTATCAGCTAAATGCCACCCCAAGGAATAGGACGACCAGGGCAGAGAGACGGTAAGAGGGCAGGAAAGGCGTGAGGCAGCTGGCGCGGAGTCAGGGGGCCTTTAATTATTAAGACCACCCTGCTCACTCTGCTCTTAACCAGGGCCTTAAGGTTTAATAGTACTAGGTACTGTGTGGGGAGAGGCAGCCTCCTCTTCTCATAATAGCTACCGAATCTCTGCCACAGATTTCTGTGTTGGGGTTTCCTACCCCACAACCTCGTTGGGGTGAGGCAGCTCTTCTCTCTGTGGGATCGATCATGGGGTCGACTTAAGCAATAAACCATGAGAGGCCGTGTGTTATAGTGATTTTATAACAGCTAGGGGGCGTTGTTAGGCGCGAAGCGGAGTGCCTAAAACCCCCCTAGCTGTTATAAAATCACTATAACACGGCCTCGAGTGGTTTATTGCTTTTATACAACGGTTACTACAGCTATTAGTGTAAAATAAACACACAGCAATGTAAAATATTAACATTTATTCAAAACGAAGCATCATCCCCTCAATTCCGCCGAGCAAAATAGTTCCCCTAACAAAAGGGTTGCCAAGCAACAACAACAACAACTACAATGCATTGGATCAAATGGGAAGCGCATTAATACTGATAATGGAATGATATGCGGTCCCAGGTGTGTTACAAAGTATTTTAACACGGCTTCCAGCCAATCAGAATCAAGAACCAGAACTAACCGTTGTATAAAAGATGATTAAGATTGATTCAGTCAGGGAAGTAGTGACTCATCTGTACGGCTACTAGTATGATTTAAGTGTTGAGTTGAATTTTGACTGGGTGCATCTGTGTACCCAGAGGCCAGGGGCTTTGACAAGCCACGGTCTTATCAATGATGATACTGGCTATATTTCTTTTAATTTCATGTCATAGTTGTTCATAGGTTAATCTCATGCTGCTGAAGTGTTCAAAAGCTGAAAATGAATTTGTAACAAATGATCGTTTTACGGTCGAATTACGGTCAGAATTTTACAGGCTTATCATTAATAGGCTATACTTACTTTACTTACTTGCCTTTATGTAAACTCAGCCAGTGACCACAGTGGAAACAATATTATTGTGCATAAGATGAGAGTAGCCACACCCACTGCACCTGCCGGCACCTGTCTGTCCTGCTGCCTTCAGTGGGTGCCCAGCGAGGTGAGCCTTAGTCTCTCCAGACTCAAATATTACGTTGAAGCGCTGTGCTCCGCATACTACATAATAGAGTCTGTGCCACTTCGCCAACCGAGCTGGTGTTCTGAGGGCGTATCGACGGTTCAAATTTCAAAAAGGTGTCGGGTCGTAGCAGCAAATGAGAGGCACAGCTATGGGTGGGAGCGCCTGATCGCGAAAGTCGTTACTGATTGGTGTCGCAGGGATTCCTGCGAAACTAATGAATTGCCAGGATTTGAGCACCAAATTTTTGCGTGAAGTGTCCCAGGCCCATAGAGAGATCTGCAGCATGCAGTAACGTAGTTAGCGTAGCGTACGTAGCGTATCAGCGGAAGCACTCTCATGGATCTGGCGTTGACTAGGTGAGCCGCGGCGTGCGGCGTGCGCCTGCTCCGCCGGGGCCCTTAATGCCGTGAAGGTTACCACACCCTGTTCCTCCTTCACCAAGGGGTTAATTAGTAGCTCTCCTCCCAGTCGTCCTCTGCTTGTTCACTCTCATTAGGCTAATCTGTCTCTGTCCTCCACCGCGCCTCCCTCGCCTGTATCCTCCTGTGCACCGGGATGCCTCCCTGCCTGCCCCCGGCCGGCAGCCTCGACCCGCACTCCCCATCCTCGCGCCGTGGGGTGGAGCCTTCCACCGTGCATCGTCGTTCGTGTGGATCCATGTCCGAGTCGAACCCACATGTTCATATATTTAGGAGGAGTCGTCTTCTTCGTATGGGTTAGATGTTTGTTTCTCCTTCTCCCCCCCAGGCTCGGGGCCGAGGGGCTATCCTTTTACCACCCCGAGCCTGGAGGAGTTATGTGTTGGTTGTCAAGTTCTGAATCAAGCCTCTTCTGATGTTACCTGAACGTTCCAAGTAACTTTCCAACAAGCCTTTAGGGCTTCAGAGAGATGGGATCCCGTTGGGTATCCTGCCTCTGGGTTTCTGACAGTGCCAATGATCCAATTCAAGTTGAAAGTAATGAGAATAATCACTTTTTCTGGTGTATTATTATTGAAACACTCTTAAATGGTCTTTGGACATATGGGGGCTGCATGTGTGGAGTGAGTGTACATGAGGGCTACACGTGGGAGTGAGCGCTTGCTTTAATAAATGCCCATTTGGAGCTTTTATAGGCAGAAGAATGGGTATCAAACACTGAAGTGGGGTCAAATTTCACTTCCTTCTCCTCTTGTCACCGCGTTGCTTGAGATGACGGGCCTGATAGGACTGGCTGGAAAATGTGAAGTCTGCTTCCCTCCTCCTCCTCCTCCTCCTCCTCCTCCTCCTCCTCCACCACCACCTCTCTAAAAATAGCCCACTGCGAGGAGCCAGTAACGTAGAGGCGGGCTCTATCAGTGGGGCTCCCAGTGGTTTCAACACACTCCCACCACCAGCGCAGAAAAGAAAAAAAACCTCTCCGAATCACACCTGCCGCCATCGCAGAGCTCTCTCTCCCTCTGAAAACGAAGACACACCCGTCACCAATGCAGAATCCCCACTCACCAAAATATACCCGCCACTGCCTACCGGACCCCCAATGAAGCCCGTTCATGCCACCGCAATAACAAAATGTGTGTTCTGTACTGGATCATATTACATCATTTTGGTCTCATTTTGATGGGAAAAAAAAGAATGGGATTGACCCACGCCGCTTCTACCTCCAACAGTAGTCCTATCCAATATAAATAATTAAAATTGCTCATAGATTTAAAAATTGACCTTCCAACTCCACAGTGGATTGTAAATGTATTCAGTTTAGAAACATCCGTTTTTATTTAGAAGCTGGAGCCTTTAACCTGTCTATACCGTAATGGAAAAAGGCCACCAGCTTCTAACTGGCTGTGACACAGAGGGCTGTCATTACAGAGGAGACGAGGAGACTTAGGCATATTACCATGACACATTTTTATCAACCAGATTAGGTGGTTAAGTCGCATTGCTGAAATGCAGACCCAGTTAGCCGCGCTGACCAATCGGGTGGCAGGTAGCACCCCGGGACGGGTCAGGTGCTTGAAGGATAAGGTCTTCATTCAGAAGGTTTCAACCATCCTCAGGACAGACGCAGGACCTGTACAGAAAAGAGAGAGAGGAAAAAAGAGGGAGGTAAGATTAATTGGATAATCCAAACAAGGTGGATGCCTTTTTACAAAAACATTGCTGGTCTATTTACATAGTAAAGACCTTGTAAAGACTAAATGAGAATTGTATTTCTTTGTGATGGTAGGGATGACTGTGGAAAAAGTAGTCTGCCAGGATTTGACCCATCCTCTTGTGATTGGTTTGCAGTGTAATTTTTCGCGGAGTTTTCCTTCATCTTCATTAAACTGTGTAGGTAGAAGCCTGTTGTTTTATGCGGCACTGTTAACCATTTTGATTTTGAAAGCCAATGGCGTGTAGAAGAAAGGAATGAAGGAAGGGAAGCACCGTCAGGCTGCTGGTGATGGTAGATCATTGTAGATTGGTAGCAGTCAGCAAGTTCCTCTTTTGCATGAAGGGGTAGGAGGAGGACTTAGAATTGGGTGCATTCGGTACAGTCTTCCACGTATAGAGCTTATCCAACTTAGCATCAACACGAAAGGTTCGTCAAACCCACAAAGTCAGTTGGCAGAGCATCTGCCATGTACCAATGGCCTGTATCCCAGGTATGCTGTAGGCTACTTTTGTTTTTATTTAGTCTCCTTTCTCTAGAGAGTGAAAGTGTCAGGGCTAAGCCCGTTGACCAGAGGATTGGGGTCAGCGGGATAGCCACTGCTTTTAGGATCATCAGCAGGTTTTGTCTTAACCGGATTTGGCTGGAGGAGCTGAATCAACTGTGTCCCAGGATTACAGGGATGACATTGGGAGGATAGTTTAGAGTCCAGTGACCAAGGCCAGAGCGCTGAGAGCCCAGAGCGCAACCAGAGCCTGCCCTCAAAACCCCAGCACCTCTGGGCTCCAGTAGCACGCAGAAAACCTACCTTCCAGCTTCTCTAGCGCAAGCTCCAGGCCTTACCGTTGCGCCAGGAAAAACGAGGGCTGGGGGTACGTTCACGTTCAACGCCTCGGTCCACAGAGTGGGTTTCAATCTCGCGTCGGCTGTCCAGGAACGGTCACCGGCCACTTCAGTGTTTGCTTTGGGCTGGCCGTGCATAAGGGAAACAAATTCTGCGTTATTTTAGAAATGGTGATCTTTAGCAACTAACTGGCTGCAGAAGCCTGTTGCTAGGTAACCGTTTCATGCTGGCAAGGACACATTTTGGTTTCTCTAGAAAGTGTTGGGATTCTGCGATTTCCAGCTAGTATTTCTGCGACCCTTGGGTCAGGTCAGGGGGAAGCGGGGTGATTGAACAGGGATTTGTTTGTGCATTAATCTGTGCCTACGTGGCAGGCGATTTCTTGTAGATGTTTCCTTTCCTTTTGGAGATGCATGGAACATTTTCAACATCTTACATGTACAAAGTTATTCTATTGCCCGCTGTCTAAACATGCTGACTTGAAAGTGTTTTCTGTGAAGCAGTAATTAGCCCACTTGCAACCCAGACCTTGCCTTTTGTTGTCCCTGGAATAGTGTCTGGACTGCATCCAAGTCTGCATTTTCGTTCATAAGTATTTTGACGATCGGCAAGCTTATCAATACATTTGGAAGCCCTGTTACGGCAGTGAGTCAACGTAAACCCTTGTGTAATGCAAATCGCTAATGCTAGGGACAGTGTGAACGATGTCCAGGGTGTTGAGCGTGTGTCCTCTCTCTCATGTCGTCCCCCAGATCACCACGAGTCCCGGCGGCGGAGCGAAGCACACCATTAGCGAAGGAAAATGAGCGAACTGGACCAGCTACGCCAGGAGGCCGAGCAGCTCAAGAACCAGATCAGAGTACGTTTTCAGCCATGTCCCACCTCCCCCTCTCTCCCCCTTTGTTTTAAACACTTTAAACACGGCATCGTTTGTTTATGCGGAGAGGTTGCGTAATACCGCTAAAGGACGGTACAGCCTACGTAGACTTTAACGTAAAAGTTCTAACAATTTGCCGTCTTTGCAAGCCGCTTTCTTTGCTCTCGTTCTGCTACAAGATGTTATGTGACGCTTGCATGTTATGTAACAGTTTTGCTAGAAACAAACAAACATCTTCACAAGACGAGCAATTTTTAAGTAATTATTAATAATTAATGTTTTTATTAGCTATTTGAAAAAATTGCAGCAGCCGTAATTCTTTTTTTCTTACCTTGTTAATTTACGAAAATGGGGTGTGTTGATGCAACTCATTTCAACAGTTTGCGTTTTAACCCAAAGCACAGATTCAAGCAGTATACTGTAGCCTTTTAGGGCCATGGTTCCTCATCCTGGCTGACGCATCAGGTTGTGTAATGAACATTGCCTCCACGCTAATACATAAAATATGTGAATGTTGTCATGGGTGTGAATGTTGTCATGGGTGTATGTTCCTCACGCTCTCCCTCGGTCATTCTGACCAGTCCCCCTCCATGTTAGGAGTACAGAAATCCAGACCTGTACTGTTACAGGATGTTCAGCTTTAGCCTATGTATTCACTCACTAAAAGCTGTATCGGTTTCCATATCAAGTCTTCTGCTGAGTTTGTGTCTGTTCATGGAAGTAGTTGTGCTTCTGTGTTTGTGTGTTATACTAGTGTGGCCCTCTTTAGTGTTATTTTTGTGTTAATAAAATCAACTTCTTACTAGTGACATTTACCAATGGCAATTAAGCCTTGAAATGAATTAACATTATTATTTTGGAAAATCACATGTTGCAGTTTCTAAGTACTCCCTGGACTACAACATGGTGACCAGAAGTGTAGTTTATTTTGTTACTGAAGTGGAGCTTGGTCCATGTAATGCTATATCCGGACCTATGTTCAGATCTAATGCGGGTCCCAGTGTAATGGTGCCCCTATACCGAATGGAAGAAGGAGATCTGACACCATTGTGACCAGGTCAGGGGGGGGCATGAGAGGCCAGGGTCTGTGTTACTCAATTTAGGTCAGCTGGAAAAATGCCAAATGTCTACAGAGACATGATTGGATTAAATGAATCTATCGAGACACTTATCATTAGCACTTTACTGTTGAGTGAAAATGAATGAAAAGTAACGAAAAGATGTTTTTGTTTTTCAGGATGCCAGGAAAGCGTGTGCGGATGCTACCCTGTCTCAGGTGAGAAGCCTCCTTCTTTGTCGAGTTCCAGGAAGCTCAACCTTCACTGGCAGTTCAGATATGAGGACGTGGAATCCTGAAGCTTTTCGTTCAGACAACCAATGTCATCATGTCTCTGGCAGATGGTAAAAACATATTTGCAGATGGTAAAAACATTTTTTTTTTTGCAGATGGTAAAAACATTTTTCCAGGCGTAGAAAGTTATACGGCTAGATTAGTTACCATACCTTGAGTAAAGGTATGGTAACTAGTCCAGCCATATAACTTGATATATATACTAGACATCCATGTTTGTCTGCTACCGCGAGCTACTTTGGACTGACCAGTAGTTGTAGGAAGAGAAAGCCTGATCAAAGCTTCTAGTAAACAGTAATACAGCTAAACTGAGTGACGTGGGTGAGGTCATCAGGGTCCAATGAGTTCAAAACAAAAGCATATAGTCTGCATCCTTGTCACCACATACCTACTGTTTCATCAGATATTCCCGTTTTTGTTTTGTTTTTTAAACTAAAATTAATATGAAGTACAGATAGATCATTGAAAAATGCTTTTACCATCTGTCAGAGATGACATTAGTTGTCTGAACGAAAAGTTCTTTCATTTCTGTCGCATTCCTTCCCTTTCTGACTTGTTTGTGAATGCAGCAGCTAGCCAGTATTAGCTTTTAGCTAGCGCTAGCTAGTGATACGATAATCAGCCAGGTTGTATGCAGACAGGAGAATCCACTTGTAGTAGATAATGGATATTAAGCAATACCTGTGGTCATTTTGTAGACATTTATGAGCCAGTAGTGCCAAGTAGTGCATTGTGCATAATGTAGTGAAGTGAGAAAAGCTCTCATAATGTAAGTTTTATATTATCAAACAGTCCAATTCACGGAGTGATCTTATCCATCTTTGTTGTTACCTTTCTGGGTATTTTAGTGTGAAACCTTAGAGACATCCATTATTGGTTTATCTCAGAGAAGCTATAACTATACCTGTCACTGAAAAACACCTTAATGTTCCCAATCTACATTGGTTGGTACTCATACGTTCCCAATCTAACGTATTAATGCAGCATCATTGAGAGAATGACAGATCTAAGGATTCCACTGCAGAGATTTAGAAAAAAAAAGGGGAAAAAAAACATACATATGCAGATAGACCACCTCTTGACTTGTCTCTAATTTATGTCTTGACTTGTCTCCAATTTAATGTATATTTCTTCCCCTTAGATCACTGCTAACATCGACCCTGTTGGCCGAATTCAGATGCGCACCAGACGGACACTGAGGGGGCATCTGGCTAAAATCTATGCCATGCACTGGGGCACTGACTCGAGGTAATCTCCTCTAGCTCCCTCCACCCTCACACACACACATGCCATGCACTGGGGCACTGACTCGAGGTAATCTCATCTAGCTAGGTTCTATTCATTAAATAACCCCCCCACACACACACACACACACACACACACACACACACACACACAATCCAGGAAATGGACAAAACGGTTGTATTCACTTGCCAATGGCATCTCCTGTAAATCCTTGTTTTGGTGGAGAACCATTTGGTGTGTGTGTGGAAAATAGTTCACTCGCAAGTGTTTTATGCACACTGCGCGTGCATCAGTGAATGTGAACGCAAGAGTGCTTTTGTGCACTGGAGTGTTTGTGTCGGTGCATTGTGTATGTGTGTGTTTACTGTGTGTGTGTGTGTAAGGGGTGGCGTATGTGGGTAGGGAAAACATTCAAAATGGAGTCGTCCTCTGGTTGTGTTGTGCCTGAGCAGGGGAGGCAGACACTCGTACACAGACACACACCTAGGTGGCTGTCCCAAGAGCCCCCACACCATCTCTCACCCCAGCAACCGGCTAGCTAATTACACGACCGCAGGTGTGCACTAGTCCACAGAGACGCCACACGCCAAACCACACTAAACTGCATTGTCATCTTGCCTGGTTGCTCATTCAATTCTGCCCCTTCTCAACCTCTAGCCTACAAAACAAAATCAACTGTTCTTTACCAATTAACTCACCGCAATGCAACAGCAACAGCCATCACCCCCATGTTTTATTTATGGCTTCTTTATTTGGGTGAGTGCTTGGCAGTCAAATTAGACCCCCTGGTGAGGCTCAGACCAGCGAGAACGTGGGTGGAGATATTGACCTGGAGTCCGGTGCTATTTCTGGACAGGGGTCATGTCCCAACTGTTATTTATAGCCCCCCGTGACTCGCTTTTAATTAACCGAGAGCAAGGAACTCATACAGGTTGAAACAAGTCTCGTCTTTTCTCTGTGTGCTATCAATCCCTGTCTCAAAGACTGACATCTAAAACATTTTAGTTCAAATGTCTGCTAAATTGTTTTCCCCCTTTGCGGTACGAGTCTTGACTTCCTCGCTCGGTGGAGTCACGTCATGTAAATCAGTGGCCTTAAAGGTGCACTTGTTTGTGACTTGTTTGTCCCCTGTGGCCCCATGATGAAATGTACAAACGTTTAATATTCAAAACAAACACTCAAACACAAACAGGCTTACATCAAAGGTAACCAGTATGTTTGATGAGACCAGGCTGCCCCTCCAGCCAGTCATTCTTTTGATTTTTAGGAATTACACCACAAAATGCACCCGAGTATATCGGTCAAAAACCCGTTGGTCATTTTGAGTGCCCCACTAAGTTGAGGCAGTAGTGTGATGTAAAAGCAAGTAAAGCCAAATTCAATTTGTAATCAGTAAATGCAACTGAATTTAGGCACTAATCTAGCAAGAACAGAGCTAGTTAATTCCACTCCTGCCTTATTGCAGCGTGTTGGCAAAGCCAGATAATGCGCTACAATCTCCGCTAAGCATCTTACTACTCTGGAGAAAGGGTAGAGTGCGTCTCGGCGTTTCAAAGTAAACTTTCACACGTTAATGATCAGATGATGTTATGATCAGAATCGGGACAGAAATTCACAAGGTTTGACACGGAACGTTCCAGATCCCTCAATTCCTCACAGGCCTTCACATTCTCTCTCCGTTTCGGACGGTTTTATCCCGCAGTTGTTTTGATGAGAAGCATGACGCAGCACACACTCAGGAGAGCGTGTCACCTCGCCTTAAGGCGAGAAGCGGCTTCCTTTGCAAAAGCAGACGAACACCTTTGAGTGTCTCCTCACGTGCGTAAACGTGATACTACCAACCCCTTCGTATCTCACTGGGAGTCTGTGAACCTGCTACGAATCACTTTCCAATATTAAAGGTGTGTGTGTTTGGCAGGCAAGCGAGGGTTTTCATACTCTGAGCAGGGTCCACAGGGAGTCAATGTGCCCCAGCATGTGTGCCGTCCTACTCCCTCCTCGGTGCGTTGGGGCTGGTTTCTGTGGTTACTTTGTTTTGAGTCACCCAGAAAGCAGAGCTGTGCTCCCGAGGTCCCCAGCCACGCAGGCACCTGGAAACCACATCACCCCTCAGACGCAAAACACTATTCCACCATTAATATCTGCACATGGTCGCAATCTGTAGTTTCACCTGGGGTTTATAAAAAGATTAGGCCTGGAGTGTGTCAGGTAATGTGTGCTGTCGTTGTTTGGGATTTTGGTGTCTTGCCTTTGATTTCAAAATGTTCTTTCTCATTCATGGCCATAGAGGACAAAGAAGTTGGAAAAATGATTCCTTATTACTAGATTGACTCATTCCTTACATTTTGTGTCTCCAGGCTTTTAGTCAGTGCCTCTCAAGATGGTAAACTCATCATTTGGGACAGCTACACCACAAACAAGGTAAGACCAACACTCTGGGACCTCCAAGATCAGAACAGCAGGCCTCATTCACCAGTATCTTCCTATATTCCGTTCGTGACTTTCTTCCTAAGAACGTTTCTAAGAACGAAAGCTCCCGTCTGATTCACGGCGTGTTTGTAAACCACCGGATGAGCTCATACCTGCCTTCTCATGATGATGCATCCCATTGTTTCGTGACTTGAAAGCGCCAGGTCTCCCGAATTAGCATAGGTTATACACCCCGCCAGCTCCATATAAGGGCATGTGACCAAGGGGCCATGCGCAAATGTCTGTCTGTATGAATACCTGTCACCTGCGGCGTCGACCTGCTGACTTTTCAGTAGTGTAGTGGTTAAGGCGCTGTTGTGTCAAGTGCGTTGGAAAGTCAGAGGACCTTAGATCGAATCCGGCTTCGATTAGCCTGCTCGTTCAGTGAGTACTGTGTCCGGAGAAGGGCGCACGGCGGTTTTAGCTGGACCAGCGCATCGGGGCTATTATTGGAAAGGCAGCACTTTCGTTTTGTAAAATAATAAAACCAATTATTAAAAGATATGACAAATTATATAAATATGATTGTATTCCAATCATATAATATTATATAACTGTAGAGTTGAAGTAAACGCAATAATTTTGTATGAACATGTCTTTGGCATGAATATGTCCTCACTCCTGTAGCTTGCTTGCAACTCAGAGTTAGTAGATTCTGTTCTTGGCTACAGAAAAACCCCACATGGGAGAACATTGGTGAATGCCAGAATCTTAATGGAAACTGTGAAAGTGGAGTTTAAGAAGAAAATGCTTCGTAAGAACTTCTTAACTTTGTTCGTGAATGAGGCCCAATGCTTTTCATTATTCAGCCTTTACTGAAAAGCGTGACTGTGATTGAGTCCATATGGATTTGTGTGCATGCGAGTTCTCTTTTTCCTTTATTGAACCTTTATTCAGGCTAGTCTGTCTGAGAAAAAAATCGATCTTGCAAGATGAACCTGTTCAAGATTGCGGCGAGCTCTGTATGTGATGTAAGACCCTCCACAACAGTGTGGTTTCTGAGTGCTCCCCAGACTCATCGATGGGCCTCCACTAAAGACCGGACTAGGACCGAAAAGAGACATCGGCCTCCCATGATTCCTCTAATGCTACTTCCGCTCTCTCTCAGGTCCACGCCATCCCGCTGCGCTCTTCCTGGGTGATGACGTGCGCCTACGCGCCCTCTGGGAACTATGTGGCCTGCGGAGGCCTGGACAACATCTGCTCCATCTACAACCTGAAGACCCGCGAGGGTAACGTGCGCGTCAGCCGCGAGCTGGCCGGACACACAGGTCAGTGAGCGCTGCCCGCCCCTCACACACACGCGCCAGGGAGGGCGCAGATGGAATAACCGTCACATTTGTGTTTGTGATGACGATTTTAACCCCAATTGTCTGCACGCCTCCAAGTGTAGTTAAATTGCTGAGCCTTGGCATTAGCCCAGGGGGCATTTGAGGTTGTCTGGTCTCAGACGAGGCAAATTCGTCTGATCCATCACAGGATTAAGGAACTGTGTCAACTATCTAGATCACTTGGTTTAATACGGGGCGTCAATTCCATATCTGCAGAAGTTGCTTTTGCAGAAGTTACTTTTGAACTTTGGATCATTCAAGAGAACCCCCATCTGTCCCTTCTTAAATACACTGAACTGAATCTAAATGTGACTCGGTGCTCATTGGCTGTTCTGGTGTTCATGTCAGGTTACCTGTCCTGCTGTCGCTTCCTGGATGACAACCAGATCGTCACCAGCTCTGGAGACACCACCTGGTGAGTGGAGGAACTGCGCCATGGTCAGGGGTGGCATCCACTTCCTCCAGATCACCCAACAGATTACTTTTCCCCACACAAGCTTTTCATTGTTGAATAAATGCATGTGAAGTGTTTAATAACATTCTGAGGTAGTACGTCACTTTGAACAGTGCCAAAAGGATCAAGTGAATGGCTTCTAGCATCATCTAGCATCGTCTTGACACAGTTATGCTTACTTGCGCTGTCTGAGAAGTGCATACCCGTACTTCACCGCTTAAGACTTAAAAGTTGAAGATGAGCACTCGGTGGAACGTGGCTTTTGCAAAGACACACAGCTCATTAGTTTATCCTTTTGTAGATTTTGCACATTTATTCAAACATTTTCAGTCAAGCCTAAACTGCAAACCCCCTAGTTCACAGCTCACTACTTTTAAGTGTTCCTGACATGTACCCCCCCATCCCCCAGTGCTCTCTGGGACATTGAGACGGGGCAGCAGACGACCACATTCGCTGGCCACACCGGCGATGTCATGAGCCTGTCGCTGGCACCAGACACCAGGCTGTTTGTGTCCGGGGCGTGCGACGCCTCCGCCAAGCTCTGGGACGTCAGAGAAGGAATGTGCCGACAGACGTTCACCGGGCACGAGTCGGACATCAACGCCATCTGTGTAAGCCCACCTCTCATCCTCGTCGTGGTTATTCTTATGAGCAGCTGTCATGCCAAATAGTGTCTGGGGTAGGAAGTCCAATTGTCCAGTTGTAACTTTTCTGAGTTACAATTGGACAATGAACACGCATACATACACATATCAACGTTTCTAATTCATTTGAATGAAAAATATCTCTAGAATTGAAAAATCTGGTCCACGAACGTAAGCTACTTAGGGAGCTGGTAGCTAACGTTGGGAGCTAGCAAGCTGGCTAATGTTTGTGGACAAGACGGGTAGCTAACGTTCTTGGATGACATTTTTCAATTATATAGAGATTTTTCATTAAATTGAATTACAAACATTGATAGTATATATACGTGTACTGACCTCAGACAAGTTAGGTAACGAGCTAGCAGCAACAACAACAAAAAACACAGAATTTAATAGACAATCAAACTTCTTACCCACGGACACAATTTGGCAAGTGGACACATTTTTGCATGACAGCCATACTTCCTGAATGTTTTCTTTATTAATTTTAATTCTCTCTGTCGCAATGAATTCACCCCCCGTAAAAAGTAGGCAGTGCTTTCCTCACCTGTCGGACTCTCATCTGCCTCTTCCTAAACCTGACTAGACATACTAAACCTAACTAGACATACTAAACCTAACTAGACATACTCTACTCATCTGATACTAAACCTGACTAGACATACTCTACTCATCTGATACTAAACCTGACTAGACATACTAAACCTGACTAGACATGCTAAACCTAACTAGACATACTCTACTCATCTGATACTAAACCTAACTAGACATACTCTACTCATCTGATACTAAACCTAACTAGACATACTCTACTCATCTGATACTAAACCTAACTAGACATACTCTACTCATCTGATACTAAACCTAACTAGACATACTAAACCTAACTAGACATACTCTACTCATCTGATAGTAAACCTAACTAGACATACTCTACTCATCTGATACTAAACCTAACTAGACATACTCTACTCATCTGATACTAAACCTAACTAGACATACTCTACTCATCTGATAGTAAACCTAACTAGACATACTCTACTCATCTGATACTAAACCTAACTAGACATACTCTACTCATCTGATAGTAAACCTAACTAGACATACTCTACTCATCTGATACTAAACCTAACTAGACATACTCTACTCATCTGATAGTAAACCTAACTAGACATACTCTACTCATCTGATACTAAACCTAACTAGACATACTCTACTCATCTGATAGTAAACCTAACTAGACATACAGTACACTCTTGACCCTTAACCCTTACTCTTTTCCCAGTTCTTCCCCAATGGCAACGCCTTCGCCACAGGCTCGGACGACGCCACCTGCCGGCTGTTTGACCTGCGCGCCGACCAGGAGCTGATGGTCTACTCGCACGACAACATCATCTGCGGGATCACCTCGGTGGCGTTCTCCAAGAGCGGCCGCCTGCTGCTGGCCGGCTACGATGACTTCAACTGCAACGTGTGGGACTCCCTCAAAGCCGACCGCGCAGGTGAGAAAGTTGTTCAAGTTGATTTGTCATCTGCACGTGTTAAAATGCATGCAGCCTTAGAATCGGCTGGTGGATACAGAGACGGGGCTAGCCTACCCATAAGGAGTAGCGTGGCGTTACAATAGTCATTTAGTACACACTTTTATCCAAAGCGACTTAGAGTAATTGTATTTAACGTAGGTAGTCAATGTACTACTAATCGTCAGAACTCACAAGTACAACTCCTTTTCAAAACAAGTGACTTAGAGCATCGTCTAGTGCAAAGTGCAAGAGTAGCAAAATATGTGGCATTGTATAGAAATACAGTTGATGAAAGGGCAGAATATATAGTGTTTTGCATTAGAATAATACACCATGAATAGTATTGTGCTATGACAACGCTTGTGGGGAATCACTGTGATGGAAAAAGGGCGTGTCCACTACCATGGCAAGCGGTGTCACGTTACCGTAGCAGTGAAGTGAAGAACTCCAGCAGTAGCCTCTGTAATTTCTTCAGCGGTGTGTTAGTGATATATGGGGTGAATAGCCGCTGTAGGGGTGTACCGTACAGCTATTGGGGGAGGGTGTACACTAAGGATAAAAGGAGTTTAGGGTGCACAGCAGGGTCACAGAACAGTCATGGGGAGGGGGCATCTGAGGTGCTGTAAAGCACCAATGCGAGAACCGAATAGCCGCCACAGGAGTGTGTTGTTGTGGATGTACAGCGCAGGGTAGTGGATGGTGCTGCATCACCCCTGCCTCCTCACCTGCTCCACCGGCGGAAGAGCCCCCACAGAGGCATGAATACTTTAGAGCTATCGACCGCATGCGCGGGTAGGATCAGGGCAGGGAGAGATCTGGGGCTGACGCCACAGACACACGTACACAAACGCATACGTACGAAATCAAATCAAACTTTATTCGTATAGCGCATTTCATACAGAGAGGCAACGCAATGGGCTTTACAGAGAGCAATAGGGGGAGTGGGGGGGCATAGGTCCCATTCTTACATATTCCAGAGGGAAGTGAAAAAAACAGTATGTATATATACACACAGGCGTACGTGTAGGTACACGCTCGTACACACATACATGTGAGCGTACATACACTCAAAACAAAGAGTACACCCCTTGTGAAATTGGCCTGCTAATTTTCCACCGATTGTTGTAAGATATGTGTCAAGGCTCACAAAGCAATAGGTTATTGTAATCAGTGCACAACATTGTAGAAGTGAATAGCCTTACAACATTCATATTAGGTAGGTAGTCGTCTCAATATTGTTCTGTGACCTGATCTCCTCCCTACCGCTGCCTTCCCTCCTCAGGTGTTCTGGCCGGGCATGACAACCGTGTGAGCTGTTTGGGCGTGACCGACGATGGCATGGCCGTTGCAACAGGGTCCTGGGACAGCTTCCTCAAGATCTGGAACTAGAGCCTGAAGGTACGGCACCACCACCCCCACCCAGTAGCCAAAAACGGGGTTGGGGGTCATATACCAGCCGTGACACTCTTCTGACCATCGTCACTTGCTCTCATAGTGCCCTAGTGTTAAACACTGGCCGTGTGAAATGAATGTGCATTAACACAGTTATGAGGGAATGTGCGTTAACTTAATAGTATGCTATTGGAACATAGTTGTCCGTTTATAGAATAAGTATCTTGTAATGGATCGTTGACGTCTATCAGTCCAACTAGCTGAAGGGTTAGCCAATATGGTTATACTGGTGGAACAATATTTTACCACTTAGCATTGAAGCATCTAAATAAAGTAGCTAGTGAAAACCTTTCTGGAGAATGAACTAGATTCTGGGATATTTTACTGGGGTATATTTTGAGTGCGCTACTGTATGCCTTGGTTCACATCATCATTGATGCATCTCTGTGGCAAATGCTCTAGTTGTATAATGGCACTGGAGAAATGTTGGCTGTATTTCATGTGTGTGTGCTGCCATCTTGGGGCAAAAATGGGATGTACAGCAAAAATGTTGCTTGGCTTGGACAAGAAGTTACACAACTGTAAAAACCACACACTTGGAAACAAATTCTAAAATGGACTGTCTTTAAAATGCGGTTTCTTATTGTATGTCTTGTCCTTTTCCAGATGGCGGACTCCAGAGTGGAGTGGAAGACCATTCCAACATTGAAATATTCAATTTTATTGCATATCCAGTCCTCTCAAAACACCACGATACTGACTCCCAACACCCCCAACAAACTACCAAGGGCAAATATTCTCTTTCTCTCCTTCTCATTTAAAAGAAGAGCACAATTGTTATCACTCACTCAGCTAAAAAGATGAGGAATCAATGGTATGAAATGGAAAAATATTGTGCATTCCTCCTGGGACCATCCTCTGATAATGTAGTGAACAAAACATGAACACTCACCCCCAACGCAAACGTCACCCATCTTCAGAACGCAAGGTTTGAGTGAAGTAAAGTACACAAACAGCGATCTAACTCCTGATAGTTTTTTGGCCATTTTTCTTTTTTCTTTTTTTTTTTTGTTTGTTCACTTTTTTCTTTTTTGTTTGAGAACTAGATCAGTGAACCCTTGTCGGTTAATGTTTAAATGAGGAACGAAAGCTTTCTTTTATTTCATAGTCTTTACACATTTTAGAATGATGTTTGTAGATTGAAAATAAAAACTTTCAAATGATCATGTCATTTTTAATCCAGCTTTATCCCACCGGAGAAAGAAGAGAGAGTTGAATTTAAACAGGCAGTCCTTGGGCCGCCCGTGGGTCCGGCCGTTCTGTATATTTAGTCCCAAGATACTTTTACTCTTTGTTTCTGTTTTCCGTCTAGTCACAAATCTTTGTTTGCACAAAATTAAACTTTGCGTATATAGAATAATGTTTAAGGAAAAAGTTAACTAACCAAGCACATGCTGTTTATGATAATGAATGCTCATTTTTAAAACGAAAACAAACATCAAAACATACATTTTAACCATTCTCTTTTCACCTTTTGTCAGGCATCAATGTAGAATAATTAAATGAAGATTAACCCATTGGTTCATTATTTCTTTATTTTCATTTTTGTTTTCCCTTTTTTTCTGTTGACTGTGGTTGGGACCGGTGATGTGATTTGGTTGGGCAGGGAGAACCTCCATTTTATACCCGGTTTCATTCCGGAGTTTGTTTCAACAGAGGTGCCCATTCCGTGCTTGGAAATGCAGTTACTACTCTGTGAATGACATGTTGTATAAATCAATGTTTGAAAATAATGATATTGAAACTTTTTAAGTTAAAAACAAAAAAAAAAAGATTTTGGTTGTCTGCCATGGGTGGGTTAACTCTTAGAATCGCATGCTGTAGAATTGCTTAAAAAAGAGGTGCATATGGAACTAAGTCCTTTGATGTTTTTCTTTAAGAAAAGAACCTGTTAAATGTCATCATTACAACGGCAGTTATATTGTTTTTGGCTACTCTGTGCATACATAATTCAATTAAAATGTCAAAGCTATGCACTTGAGAGAAGCAAACACCACAACAAACGGTTACCCGGTCCATGAGAAGGATTCTACGAGAAAAGTAATGTAAACATTGAAAATGTATACACACAAACACAAATGGAACAAATAAAATTTCATTCCTTCTGTAGCAAACAAATTCCACCGACAAAGACACATTTTGTAACAAACAGGTTTTTTTCTGTCCTCCTTTAATAATAAAAAAAGAAAAAAACTTGCAGCATCTGAATGGCAGAATTTTCTGTTGTTCCCCTCTCCTTGTAAACAGAGACGCTCTTTCTTTAGCAGTAGTGGCATTTTTTTCCATTCTGTTTTTTCTCTGCGACATTCTGTACAAAAATGTGCTGTAATTGTGCGTTAGGCCTGGAGTTGGCAAAAAATAAGAAAAATAAAAAAAATATTAAAAATTAATTAAATTCCCTTTCCTTTTCTCTCCATGAAATAACTGTAGAGCTCTGCACCCCACTGTCCCCTTCTCACCTTTTGTATTTAATTTTAAAGTCAGTGTACAACCGAAAGCTGGATGCAAGATAGAAACTATATTAAAATGTACTGTTATTTAAGATGTAATAAAAAGCAGTTTGAGATCTACAGTGTTTTGTGTCATTTCATATGAAACATTTTGTAGCAGTTGAAATATTTGAAATTGTTAGATGATGTAATTACCCTTGAGTCAAATAGAATAATTTCATATACACTGATAAATCAGCCTGTTTTCTCTTACCACAGGTAGTTAAAAAGTTCAATTTTTTATGCTATGGCTCCTCTGGAACTTGCAAATATGATATACAAGTTCGAATATGAGCTACAACTTGCCTTCTGCAGATGGCAGACACTTGACAAGATGATTGCAATCTCTTGAAATCAATCTTCTCTCTAGAAATTAAGTATTATGAACTAGTGATATCTACATTGGCCATCTAGTGACCTTTTTTTTTGAGTAGTGTTATGTGCAATGTGTGTGCTGTTGAGGTATACGGAACAATCCAAGGTCGTGTGCAAGTTGTGCAGGGGGTATAGTCAGTGTGTGTGTGTGTGTGTGTGTGTGTGTGTGGTGGGGGGGGGGTTCATGGGGGGACACAAGCCTTGTTAATGAGTCTGATGGCCGTGGGAAAGAAACTGTTTTTGTGGCGTGAGGATCTGGTCCCAGTGGCTCGCAGTCTCCTGCCAGAGGGGAGTGGGTCAAAGAGACCATGACCGGGATGGGAGGGGTTGGCCACGATCTTATTGGCCCATGTTAGGGTCCTGGAGGCGTGCAGGTCCTGGAGGGGTAGCAGTCTACAACCGATCACCCTCTCAGCGGAGCGGAGTATTATGGTTGTGGTTATGACAATAGTGTTGTAATGTGCTGATGTTTCAGTTTTGCTATAGCTAGATTTGAAGAAAATAAAAGTAATTCTTGTTAACCCCATTGGCAATAACAGTGCACAGTAAACATGTCCCCCATCCATGATGCATGTGCCTTTGTGTCAATGAAGGAGTGGAAATGTGACCTTTTCTGAATGAATATGTGAAATGTGTTATAGTCATATTCATATTATGTGCATAGTATATGTACATGTGCATAGTATGTTATATGTATCTGTGCATGTTACTGTATGTTATATGTACATGTAATGTTGAATTGTATATGGTTCAATGAAGTAGGGCATTATGGTCTGACAGTTGCATTGCATGTGAATTACATTGTGCAATAAGCAAGGAAGCTCTTAAAACTCTGGATTTCAAAATTTAAGATTTTTTAAGAAGTTTATTTCGCCAGGTAGCCAACATGGTTTACACATACTAGGAATTGGACCAGGGTAATGGAATACATTGATGAAGACGACACAAGACATGGTCCAGGACAGTGCAAAGACATGACAGTGCAATACAAAAAACAGTAAAAATACAGTGCAAATGAAGAGTTCATAGGTTTTGATAAATTATTTTTTCAATCACATATTGGTATCCTTTTGATTGATATTTGATGGAAAAAAATGATTTATCAAAACGAACTCTTTAAATACAAAATATAATATAACCAATAAAAAGAAAGGCACACTGCAAATTACTCAATTCACTATATGCACAACTCCAGTACTTCCTGAAATTAGACATGCTTCTCTATTTCCTGTCTCACACTATTGGATGAAATGATTATTCAGGTGTGCCTGATCATTGTGCTGCAGTCAGGCACACCTGATTAATCACTTCATCCAATAGTGTAGGACAGGAAATAGAGAAGCATGACTAATTTCAGGAAGTACTGGAGTTGTGCAATATGCTAATAGAGTTTTGTGAGTACAGTGTGTGGGGAAGTATAAGGACCCCTGAATAGAACTATACTGGTACTGAAACACAAAGTAGGCTACATGATTATGTATACAAAGCAATACCCTATGTATTGAATGGCAATGGGGAAATGAACGGCGGTTAGCACTGCTAGTAGCCCATGTATTGAAAAAATGAACAGTGGCTAGCACTCTGATACATCTCATAGAACGGACGGACGAACGCCCTTTTAAAAGATCTCCTCCGATTTCATAGGGTGGGGGACAATACATATTATAAAACTAATGTAAGCAGCATTAAGCAAGTAAACAGGTCCTGAGACCCAGACCACTGCGGTTCATGATGACTAGAATCGGACGCTGATACAGTTCAACCTATCCTGGCGTCACCAGGCTCTCCTCGGGGGAGAGGCTGGTTTCTATTCACTCTGTTTCCGGTCTAGAGCCCGTTGGTATTCTGTCACACAAATGCCGAATCGAGCAGCCTAGTCTCGCCAGTCGCTACGAATTAGAATAAAACACGGACATACCAAACGAAGTAGCCATTCCAGGAGAAGTTCTTGTCGCATCGCAGCGTAGGTTTACGGGTATGCCTGTTTTTGGACAGTATCCGCGTAGACCGGAAACCACAACTGCAAAGCAAATATGCCCCAGGCTAGTTCAACCTGATAAGGCAAAGAGTATGGAATGTCAAGAGGGGACACACCATTGATTATCTTATGGAACCACCCAGCTCCTGAGCTGTCAAGTCGATTGCACAACCTGTGCTGCACTGTTAGCTGTCTGTGTCATGCACTCACTTTTTCATGTTGAGTTTGATGACTTTGCTGACCTGCTGCCTATTATCTGTATTGACTTTGACCGTGTGGTTCTTGTTGGTGATGTTGACAACCCTCAGGATATAGGGGCTAAAGAACTGTTTTGTGTCCTTGATAACTATGGACTGACTCAGCATGTAATGGAGCCAGATTCAGAATGCTGCTGCTCAAGTCACATCACTCCATTTCTGAGGTCTTTAACTGGCTTCCTGTCTTTCAAAGAATTGACTTTAAAATACTGCTGTTGGTTTATAAAGCACTGAATGGTTTAGGGCCAAAATATATTTCTGATCTGCTGCTACATTATGAACCATCCAGACCTCTCAGGTCGTCTGGCACAGGCCTGCTTTCTGTCCCCAGAGTTAAAACAACATGGAAAAGCAGCGTTCAGTTTTTATGCTCCTCATATCTGGAACAAACTTCCAGAAAACTGCAGGTCTGCTGCAACTCTCAGTTCTTTTAAATCAAGACCTGAAGACTTCTTTTTGCCGCTGCTTTTTATTAAATCAAATAATTATTAATTCATACACTGCACTGTAACTTTTATTCCTGTGTTTTATTTTTACTGCATTTTGTTTTAAATGTCCTTTTTTTTAATTTTGTTTTAGGCTATATGATCTTTTGTGTTTCTTGCACTTTGTCTTGATGCTGTTAATGTCTGATGTAAAGCGCTTTGAATTGCCTTGTTGCTGAAATGTGCTGTACAAATAAACTGGCCTTGCTTTGTCTTACTAAATAATAAATCATCAGGAAATCCCAGTATTACGATCTCACTCTTTTTATTTTATCTTCATGAAAATACACAATTAAATCTGCACAAATACTATACACGTTACTCATTTAATATAGACTGATACAGCTACTGTACATCCACACAGGTTTACAAAAGGTACAACTTTTCCCTTTTTTCACTGAATTTAATTTCCACAGAAATGTTTGTTTCATAGTGAAATCTATGTCCATACGCATATTTACATACCTACACTTCTATTTCATCAGTGTTTATACCATATTTACATCCCAGCTACACCTCTATTTCACCAATGTTCATACTCATTGAATTCAAACCTTCATTTATTCAGGCTAGACAATTGAGCTCTCTTTTTCAATGCCGCCCTGATTACAATAAACCAGGCCAGGCCAAGCCTGGCTTATGTGTGTGGCTGGCTTGTTTCTGTTCAGGACTGGTAGGACGGAAGCTAGTCATGCCACTGAAATAGCTGTGAATTGAAATGACATGAAACTGTCTGATAAATTAAGATAGATATTGTCGCCTGGACACATCAGTTCCAAAACGTAAACAACAGCATTTGTTCAGCTACATATAGACTAGAGGAGTTTCGCTCAGCATAGACGGTAATCTCTGAGAATGTCCCACATGGGTCCAATGCTCTGACCACTACTCTACTTGTGGAATTAAGGTAAGGGATAAAAAGGTTCGAGTGAAAGAATGAACGTGTGGAGGTTTGGGGTATAGTCCCATAAAGTCATCCCCACTGGTTCTTGAACCCCGGTCTCCCGGGTGGGAATCCAATGCTCTGACCACTACTCTACTTGTGCAGTGGAGATCAGTGAGTTGATTTTGGTTGATTTTGATTTTCCAGTCCCTAGTGTGGGTTGGGGTTAGAATAAGAGTTGGGGTTGGGACAGGATCTGATCTATAAGGCAAGGGGTAAAGGTTGGAGTGAGAGGATGAACATGCGGAGGTTTGGGGTATAGTCCCATAAAGTCATCCCCACCGGGTCTTTAGAGAAGTAGGTGAGGCATGGATATACAGAACATCACCATCGTCAAAGACATATAATATTGTTGAGAAGCAGAAAAACAGGATTTATTTCTGAAAAGGAATCCTATCTTTCCCCTTAGCTTCTTGGTGAAGTGTTCCACATGGGTCTGGAATGATAGCCTGCTATTCAGCCAGTCAACAATTTCTATTTGCATCCCCTGTAGAGTGTGAATACTTGTACTGGCAACAGTCCCACGAGACCTTGAAAACAACATACATTTTGTCTTGTCGGAATTTAGGACAAGCTTACAGCCAATAAGCGACAGCTGGATAGCATCAAAAGCAGACTGCAGATTTGCAGTGGCCATTCTAAGAGTAGGTCCTGTACTGTAGGACTGTGTGGTCAGCATAATAATGGACAGAACAGTGTGGGAAGAGGGGCACAATGTTGTAAATATATGGACACAAGATGGACCCTTGTGGGACACAGAACAGCCTGAGTCCTCCCAGTAAGATAGTTTGAGAACTAATTAACCGATAGCTTGTCTAGACCTATGGAGGATAGTATGTTTAATAAAATTCTGTGATCTACCATATCAAACGCCTTAGACAGGTCAATTAAAAGTGCAGCGTAGTGCTGGCGGTTATCAAGAGTGCGGACTATATCGTTCACCACAAATGTTGTGTCTGAACCCTGATTGTTGAGGTTGAAGTATATTGAATGCCTCCAAGAAAGCCCGTAACTGAGAATTAACTAAGGATTTGAGAATCTTGACTAGACAACATAGCTTTGAAATTGGGTGGTAGTTATCTAGCTCAGTAGGATAACCACCTTTAAGCAGCAGTATAACCTGTGCAGCTTTCCATACAGTAGAGATTTTACCAGAGACAACCGTCAGATTGAACAAGTGGACGAGTGGGGATGGATCACATGTGCCCTAAGGCGGAGAAGATAAGCATCAAGATCATCCTCACCCTTAGATTTCTTAGTGCTTAATTGTGAGAGAGCATTATAAACTTCAATGTGGCTTACTGGTCTAAGTGTGAGGCTACCGCACACATCGGCCGAGCTCCCAGCCACTAGACCAGAGATACGGTCCGCAGAAGATGCACTAGCAGGCCTTCTATCAAAAAGGTGGCCAGACCCAGATAGCAAGCGGATCTGGGCCATATGCAGGCCAGATCTGGCCCTTGTGGCTTAGTTCTGGCCCATATATGGCCCAGATCCGCTTGCTATCTGGGGAGGATCGAAAGTGGTGGTTAAAAACATGGCACAGGACATATCCGTTTCCTTGTTTAGAATCTGAAACTTATCGCTACAGATCTGCGGTGGGAGAGAGGAAGTAGGCCTGAGTTTAAGAGATTTCATAGTTCTCCAGAAGCTAGCTGCATTTTCTCTGGAACTTGTAAGAAAGGCCAGATAATAATCAGAAATAGCTTTTCTAATCATGCATGTGCATCTATTCCGCAGTTGACTTAAGTGCAACCAGTCTGATGGACGGTTGGTATGTCTGGCTTTAGACCAAACCAAATCTCTGACTTGAAGGGCTGTCCGTCAATTCTGCAGAAGACCAGCATTCGGTCGAGTGGGGAAAGAGATCAACTGAGTAAGATTTAATTCTAGACACAATTCTTTGAACCTATAAGAATTCACAGATGACCATTTCAAGTTCAGGTCACCTAAAGCAATTATTTCAGATGAGGAACTTAAATATATCAGTTTGCTAATTTCCTCCAGGGCCAAATTAGTTGTAGATGAAGGATGGTAAATGCCAAAAACTCTGAGGTGACCCAGACCAATATCTAAAACAATATATTCAAAGTTCTTGGGAACAGAGGAGGCTGCCAGTTGACGTGCATCTAGGTGTTATTTAACATAGACAACCCCACCCTCTTTTGACTCCGCTATTCTAAATATAGATCGACTTTCTCCAAGAGCCAAGATTCCGTCCAGACAAATATGTCTGGTGAGGCTTCATCACTCAACACATTAATAACATGTTTAAGTGCAGTAGTTTTAACCCATTAACATGCCTGAAAATCCTGTGGCGATCGTCAACTGAATTCACAGCAGAAGAGGTAGACACATTTTTAATTAGATTTGTATTGATATGTAGGCCTACATCGCACCCTGCGGTCTGTATTTCTGACACAGCAGACATGTACAGTGGGTGTGATGACAGTAGGCTAATATGCATGTTATTACTATTTGGCCTACAGTTGGAGTTATTGGTGACATGTTATCCCGCGTGAGCAGCAGTAGGCCTATCAAAGCTAGACACAGCAGGCCTTGACTTGAACCCGATTGAACGTCTCTGGAAAGACCTGAAAATAGCTGTGCAGCAACGCTCCCCATCTAACCTGACAGAGCTTGAGAGGATCTGGAGATAAGAATGTGAAAATACCCCAAATACAGGTGTGCCAAGCTTGTAGCGTCATACCCAAGAAGGCTTGAGGCTGTAATCGCTGCCAAAGGTGCCTCAACAAAGTACTGAATAGGGGTGCCCTGGTAACTCACCGGGTAAGGTACGCACCATATGAAGGCTAGTCCTTTGCGCGGCGGACCCGGGTTCGATTCCCTGTTCGGGTCCCTCTCTCTCTCCCACATTTCCTGTCTCTCTACACTGTCCTATATCATTAAAAAAACAAGCTGAAAAGCCCTAAAAAAAAACAAGTACTGAATAATAATAATACTTTGTGTATGTAAATGTGATATTTTTTATTTTATTCTTAATTAAATTGTATTTTTAATACATTAGCAAAAATTCTTTAAAAGGTTTTTTCACATTGTCATTGTGGGGCATTGTGTGTACATTGATGAGGGAAAAAATTAATGTAATCCATTTTGGAATAAGGCTGTAACATAACAAAATGTGGAGAAAGTGAAGGGGTGTGAATACTTTCTGGATGCACTGTACATGCACGGAGTGCTTCACATAAAAATACACATAAAAGATAAAGATAGGAATCAAATAAAATACAGTGCAAAAATGGCAATTTAATAAAATATTGTACTAAAGAGATATACATTTAAAGAGAAAGAAAAGTACAGTATGGCTATTTTCTTTTATATATATATATTATTACTGTATTTTATTTTTCCTGCATTTTGTTTTAAATGTCATTTTTAGCATTTCATTTTATATGACCTTTTATGTGTTTCTTGCACTTTGTCTTGATGCTTTAATGTCTCATGTAAAGCACTTTGAATTGCTTTGTTGCTGAAATGTGCTATACAAATAAACGTGCCTTGCCTTCTACACTTTTGTGAACATGTTGAACAAACAATTACCTGTCAGAATCTTTGGGGAACTGGTGAAAGGCAAGCTCTGCACATGTACCCTGATAATCCTGACAATTTATTGCAGAACACTGTTTTTGTTTTTTCCAAGCTGATAGTCTTCATGTTGACCTGACTGGATGAATTTGGCAGCAGCTGACATAATGGCGGCGAATCTACGCGAGCGCCCTCTTTAGGCGGGTGCCAAAAATCACACAAGTGTCCCCTCTTGGCATTCTATACTCTTTGTGGCCCAGTGAGCCTGTTGTTCACAATGACGTCAGTAATTACAGCGCAATCAGGAAACTACACAGTTGACAGCTCGAGAGTTGGAGAGGGCAGTGGGAGCTAGCCAGCTAGTTAATGATAACAGGGCTGATACAGTCGAAAGGAACAGCCAACTAAGCAGATGGATAGGCTCTGATCCAACATTGGGTCCCAGTTCTTCGTGGCACGTCGTGAAAGTCTTAAGTTATAAGGTAATGGGTGATGCAATTAGCTAGCTAGTTAGCTAGCTAACGTTATTGGCTAACTTCGCTAGCTTGCATGCTTAAAGTAACGTTGACGTTAACACAGCTAACGCCAGTGCTAACTAGGCTTGTCGCTCGTTTGATATCTAGTGACATTGTTAATGCATATTTGATCGTTTATAAAATCAGAAGAATTTGGAACCCTAGTAGCACTAGCCGGGGTTCTAGAACGTCGAAGCTAACGTTCTAGGCAGGGCTGAACTCATTTTACCCACTTCTTGAAAATGAGACAGTTTGTTCACCTATTTTCTGATCAACTGTATTAATCGATGACAATCGACAGAGTTTACCAGCCTCTGTATACCACTACACCCCTGGTTATAGGTTGCGCATCGGTAGGTAAGTTGGCGCAGCAAATGACCAATAACGTTATACTAGCTAAGACTAGAACCAGACACAGCCTGGTTTATGGGCTGGGCCGGATTGTTTATCTTCTGGACTGGTTAGTAGGACGGAACCAGCTAGCCATGCCACTGAAATAGCTGTGAACCGAAATGACATGAAATCATTTCTGATAAATTAAGATTTATTTTTTGTCCAGGGTTCAGAATTAACACCCTCCAAGCGCCAGATGCGGGTATATTTTTCATTTGGCGTGTATGTTTTGGATGCCACCCGACACTTTGGCAGGTGACATTTTTTGCAACAAAATATCAGCATTGATGACTCGGTGCTTAACAAAATATCAGTCTTTGTGGATCATAGTACAGAAAACATCTTTGCAATAAAATACCAGTATTGACGCAGTGTGGGTAAGATCAGCCTTGGTGGCTCATACAGTGCAGTGAGCGCACAAGTGAATGTAGTGATGGAATAGATCACTTTTTGTGGATCTGCTTGTTGTGCATCAAACGAAACAAGCTGTAAAATTATTTGGGGGCCTGTCTCAAGCCTGCAAGGTACAGTTACTATGCTACTAATTGGCTAACATTTCTGTTGTGTTGACCGGTGAACCAACATATGTAGGCTATTCACAGCAAGCAAACTTGTCATCGAAATCTATGCTACGTTAGCTGACTGGGACTGTCTCGTGACAAGCTAACGTTAGCTAACTACTGTAACTAACTGTATTATGCCAGACAGCCAAACAAGCGTCACATTTATTTGAGATTCTGGCTAGAATCAGTATTGTGAAATATGTTTTAACAACTGGTCAGTTGATATGTTGCGCAGCAAACAAGCAGTACAATATCGTTAGGGCTAGTATGTTAGTACCAACACACGTGTGTGTGTGTATGTGTGTGTGAGAACTGTGTTAATAAAAGGTGGAGTTGATGGCTAGGGTTTAAAGGAATCCCATTCATACATTCATACATTGGCAACGTTAGCTAGCTTACCTTGTTGGTTTTGCAAGGAATTTTCGCAACAAGGTTTCTAAAAGTTGGCGATTCTACTATTGAAAGAGGTCGCATATCTTCGACAACATGCTCTGCTACAAATCTCCTTATGTCTCGTACTTTATATACGTAGATTGCACTTCACTATGACATTGTTGCCCTGGTCTTTGACCAACTCATGTCATCAAGTAATTGGAGCAGGCTATATCTATTTCGAAAAAGCTTGTTGCCATTGTGTTCTCATCGCGGGATACAGTATGCATTGTGTAGCTATGCACATTCCAGGCGAGCTGTGGTCACAAGTCAAAGTTGCAGCCTCTACTCCCTAGGCCCCACCCCCTCTGAACCTCTTTACCAATCATTCATCCACATCCTCCCCCGCTCCTGTGGTATCAAATGCCAGCAATCAACACAAACAATAAACTTCCTTCTCCCCATGCTCCAAGCCATAGCGTGGCGGTCTGTCTTTCTGTAACGTGGTAAAGCATTATTTTATATGACATAAAATAATGACCAAAAGACATATGACCAAAAGCAATATGTTAATGTAATGCGCTACACCCAACTATGCCATTATCCCTCCTCCACCAAACTTACAGTTGGCACAATGCAGTCAGGCTGGTAACGTTCTCCTGGCATTCGCCAAACCCAGCCTCGTCCATCAGACTGGCAGATAGAGAAGCGTGTCACGCCACACAACACGTTTCCACTGCTCCAGCGTCCAGTGGCGGTGTGCTTTACACCACTCCATCCGACGCTTGGCATTACGCTTGGAAGCTTGCGTGCAGTTGCTCGGCCATGGAAACCCATGTCATTAAGCTTCTGGCGCACAGTTTTTGTGCTTATTTTAATGCCAGAGGAGGTTTGGAACTTAGCGTTGGCGGGTTTTACGCACTATGTGCCTCAGCACTCGGTGACCCCGCTCTGTAACTTTACGTGGTCTGACACTTCTTGGTTGAGTTGCTGTGGTTCCTTAATGCTTCCACTTTGCAATAATACCACTTACAGTTGATCCTGGAATATCTATAGACATATCTATAGATATATTATATATCTATATATAGACATATCACAAACTGAACTGTTGCAACGGGGGCATCCTATTACAGTACCACGCTGGAATTCAGTGAGCTCTTTAGAATGACCCATTCTTTAACAAATGTTTGTAGAGGCAGAGTCCATGGCTAGGTGCTTGCTTTTATACACCTGTGGCAATGGGACAATGAAACACCTGGATTCAATTATTAAAAGATATGTCCCAATACTTCTGTCCATACAGTGTATGTTAATCTGGTGAGGTGACAGCTTTGTTTAAAACATTAAATAGTGTTCCTGACTGATTGTCTTGGGACTCTTACAAATTCACTAACGTTAAGTACATTTTAAGTAAGTTTAACTGATGATGTAACTGATTATATACTAATCCAGCCATATGCATTATTAGGAAAATTTGGAATGAATTATATGAACCAATTAATAGTAGTAGTAAGACTACTACCACACAAAGTAGGCTATACCAGATTGGAGATACTGTCTAGCCAATCATCTTGGTTGAACTTTGACTCATGTTTACATGTTATTTTCTTCTTCTCAGCCTGTTGAGATGGAGAGTGGAGAGCAGGTTGGAGTGGATGCTGTCCCCTACTGCTGTTCTACCTGTGACAGTGGGCAAACCCCCAGCCGTGGCTTCGCTATGTGTGGCAGGAAAACCCGCAGTCTGAGCACCTGCTCTGCCCTCGGCTCCTCAGAATTCAGGTATTGTACTTTTATAGTGGTATTTCTGTTACTAGGTTAAGGTTATTGCCACATTGCTCAGTGTGGTTTTTGGGTAGGTCTTTGCGACATGGTTTCTGGAACTGAATGTCATTGTTGCACCATCCTGAATATTTCAGCAAATCGAACTTAGGCAAGGCAAAGCAAGTTTATTTGTATAGCACATTTCAGCAACAAGGCAATTCAAAGTGCTTTACATGAGACATTAAAAGCATCAAGACTAAGTGCAACACATACTGTAAAAGGTCAGGAAATGCAAAAAATGACGTTTAAAACAAAATACAGGAAAAATAAAATACAGGAATAAAAGTTACAGTGCAGTGTATGAATAAATAATTATTTGATTTAATAAAAAAGCAGCGGCAAAAAGAAACGTAATTTGTAGAGTGCATTTCAATGTGCTTTACAATGAGCAATGGGGGGATGGAAATAGATCCTACCCCTAACTTTTCCAGGATTTCAGGATCTATAATCACAAGTTCAGGCTGTGTGTGTTTATATTTGTGTTTGTGTGTGATGGCAACCATCAGCTGAGCCTTCCTACAAGGATAAACGAGGTGAAAAGACAAGGGATTACCTAATTATTGTATCGGTCATCACACAGACATGGTCCACACTCTACAGGCTTAATCACTGTGGATAAGGAAGAAAGTAGATCTCACTTTTTTGTCAACATCCCTTTTTGTGAAAAGAAAAGGTTAACTCTCTCACTTGCAATATCAAGATCATCTTTTGAAATGTTGAATACCCAACAATATCGGTTGGCCACACAGAATTTCTCTCTCTAGTCTGGCTAGTGAATTTTTGTTTGTGCTGTCTGGCTAGTGAGTGTGGTGTTTATGAACAAGCCAGTAGCAGATGGTGAACTCATATAACTAAACTACTAATAGGATTTGCTAAACAGAGTCACGTGATATGGCCCTGGGGCCTATTTGAAGGGAGGGGAGGCAACCACATTGTGCAGCTCCATTAAAGCTTGAGGACTCATTCTGAGTATTTGGAAGTAACCTTTCATCCCCATTACAGTTAGCAATGTTTAATTAAGTTTGGAAACCATGAGTACACAATTTTCCATTGCCGCATCATCAAGCGGACACAGTTTTTGTCAGGTACTCATTAGCCTTGTAGTTCAAAGAGTTTGTGAATGTTTACATTGTTGTCCTTAGGCGTGTTCTGATTTTTATCAGTATTTCATCAGTATTTGCACGAGACCTTGACAAGACTTTACCTGTTTGAGTTGCATCTTACCTTTCGGTTAAAGTAAAGGTGTATATTGCTTTGATAAAATTAGATTTTAAATTTCAATTAAATTTAATTGAGACTAATTTCATTCTCTGTGAAACAGTCTCACACAGCCCCCCCCCCCAACATGTCTGGTTGTCCTCTGAGGGGTTTATAGGCAAATACAATTTAAATACGAAGTTATTTCAGTTATGAAAAAGAACAAAAAGAGTCTGTTGCTGCTAGATGTACCAAACCCATTCATTACTTTGCATATTGTATTTAAATTACTGTTCATATACACCAGGGGTGCCCACACTTTTTGGGCGGTGAGCTACTTTTAAAATGACCAGCTCATCAAGATCTACCACCCAAACCCCGCCCCCCGGCGGGCCCCTGCCTCACACCCCGGAACCCCCCGCCCTTCTGTCACTTGTCACTTAACATTGGCTAGGTTTTAATTCATGTGTCATTAAAGTCATATCTTAAAAGAAAAAATAATCCCATACTGAAAATAACATAACATTAATTAACACCTCTTGTGGTGCCAACAGAGAAATGCAGGTAGGGAGGGAGTGATAACCGGTCAAACGCTATTCTAGGTGCGCTGGCCTACAGCCATGCACAAAAAAACACTGCCTTTTGTGGTAGCAACATAGAACTGCAGGTCAACAACCCGACGGAGGGAGGGAGGGAGTGACAACTGGATATTTGCCATCTTTGGTGCGTCGCCACGCACAAAAATAACAACATACAACCGAAATAACAACATACGGCTACTGTTTCAAAATCAATTATTATTAATGATTAATCAAGCGGTGAAAGTGGAACGTTAACTTTGTTGTATATATGCCTTGCACAATCTTAACAGGTAACAATCAACTAATGGTCAGAACAGAGTGTCTTTAGCCTGCTTACATGACTCAATCACAGCACAATACACTCTGCTGACTTGCACTGAATGGATCAGTCAGGGTTGCAGAATTCGGGCTTTTTTGAGTTTCTGATTGATTTTGCTGGGCTACTATCAGCTGTCAGCTACACATACAAGACTAAACAATGATGAAATCAGCCCACACATGATTCAATCATTAAAACGCTCAGCTAAACTGCAGGTCACCCTTGTAATCTACAAAGTAGCAGGAGGAAAAAGTTGCTCATTTGGACAAAAAGAGAGGTGATGAGACTGCTTATCTCTGCACACGCAACTTCAACACGCATCATCAAGTCGCCTTTTAATGGCTTTTCTTTTGAATGGCTGGAGATCTACCAGCATAGAGATCTACCAGCATAGAGATCTACCAGCATAGAGATCTACCAGCATAGAGATCTACCAGCATAACCTCTGAGATCTACTGGTCAATCGCGATCGACGTATTGGGCACCCCTGATATACACAGATTGGCAGCCTTAAATTATTCATTTTAAATGTGTTCATGCTTAACAAGTTTTGAGAAGCACAGAGATTAGTATTATTTTCTGACATATGAGTGACATATATTGCTTTTTCTCTGTTTTCTTCTAGGCGAAATCAGTCTCTTCATGGACCAAGCCCGGTGACCACCTTTGGACCGAAAGCATGTATGCTACAGAATCCACTTGCCATTATGTAAGTTGGACTCAAAAAAATTTTTTATGTTTACATTTACGTTTACTGAAGGGATCAGGCAGGTTCAGCCAGGGTTGCATAATCCTGACTTTTTTTCAGGTTTCTGATTGATTTTGCTAGACTATCAGATATCAGCTACTGTGCACATACAAGCCTGAACAATAATGGAATCAGCCCACACATAATGAATTCATTAAAATACTCAGCTGAACTGCAGTACAAAAGGTCACACCTGTAATATACAAAGGAGCAGGAGAAAAAGTTGCACATTTGGACAATACATGACTGCTTGCCTGCGCACACGCAACTTCAACGTGCGTCATCAAGTCACCTTCTCTTGTGGCTTTTCTTTTGAATGGCTCGAGATCTACCAGCATAGAGATCTACCAGCATAGAGACCTACCAGCATAGAGACCTACTAGCATAGAGATCTACCAGCATAGAGACCTACCAGCATAGAGATCTACCAGCATAGAGATCTACCAGCATAGAGATCTACCAGCATAGAGATCTACCAGCATAGAGACCTACCAGCATAGAGATCTACCAACATAGAGATCTACCAGCATAGAGATCTACCAGCATAGAGATCTACCAGCATAGAGATCTACCAGCATAGAGATCTACCAACATAGAGATCTACCAGCATAGAGATCTACGAGCATAGAGATCTACCAGCATAGAGATCTACCAGCATAGAGATCTCCCAGCATAGAGATCTCCCAGCATAGAGATCTCCCAGCATAGAGATCTACCAGCATAGAGATCTCCCAGCATAGAGACCTACCAGCATAGAGATCTACCAGCATAGCCTCTGCGACCTACTGGTCGATCGTGATGGACGTATTGGGCACCCCTGCTGTAGGGAGATGACCACAGCCCTTAACCCCAGTTACCACCCCCCTTCCAGAGGGACATTATCAGGCACCCTCACACCTGCTTGGCATGCAGCTGAAAAGAGAAACATAGGTGAGCTTGCCAATGTGTCAGAAGTAGCCATAACCAGCAATGGCTGGACAAGTATCACACAGGATCACACTATATTACAGTGATGGTCCAATATGTAAATGTAGGCTAACTGAGACAGAAAGTCAAAGACAAATGGGCCATTGACATTTTTGGAATACCTCCTTGTCAACAACATGACTCGTCAGCACACAAATACTCAGCTGGCGGTCTCTCTTGTATTTCCATGTATTCTGAATCTTCTAGACTCCTAGGAAGTCTGACTTCCCATGCATGAAAAATCACCAAACATTGCACATAGGTCCAGTCCTATGCCAGAAGTCCTCAACTGGCATTGTGGGCCAATAGTCCTGATGGTGGCGCTACAGCAGCCGTCTAGAGTTTAAAACGTTAAAAAAATCATAACAAATCAGCCGTTTGTGCTCACTTTGCAACCACCACCAAACTGTAGGCCCAAGTGAGCAGAAACTGCCATATGCTTTGAGCTGGCAGGAATTAAGTCCATTACTCTGTTTTTCCCAAAAACTGTAAAACCCGACTCCTCCCACATTTTTTTGTCAATTGACACCCCAATTGCTACAGTACATCTTCAGACTCCCCCACAAACGATCTTCACCGATTTTTGAAATATCAAAAAATTGAGCCCACAGCGCATCAAAATGTTTTACTGTAAATAGCACTGTATGCAAATACTGCTAATACTTGCTCAATAAATCTCCAATGTTCATGAAAAAATGACAAAATGTTCATGACATGGTAGATGTAGTGTGAACATTTTCAGAATTTTATTTCAAAAACGGTATTTTTGACAGTATTTTGTCTTCTTCCTCCTTTTCTACATCATGTACACTTCCCCATAGTTTCTTTGTATTGAGGCAACCCAGGAGACAGGGAAGACCACAAATGGCAGTGGCACACAGAGACAACGGAAGCAAGTTGCAGAAAATAGCCAGAGGTTGTCTCTTTAATAAAGTTAGTGCTGCTAAATGACAGATCTCAAACAAACAGAATCCACAGATGAGTCAGCATGCTGTCTGCCTCACCCCTCTTCTCCCACTATTAGTCACAATACTATTCTCTATAGGTAGCAATTTTAAACTAGCCTGTGCTTTACATAGATGTCTGTTGTAGGCAACAGTTTATTTATATAGCACATTTCAGCCACAGGGCAATTCAAGGTGCTTTACATGAGACATTAAAAGCATTAAAACAAAAAGCAAGACATTATAGACATTTAAAACAAAAGGCAGGACAAATTAAAAGCATTAAAACAGTTTCTACAATCAGGTACTTCAAAGAAGGGAAAGAATCCAAAAATATGCTCAGATCAGAAGAGTCAACATGAAGTAAAAATAGTCATTCTCAGGATAGAATAGAATAAGAGGACATTTGTTTAGAAAAGAAAGAAAAGCAAATCGTCCCTTTTTTAGTAACATTAACAGCCCACTGCAAATACTCCAGCTGTGACTGTTCACTAACGCACACATGTGACTGATCACTAACGCACACACGTGACGGACTCATTCATTGCTAGTTTCCCCGGTTGCCCTCTAGTCTCTCAACTTCAAGTAAACTGACTGACTGAGTGCACGTCTAACCAGGAAGTCTAACCAGGAAGTCTAACCAGGAAGTCTAACCAGGAAGTCTAACCAGGATGTCTAACCAGGAAGTCTAACCAGGATGTCTAACCAGGAAGTCTAACCAGGAAGTCTAACCAGGAAGTCTAACCAGGAAGTCTAACCAGGAAGTCTAACCAGGAAGTCTAACCAGGACGTCTAACCAGGACGTCTAACCAGGACGTCTAACCAGGACGTCTAACCAGGACGTCTAACCAGGACGTCTAACCAGGACGTCTAACCAGGACGTCTAACCAGGAAGTCTAACCAGGAAGTCCAACCAGGAAGTCCAACCAGGAAGTCAAACCAGGAAGTCTAACCAGGACGTCTAACCAGGACGTCTAACCAGGACGTCTAACCAGGAAGTCTAACCAGGACGTCTAACCAGGACGTCTAACCAGGACGTCTAACCAGGACGTCTAACCAGGACGTCTAACCAGGAAGTCTAACCAGGAAGTCTAACCAGGACGTCTAACCAGGACGTCTAACCAGGACGTCTAACCAGGACGTCTAACCAGGAAGTCTAACAAAAAGCAAGTCATTATAGACATTTAAACAAAAAGCAGGACAAATAGAATACAGGAATAAAAGTTACAGTGCAGTATACTGATAAACATAGCTCCTCTTAGAAAGCAGTGGCAAAAAGAAAAGTCTTAAGGCTTGTTTTAAAAGAACCAAGAGTTGCAGTTGTACCTAATAACCAGCTTGCGGTTTTACTGTAGTTATACGTTGTGAGATGTTGGTAATAAAATCTCTGTTTGGGATTAGTTGTATATTTGCTGGGTAGATACTTTAGTCTCCTCACAACGTTGGGCTAAAAATAAGCAGGGGGATTGTTGACATGACAAAAACACATACACTACAAGGACTGAATTTAGTTGAATTTAGACTCACTTTTACAGGAGGACTTCTGATTTTCTTTATCCGTATTGAACTTCAGACTATATGAATAACCCAGCAATTCAGTCTGTTAGTTTGTCATCAGTCTCATGATTGTCCCCCACCCAGGACTTTAGATCGACCTGTGTACTGTATGTTCGTTCGTTCGTTCGTTCGTTCGTGTGTTCCTTCATTTGATCGTCCACTAGGTGGCACATGGCCATGTTTCCCATTGTCAAGTACATTTTGCTTTGTACATTAAAAAATATGCTTAGTATCTCAGTAAAAGTATAGTCTTTTCTGCTCAGAGACCCATTTACTTTCTAAATCCACAGAGTTCAGAGCTTGAGCTTTTAGTAGCTCTTTTGGGGCTTCTTCTAAATGTTAGGTTCTAAATGTTCTCTTAGCTTAGTATCGAGGTTAGGTGCATTATGGGTACAATTATCATTAGTTGTAGTTGTTATATTTTAAAACATACAGTAGATCATATTACACTTTAGGTACAGTAGTTTGATCATGTTGGATAGCGCAAAGATGTGTTTGGCTAGGTCATATATGTCCAACCATGACAGTTAGTCATGCCGTTAGGTGTGGAGTCTGTGGGGTTTGGTTGTGGAATGCACTACAGCGCTCCCTACTTCTGCGATCGATGTTTGGGTCGCCTACTGTATGTGTTTAGAGGCTCACACTTCGGAGGTTATGAGGATCTCTGAACCACACAGGCGTATGAAGCAAGGTTATTATAGTTAACGAAAACTAACTAAAAAACTAAAACTAGGTGTGAAAAAACATTTTAGTTAACTGAAATAAAAATAAAAACTAGACTTTACAAAAAAACGATAACTAACTAAAACTGTATTGTGTGTTACTAAACTAACTAAAATAAACTAAAATTGAGAAAATGTCCTTAGTTTTAGTCTTTTTCATTTCATACATTAGCCTAATATTTTGGGTGGATATGTACTGTAATCTATATCCTCCATTTTTTCTTAGCCGTGCCCCTGCGCAGAAGTAACCTGACGTGCGCCAGATGGCTTGTTTCACACGGAGTGAAACAACGTGAGCTCGCGAGATCAGGATAGTCTCATGAGGCTAGCACAGAAGAAAAAAAAAAAGAAAACTAATAAAAACTAAACTAAAACTAAGCATTTTCCAAAAATAAAAACTAAACTAAACTAGCAAACCTCCTTTAAAACTAATCAAAACTAAACTGAAATTGAAAACAAAAAGTTAAAACGATAAAAAAATAAAAACTAATGACAAAAGCAAAACTATTATAACCTTGGTTTGAAGCCCAGCTTTGCAAAGCTTCACTCACCGGTGCTCACGTTTCACGTTCGTTGGCTAAGAATGCGCTTTGAACAATGCACTCCAGAGGGAACGAGCGTCTCTTGGAACGAGAAGCAGAGCTAGTTAGTTAGTTAGTTTCTTTTATTAATCCCCAAGGGGTGAATTGAGTGCCACCATCGTACAAAAACACACAACACAACATACTGTACAACATACAACACAGCACAAAAGGGCTTTTCACACTGTACTTAGCCCAGGGCTAAACACATTTTTAGAACCTTCTTAACCCCAGGCTAAGAAAGCTTTCACACTGGCACAATCCTGGCACATTCGAAAGTTGGCTGACCCCGACTTTAGCCTAGGGCTTGCTGGCCCTGCTCTGGAGGGGTTAAAAGGCGCCAGTGTGACGGGGCTAAAGTAAACAATGGACTTTGCATCACGTTTTTGTTGTTCAATCACACAACTTTTTCACGTCATTACAGTAGGCACTAGGCAACCAAAATCGTTTTAGCTACACTACTTAAGGCAACACCATAGCTATCTAAAACAACAATAATATGGCCATAAAAAGATTTTAAAAGATCAAATTGATCGCAGGTGGAAACAGCAATGTTTCTGAGTGGTCGGAAAAGTAAGTTCAGAACAAACTAATGTTGCTGCTTACTCTTAATGAATAGGCTAGTCACACGTCATTCGAATGTAAATACATTAGTATTTACGTACATTAGTTGTGTGTTCCAACAGACATTTAACCCAGGGCTAGTAGAGCTGCAGTGTGAATCATATAGTCCTTGGCTTAGGTTAACTCTGGCCCTCCAGAATACAGGACAATAAAGCACATCTCAAGGCAATGTAGGCAGTAGATGGAGAACACAGACATGACAAAGACGTTCATTAAAGAACTTCACAGCAGCAGGTACAAAGGACTTCACAAATCAGTAGAGCACTTAGGCATCACAAGAGCGAATGAAACTCAGTGGACAGAAGCTACAGTATGTGTATCACACCACACTGAATCCTTTGTTTTACCTACAAACGGTCAGACATTTCACAAATGCAGGAACAGTACAATGCATCTGCTTCACGTTGCCACGACGCAAGCGAAAAAAACTGACTGGTGCACATTGTGACAATTGAGTCATTTTCTGGATTTCCAGAATTGAAAGAAAGCGCTCAGGTGCTCTTCTGCTTTTCACACAGTTTAGAGCGCGTATGCACATAAAATGAATAACACAACATTTCATTTATTCCTGAAGAAAAGATCATGTTTCCACTCCATTGCCACAAAGGGACATGCATCATGGGTGGGGGACGACATGTTTACTGTGTACTTGTTTTCAAGTCGTTTCCTACGGCCTTTTGGGAACCAGCTACACTGGTTAATTGTTTCCTTGTCTGTGGAAGGGCGTTGTTGTGAAACTGCCCACGTGTGATTGGGATGGGCTTTTTGTGAGCAAAATAGAGAGAGATACTGAGAAGATCCACGCCGAGAAAGATGCACACACAATATTGGCAAGGTCAATTAAGTTCTTGTCAGAGTTGCCATCTGCTTTGTATTCATCTGCCACAGAGCTCTGTGATACCCTATAATCTTAATTAAACATATTTCTAGAATGTGTTAAAGGTCAATAGCAACTCTTTTTTGTTAACCCATACTACTATAGTCAATAAATCACCCTTTTTAGTAATGAGAATCAATATTATACAACATGAGCAAACAGTAAAATCTGTTTCTATTAATGACATTTTGGTGTTACGGTAAATTGTTCAATGGTATTGGCAGGTAGTAAACCTATGCTGGGAAACGCCCAAATTCTTCCCCAGTATTATGACACACCTTACCAATGAGGAAGACTTTATTTCTCTGAAAGGGGCGTGTCCCTTGTGGAAGTGTGGGCTGGTCTAGGAGAATGCCATCCTCCCAGCTCTGTCTTACGATGAGGGAGAAGCTTTGGTCACCAGCAGAATGCAGAGAGAAGATTTAGCGTTAAGACCCTGTGTGTGTAAATCTTGACACAAGTCAGCCTTGGAAGAACTGTGACTTCCTCGCTAGTTTTGATTGAAGGCAGCTCATTGGAAGATTTCCTGCAGAATTATTACCGCTGTAGTAAGTTGATAATGAAGAATTTTAATTGAACGTGAGATATGAGGGCAGAATGAGACGTTTTGTTGGATATAGTGTAATTTGTAGACTGAAGGGTAGTAGGTAGGGCTGAATTAAGCACAAAGAGTGCTCACTCCATCCACCCTGGCTTGAAGACACACTAGCATCACATGCAGACAGCCATGAAATTCAACCAATCTTGGCACCAGCAAGGTCCAGGGAACAGTGGCAACCTGCTGTGGAAATGGTGAGAACTTTCTTGTCTTATTGTACGTCTGGAAGGGGGTTTCTCGATGCAGGGAATAATAATAATAACAATAATAATTAACTAGCAGCACTCAATTGATACTGTAGCAGTTCGAGGGAAGTCGCCAGAGGCGAGTTCCCTGAAAGTCTTGTAGTAAGATTGTGACCTTAATTCTATGCTGCTCTACACAACCCATTATCTTCTATGACATGACTGCAATTTATGGTCTTTGTCAGGACACAGCCTTTGTTTTATTTGTTATATTTGTTTAACAAAGGCTGTTTTTAGCTGTAGTGCCAGCACCTAGGATAACTGTTTTATGTATCACTTTGGGATGTGAATTGGCAGTGTTTTTTGCATTAGAATATAGCCTAGTGCAACCTTAAACCACAACTCTAAAAAGAACGATGAAATGTTCGGTTTTTAAGGAACTTGCATTAACTAGTTTTGTGACATTCTGAAAGTAACCTATTGAGCTGCGGCACGTAGCGCATTTTTGCCTTTAGTGAGAGTCACAATGAAAGCATGGAGTCATGAGTTTTTGCTGTGTCTTTGTTCTGTCATGTTTTAATACAAGCCCTCCTCTGACCATTAGTTGTAGCAGCCCTGTCTCACCAACACAGACAGCTCAGCTGTTTACAGACATTGCATCACAGCGTGCTACAAAGGTTGAGGATATGTATCGTAACTATGATTAGTACTCAATCAATTAATCAATCAAAGCTTTACTCGACACAACCTGAGAGAAATGGGTAACCTGGCCGGCTTATCAAGGCTTTTCATGGTGGGCTTTCATTTGGAAAACTGTTTTTTACAGGCATTCAATATCACTATCACCATGAGATTATAGATAACCCCAAAATGTGCTGTAATCTTATGGCAGAGGCCTATCGTATTGCTTACCATCATTTTGTGACTGTGTGCCCGTACACGTTAACCCATGGGACGATTCTGTGAATTGACCTTAAATCGTGCTGGGTCACTTGCATAAAAGAAAAGGGAAGCCCTATTGTTGAGTGAGATAATGCAGCAACTCTCCCAGGTAGAGGGATGCTGGAAAATACGGAAGCTAAGTTGACCTCTCTTCAGTATTTCTAATATGGAACCCATCCATAGCATTTATTTTACATAACAGCAGTTCCATTTCATTGATATGGCTGTTAAATCGGTGTTGAACCCAGCAGTTACCCAAATGAGTACCATTATCAGTGACGAAATTTAAAGAACAGTTTGTTCCTTGTAATAGTCCTTGTTTTATAATATCTGTTGCACGATTTTGTATGTGCTGTGTTACAGATAAAGGCCATGTGTAACCACTAAGTCTATATGGGCAGATAATGCCTGACATCAGTGTTGTGTAATGCTAGATTATAATACCTGACTCAGGTTCCCGGGCTGCTGTTTAGAAATCAGAAATATTTGATTGATCTTTCAGTCGGCAGTGGGAAAGTTGAATTGCTTGTGTGCGTCTGCCTTGCTTTCTTTCATCCCTTTGGTCCATCCCTTCTTTAGATAGATAGATAGATAGATGGATAGATGGATAGATGGGTAGATAGATGGGTAGATCGATCGATCCTGAGTTGACCACTGGCCCTGTTACACTTTCTCTGTGCTACTAGACTGTAATGGGTTCCCTTTATTTAGCCCTGGTCCTTGTCCTGGCCCAGCTGGACAGTGAGCCAGCACTTGCCTAAGCCCCAGCCTCTAATTGGATAGGGGATGTGACTTCAGCAGTAAGGCATGTTATCCAACCAGGCAAAAACAAACAGCAGGTACAGTAGCTTCGGTTAGCTCGCTACAAGACCCAGCTAACAACACAGACATTTATGAATATGCTACAGTGTAGCGTATTCATAAAGTGTAGAGTGCTCACCAAAACGAAAGCAGGCCTCCACAGATCACAACCTTACATTCTACTTTAAAATAATCACCTGTTAGTACAGTACAATATATCACTTTTTGCTTTTTTATTTTATTGATTTTATATGTTTGACCTACGCCTAATTATGGGTGAAAATCTCCGGCGGTCTATCCATCTGTACAGGCACATCCAGGACCCGGCCAGTCAAAGACTGACATGGAACAAGCCTCCTAAAAGTGTCCTTGTCATCAAGAAGATCCGCGATGCCAGTCTTCTACAGCCTTTCAAAGACCTCTGTGTGTTTCTCACTGAGGTATGAGGAAGGGCTGTGTGGCCAATGGCATCACATTCTGGAAATACCTGTGATTGTTCAACCATACAGTACATGTGTGCGCGAAATGCGCTGGAGACTGTATAACCTGTTAACCTACACAAGTGCGTTTGCTGTTGTAGCTGAAAAACATGGTTGTTTACGTGGAGACGAAAGTTCTGGAGGACCCGGCCATTGCAGCCGATGAAAGCTTTGGGGCTGTCATCAAAAAATTCTGCACCTTTAGAGAAGGTATGGAACATGTCTGAATGGTTGTAGTTTAAGGTAGCAGTTTCATATTATGAGTATTCCCTTGATAATGCTTGTGGTCGACCCCTCAGATCTTGATGACATCTCCAATCGAGTGGACTTCATCATTTGTCTCGGTGGAGATGGAACCTTACTTTACGCATCTTCTCTCTTTCAGGTATGCAATTTCTGGATCTGTCATCTTTTGATGAACTACCAAGGCTGAATTCTACTGTAGTTTACCAACTGGTTGTGTACTGCTTAGCAGATCATGTACACTCTGTGTGTGTGTGTGTGTGTGTGTGTGTGTGTGTGTGTGTGTGTGTGTGTGTGTGTGTGTGTGTGTGTGTGTGTGTGTGTGTGTGTGTGTGTGTGTGTGTGTGTGTGTGTGTGTGTTCTAACTTGGTGGGCTGCCGTGTCTTTTCAGGAGAGCGTTCCACCAGTCATGGCCTTCCACCTGGGCTCTCTGGGCTTCCTCACGCCTTTCAACTTTGACACCTACCAGTCTCAGGTCACCCAAATCATCGAGGGTATGTTGACCAAGTTTCACAACAGGAGGGTGCCCTCTTATCTATACTGTATACTGGGTTATTTACCCAGCACAGATTGAGAGAGCATTTCCAACCACTAGTTTAACCATTTTGCGCTAATGTAACCCTTTTGTGCCAGGATTGTTCTGATGTGTGTTGTGTGTGTGTGTGTGTGTGTGTGTGTGTGCAGGTAATACTGCCATCATCCTGCGTAGTCGTCTGAGAGTGAGGGTACTGAAGGAGACCAGAGATAAGAAGACCAGGGTGGATGAGAAGGGCGTCATCATCACCAATGGCGACAGCGAACCCGGCCGCAGAGCCGTGCAATATCAGGTGAGCTACACCCGACATCAGGGACCTGATGACCCCTAGATCAGACACTAGGTGGTCAGAAAGTTTCTTAAAGTTAAATATGATTTGATCTGCTTAAACTAGTCACCCAACGTTTAGCACATTACTGCAATCCATTTTCCGAAGTAAAGCTAACGTTAAAAGATGCATTTTCACGTTTTACTTGCATTTCGAGTTGAACGTGATGGCTTCAAAAGCTATTTTTAAATTGTTCCCTAGTTGTGCTGACAAACTCGCCCCGGTTAGTTTCAAATAATTTTCAGTGGTTATTATTTTCTTTTTAACCCTCTCTACAGTCTATACGCCAATGGTCTGTCTTCCTGTTTACATGGTAGCCGTTGCTGGGAATGCTGGGTAGAGAAAATAATATAAAATAAAAACTACTGAAAGTTATTTGGGTGACTAGTTTAAGGAGATCAAATCATATTTAGACCGGTATGGTCCTTTTAAGGACCCTTAGACTGGCTTTTGTACGAGGTAGTATCCACCTTTTGGTTGGTTATTTTAGTGCTCTGGCTCCAGACGAGCACAGGCGAGCACCAGATAAAGTCTTTGAGGTTTAGAAATGCTTTAAACCCAGGTCTGTTCCCATCATGGTGACTTGGCACATATCCGTCAAAAGACCTCTGTCGTCACTCTGTGGTCGGACTGGCTGTATACTGTTACAAAAGCTGATGACTCACACGTGATGCATTTACACAGTAGGTTTCTCCCCAGTTCCATGGCGCCATAGGCAACTTCCTTTTAGGTGCCTGTGAGTAAAGTAGCTCTCCCTCCCTCTGTCTGACAGGTGTTGAATGAAGTAGTAGTGGACAGAGGCCCATCCTCCTACCTCTCCAACGTTGACCTCTTCCTGGACGGACACCTCATCACCACAGTCCAGGGAGACGGTGAGTGATTGTCAACTGGACCTCCTGCCAGAAATTCCAGACTTTCAGACGATAAATATTAGCCTGTCCCTAATCAATACAGGTGCATCTCAGAAAATGAGAATATTGTGGAAAGATAATTATTTTCCGTAATTTAATTAAAAAACTTTCATATATTATTACACATGAAGCGAAATATTTCAAGGCTGATTGCCTCCATGCCGCGCTCCACGTTGATGCAGTAATTTGTGCAAAAGGAGCCACATTTATACACCAAGTATTGAGTGTATAAATAAACATACTGAACATACTGTACAATCATAAAGATTGAAACAAAAAAGGCTTGAAATATTTCACTTTGTGTAATGGATCTAGAATACATGAAAGTGTCACTTTTGGAATTAAATTACGGAAAACAATGAACTTTTTCCACAATATTCTAGTTTTCCCGGATGCACCTGTATTCTAGTTGCCCCGATGTTCCATGCCCTGGTCCTGTTGCTCTCTGCTTCAGTGGTACGCGGCACATGCACTGTTACAACCCACACAGGTAGAGTTGCGGATAGGAAAAAGTTTAGTCCCAGCTCTAGTGTCTGCCCTTCACTTCCTGGAAAGGCACTTCATGGAAAAGTTTCAGAGCTTATTGCAGTGAATTGATATTTCACTCGGGTGCCAACTAACGTACACGCTTTGTAACTAGCCCTGATGAAGGCCCCATGGCCAAAACATGTTGGCTGTTTTATTTTATTCTGTTCTAAGATGAACTAGCCGATAATTAAAGCTTTTTAATCAAGAAGAGTTTCATCAGAGATCAAAAAGATGAATCCCATGTTTTCCCTGACATCCAAAGAGCACCTTTGCTACTTTTACTACAAGAAAGCCGAAGCCCTCCTTTCCATTCATATAACGTACACGTATTTTGGATTTCATCGCTGTCAACAGCCAACTGCCGAAGTAGTGACTGTATGTGCGTGCGTGTGGGTGTGTTTCAGGTGTAATAGTATCCACTCCCACGGGTAGCACGGCGTACGCAGTGGCGGCCGGGGCCTCTATGATCCATCCTAACGTTCCCGCCATCATGATCACGCCCATCTGTCCTCACTCGCTCTCCTTCAGGCCCATTGTTGTGCCCGCTGGGGTGGAGCTCAAGGTGAAAACGTACATCTGTACATAGGATCACACAAACATAGTCTCAAACCTGCATACCGATACTACATACATCTCCATTTTAAATCCCTTTACACAACACTTAAAAGGCCTCACTGCTATTACCATATCATTTGTTCATACATTTTAAGAATGTGGAGTGTCATTTAATGCAATTACACCAAACATTATTTTTCTCACAACACCTGCATACTTACCTGACTGAACATGCTTACCCATAATTCCTTGTCTCACTCAGATCATGTTGTCCCAAGATGCCAGAAACACAGCGTGGGTGTCCTTTGACGGGCGAAAGAGACAAGAGGTCTGCCATGGAGACAGGTACAAAAAAAAACTTTACTCCCCACGGGTCATCGCAACTCACAAACATGATCGAGCAGTATGAGCTGAGCCCTGGTGACATAACTCCATTGATTGACCTGTTGGGTAGATTTTCCAATTGTCGAAGGAGAAATCTCTTCCTTGATGCTCAAAAAGAACTTTAATAGATGTCAAATGCCAAGCGCCTACTTTGTTTCCTTCTTCATTGTGTTGTGTTAAATACCTGGAATATTTGTGTCGTCGCCCGCATGGAACAGAGCGTGACTTTTGTTCTTTTCCTTTATGCTCAAAGGGAACCAGCTTTAAATGATGTCAAGTGCCACGTGTTCACTTTGCTTCCTCCTTCGCATGGAACATTTCCACCCCCCCCCGACTCGCACCGAGCTGACTGTGACTTTTGCCATCTTTTGTTGTTTCGTCTTTTCCCCTGCAGCATCACTATCACTACATCCTGCTTCCCTGTTCCTTCTATCTGCTTCCGGGACCCGGTGAATGACTGGTTCGAGAGTCTGTCCCAATGTTTACACTGGAACGTGAGGAAGAAGCAGAACTACCTCATCTCGGAGGAGGATGAGTTCTGAGGCGGAACTCTGCTCTGGGATGCGAATTGGAGAATGCATTGACTTCTGTAAGGCTGATTCTATCTGGGTCAATTGCAAAGAGTCATCAGATTCAGATTCTCAATTGCATTATTGCTACAGGATCCCTAACGATGTTTTCCTCATTTTCTTTACCATTTTTGTTTTTAGTTCATCACTTGGCAGACACAAACCGTCTATTCTGCCTTTTGATGAGGAAAATGTCAATAGGATTTCGTCACCGCTGAACTCAAACTGCAAATCAGTTGGAGTGAGAAGTGAGACCAGGTAATACGTGAAGATGGTGATGATCTAAAGACAAGACCAAGAGCTGAACTCCTGACAGCACTCATCATTATCGACCTGGGTGTGGGAAAGGATTTGTTGTACTGGAACGTTGCATCTTGTATTCGGCTGTCAGGCGCAAACCTCTCCACCACTTAAACGATCACTGTTGTTTTTCAGAAGAGCAAATGGCTGAAAGATTAACAGATGTAATGACAAGATTCTCCCTAATCTAATCATCATTATCATGTTCATCAAGACCAATGTTCAATTCACGCTTTTCAGTAATGATTGGTTTTTGGTTTTATACAAACCCCTTATAGAAAAAAGAGAAGTACTTCAGGAATAACATGAGCATTGTATCCACTCAGCAATAATGATGTAAGTTTATTGTGCCTTAAACACCTAATTATTTTATAAAAAATCAAATTTTCTAAGGTTTACATCCTGCATCTTTTTTATTTTCTTATTCACAACCATGTCTTAGTGCAGGAGTATCATTCACATTTTCTCAGTATTCCTCCTTGCAGTCTCTGCAGCATCTACAAAACATTTGTTATTGTTATAAGGACCCCAGGAAGAATAGCCGTAGCCATGCTGCAGCTAATGGTGGATCCTAAATAAACAAACACACAAACAAACATTTGAGAGGCTTGAACATTGTCAACAACCAATGTGTCACCTTTTACAGTATGAAACGTCAAAGACCGCATGAAAAGAGAATGTAAGGACTACTATACATTCCAGAGCATAGGAGAGCACACCGCTGATGTCTTCAAAGCCTCTCTTATGAAGCCATGGCTGGTCTGCATCTTAGTCTCTCAGTACATAAACAGGGTACAAGTTGGATATCGTCGTCTGAAGCCCAGGCAGGCTGTTACTATTGTAAAGTGAATGTGATCCTGCAGAATCTAGCACGGTAGCACCTGCTGTATCTTACATAAGGTGTCAGGCTGTAATCCGAGTATGTATGACAATGTTGTATTTGTAAGACTGAGGTTTTCAGTCCAAGCCGAAAGCTTCATACCCTACTAAGCCAGTATGGTATCTAAGAGTTTACCTTACCCTATCTAGAGTTTACCCTACGACTAGAATTTGGTTGCATTGTAGATCAACAGGAATAGAAGTATTTTTATTTTCATCTGATAAGATGTAATAATTCTGTATATTATTACATACACTAAAAATGGGCTAATGCTAATAAAACTAATTTACAAGCCAGTAAAATATCTAGAAAACTGGTGAATACTAACGGACCACACTCCAAGCGGACCAGTGTTCATTCAACTCATTTCTGAAATAAATCATTCCGTTAATTCCCATTACATACAGTATAGGATGGTTTAATTGAAGCTATTTGGATATAGCCTATATGTTTATTAACCAATTTATACTGTCACTGTTATTAAAACGTATTTGGTACTTTTTTGTATGTTCATATATGATTCTCTTACGGTCTTCAGAAGTTAGTTTCTCTAAATTGTACATTTTGTTAAGGTTGGGAAAAAAACAACCTCTTACAATAGAATTTGGTGTATAATCATTTTTTTTCTTTGCTATTAACTCTTTCTCTTAGTAATTAAGGGATGGTTAACTTCACTTTTGGCAGTTTGATTATTTTTTAAAATGTTTGTCTCTATGTGATATTATACGTGCTCCTTCAGAACAGGAAGTAGATCTCTTGACCTGTGCCCCGTCTTCTGGACTTGAGGCATTTGTGGACTTTGCCTTACAAACCTGTCTAAATATCATGAAGAAACTAGTTATTACACTGAATTAGTGCAGGTTAGTGCACACTTCCCCATGGCTATACCTTTGTGGGAGAAAGACATCTGTTTCTATGAAGCTTTGTCATGTCTTCTCACTTCAACTGTTTTGACTTTTTAATGGTAAGATTGTAAATATTATTTCTGAAATGAATTCTGCTATTTTTCAAGAGCACTTTAATAAACAAAGACGACATATTACTTGTTTTTGTTTTTTTTTCAATATGAAATGTTAATATTTTAAGGTGTTTGGAGAGCCACAATTTATTTTAGGCAAATTTCAGGTGAAGTTAATGTCCAGAACCATTGTTGGCGTTGTTCTAGCTGTAAGCATCAATGCCAAACAAATGGCCAAAATGTGAAGAGTGAATACAAGAATAAATCAGTGCCTCAGTCTCTACATAGAACCACCTGTGATTTAATGGAGACATAGCAAACGTTGCTTGTATTGCTGAGCTTTGTTGCATTTGGTTTCGGTTGAGCATCAAACAACTGAAAAAAGGGTCATATTTCCCTGACAACCTCAAGTAGCATACGTGTAAGGGAAATATGACCCACCCTTTTATAAAATGTCCACAAGAAAGAAAACTAACATATTTATTACCCATCTAAATTGAGGAAGCAGTTGCACTTCCCCTGCATTGCACCTCATTTGTTGTATATTCTGAGGGACCTGAGCAACAAAGAGGGCTTATACAACAGTTTCGGTTGATATATCTTTAATTAAAACTTTCCGTTAAAAAAAACACATTGTTAGGTTGTCAAAGAATCTTAGTCTAATCATTATCACTGTCTCGATTTGAGTGACTGAATGATTCAAAGAAAATTGTTAAGATTTGTTAATAAATAGAAATATAACAATATGTATAAAAAAGGATACAAACCCCATAAGTTCCCATATATCAGTGAGTGAACAGAAATCCCCTGTGCAAATGGAAATAAAATGTTAGCCTCATACTTCTCAACCGCTTGAATTCTTCCATTTCAAATGGTCTCATATTGCCAATAAGAGTATATTGTCTTTGGTTTCTACTATTAGAGCACTAACTAATATGTTGTTCCAGATTCTGACCAAGTATCAGGTTTACCAGAAATGTGCAAACACTCACATAATGCACACCTGAAGAGTTACTCTTTCAGTGCAATTTCCAGAGAAAGGTTGTGCATGATGTAGTCAGTATTAATCTTACTGGGCTGTTAGCAGCTCACGTCCTGTAGTGGGCACATTGAAGAGGAAGAAATAACTAAAACAAATTTTGTAAACTTTTTTTTTTTAAAGAAAAGAGTAACTAGCCGCCTTAGATTACCTTATAAAGTTCAATCAATATGTTAAACCTTAAACCAATAGTGAAGCACAACAGTCCAATTCCTTTCCTTTAGTTACACCTAATTGGAATCGTCCATCTCCTAACCGAGGGTTAGTTGCATGAAGAAAGGTTGCAGAGTGGTCGATCTTGAGTCATCGTTGGCTGCAACCTCCCACCAGTGCTACCTCATGCCCTACTGCTTGTCCGATGCAAACACTGCAGAGAAAAGGTAGTAATTCACAGTAATGTCTCCATTCTCCACCACTCTCCAGTCAACAAACAAACGGTTGAAGGTATGTTTCAAGATACAAATCTCTCTGAAAACCTAGTCCTTCCCTGCACGACTAGTCATTTGTTTTATGTTTCATGTCTGGTCTGTTATAGGCTTAGTTTGCCTCAAACTTCAACTTCTAGTTATGCTACAACGGGTCAGGAAAGAAAAGAGACAGGAAGTACTCACTCCTCTCCCTCAGGCCCTGTCCAAAACTGCGCACCAGTCTGACGAGGGCCCAAAGCAGCACGCCCTTAATCAGGACTGAGATCAGCGCCCCGGTGATGGTGGCTGCCTCCAGAGTGTATGTCTTATCCTGGCCCCACTTAACACCTATCTGAAACCAGCGATCGTATGGAGTCAATCACTAGAGAACGCATATTCAGGGACTGAAGTCACGTTCGGAGACTGGGATCACGGTTTTAATCAGCTCACCTTGTACATTAGATAGATGAAATAGGCCAGCTCCGGAACGTTCTGCAGCACAAAGACTGACACCAGCAACTTGGCTTCTTTTAAAACCTGAGAACAGACAAACCTGTTCTTTAGACAAGCCTGCTTGGCAAATTAGCGAGTGGCTTACCTCATATCTCTACATTGGTGTGTTATTAAAGTATTTACTGCTCTTTACCTTTACATAGTCACCTTGCTATTCCTAAACCTGTACCTACGATATACGGATAAAGTGGCTTTTGACAATGACGAACTGGTACACCAGAAAGGGTGCAATCACTCACCGCAATAGTCCCAACGGCAGCTGTGAGACAGGCCCAGACCACTCCGATGGCCAGGATAAGGTTGTCAGGGAAGGACATGGTTGTTGTTCCTGATGTCATGATCAGGATACACAGGCATAGCTGACAGACAAAAGGAGAAATAATCTAGAATACGAGTGCACATTTCCGTGGCAATTCAAAGATCTTTAAGTAAAACCAACTCATAAAGTGTTGTGTGCAGTAATTACTGCTTAGGGAGAGGAGGAGGCAACTACATATGAAACTTGGGGCTGGAATGCAGTCGTACCTGAGCCTGTAGGTCGAATGTTACCATGGAGAAGCACAGGTTGAGCAGGAAGTACTGTTCCTGGATGCTTTCCAGTGCCCCGCCCACGCGGAAGGCCATCATGTTGGGTCTCTGAATGAGCAGGGTGGTGCAGAAGACATGGGCCACGCCCACACACAGGATACACACAAACCGAACCTGGTACATGAACACACACCAAGAATGTCTAGACTGAATTTGATTGAAATTATTTGAAATCTCAATTTTTTTGTGATGATGATGGCTTCAGTTCAGTTCATGACTTTCGATTTGATACGAGACAAGTGTTGACAGACTTCAAAATTAAACTACATTTGTATCGCTATTTCTGCCATGCCTGGCAGGCAGATAATGTTAAAACTATCATCAAAATATCATAGACCCCAACAGAGGGCAGCATACCAGCAATTCCTTCCTGTCCTGGAAAGGAAGTACTATAAAGTTGACCACAGAGCGCGCCATGACCACCATCACACTGAGAACAAAGACTATAAGCTCCTGTCTGTTCTCCTGTAGGATACCCCTGGTGATGTAGTATATGCAGAACACTAGGGAAACAGAAACAGATGACAGTTTACAGTTACAATGAAGGCATAACATGGATTGACAGAGTTAACTTTTAGGGAAAAAGATGTCAGAACAGTGGGGGAACACACACAATTGTGATTTCACATAAAACTTAGGAAATAGACATGACACTAATAATAACTGTAATAGTGAATCACATAGTAGTAGGGTAGTAGTCTCAACGCCAGACCCATGAGAGTTATTTCGCCGATACACTACGTAAGCTACGCTAACTACGTTACTCCACGCTGCAGATCTCTCTATGGGTCTGGGACACTTCATGCAAAAATCTGGTGCTCAAATCCTGACAATTCATTGGTTTCTCAGGAATCCCTGCAACATCAATCAGTAACCACTTTCGCGATCAGGCGTTTCCACCCATAGATTTGCCCCGCCCATCTAATCTGGGCTAGCGTCTCTCATTTGCTGCTACGACCTGTCACTCTTTCAATTTTGAACCGTCAACACGCCCTCAGAATACCAGCTTGGGCGGCGAAGTGGCACAGAGTCTATTATGTAGTATGCGGAGCGTGGCAATTCAACGTAATATTTGAGTCTGGAGAGAGACTAAAAGGGTAGTAGCTACTGTATATAATTAACACTGATGAAGGCTTGATGTTGGCTGCATAATAATTGCATCACAACAGACAATGACGCCATTGGTATAATAATCTTAACAGTAGTTGTCATCGCATGCTCACAGGATACTTCTGCCTTCTGGAAAGAGGGAGAGGCATGTACAATTGATCTAGTCATGAACGACCAATCTTTTAGTATCGCTACTAATCTAAGTCACACCACTTACATATTCCAACCAGCTGTATGAGGGATACAGTGGAGTCGTCCTCATAGCTGTAGGTCGCCTTGTTCTGCCTGTAGATGTTGCTCACTGTGAGGGCGAACAGTGCCAGAAGAGATGTGATGGAGAAGCAGAAGTAGACCTTGACCAGGCAGGATAGCTCTGACCAAGGCTTTATCTGTGGGAAAGTAAAAGCACACTGAACCTCAGATCCAGGGAGATACACAATCGAACCGATGCAGACTCAAGGAGCTTAGCTAAGGAAAAGTCCTCTGTTTAGGCTTGTTGATGTGACAAATGTACAAGTATGTGACAAAAGTAAAATAATGTAGGAAGGTAAAATCATGTTTCCCTGTAGCCCTGGGTCAAGTGTATAGGTCAAATATTTGAAAATGATCGATCTACCAAATTAACATTTTTATTTTATTTATTTTATTCCAGTTAGTTTCAGACCCAGTTTTGAGTTTCAGCAACCCCCCCCAACATAGCAATGAGTGTTTTTAATGGAATAATCCTTATCCGCATTATGCCATTTGTGCATTTCAGTGAACACATGTGGGCCATTTGGAAAAAAAGACATTTCCTCTCTTTCATCCCATGTCAAGGACTTCTTGACAATGGTTCAGCTGGACCTCTGACATCAACAGGTAAACAAAACAAACTTGTGGATGTCTGCTTGGTTTTATGTGTGCCTACTGTGCACCTGTCTGATGGCTTAATTGTTTTCAAAGCGCGAGACTCAATTGAATACAGGCTAAGTGGATATATAATTGAGGACAATATCTCACCGGACCACATGGTGTTGGGATCAGTTCCTGATGCCTGGGCCTCAGGTTTGGGGACAGGAGATCAGGAGTCTCTTGCGTCTGGCTGCCCAGCAGTGGACTGAAACATGGTCAACATCAGCCTTAGCAGTGAGAGGGTGGATAGCGGTGACAGCTAAAGGCAATTACTTAAATGCACTTTATTTTATAATCTGAAAAGTGAGAATACTAAATCAGATGTAGCCTACCCAAAAGCCTGGGTGTAGGTTTATATCGAACAGACTGCTTATATATCGAACAGGCTACTCCCCTTATAAAAGCCGGAAATATTGCACTTCAATTCAGACACAAAACAGCAGCGTTGTTGACATATTATAGCCGATTACAGAATTGTTAACTAAAATGTTGTCAAAAACTGACCTTATCTCGTCCATATCTAACACGCCGACCAATGCACTTCCTGTTCTACATTACTGCAAACAAGCCACGTCACGCTCAAATAAACCACGGCATCACTTTGCTTTGGATAGGCTACCAAATATTAAAAACTGTTATTATCATCCACGGATGTTTTGATCTTCTTTATGCTCTGGTTCAGCTGACAAGTTGTATCTGACGTCATTCCGCACAGGGTGCGTTCATGCTGTATACTGTACGTGCAGTGTCTACGAATGTTATGTTTGCCTCCTTTTGAAACATCAATAACACAACATTTAAAACCGTATTATTTATTAAATGATGAATGAATACATACATTCTGTAAAAGTGGTCCGTGTACCCTCTGTCCAAAGCTTTATTCAACTTGATTGATGACAGGATAAATGCATTTACGTTTTTGTGTGTGAATAGCCTAATAAAAAAAAGGAAAAACCGCAAGCTTTTCCCATTCTCGTTTTCAAATCGGCAATTGAAATATAGATTAAACCAAAAACAGATAACAGCTTGCTTTTCGCTTTTATTATTATTCAAATATATTCATAAGCGTCCGGCGTCTGATTGGCTGGCTGGGCCGCTTGTGCCGCCTATGGTCCGGCCTGCATTCAAGAATCCGCTTCCCTGCTTAGTAGACAGTCCGGGAGCCGCGGTGCTGAACCTACTTTTGTCGGGTGACGTTTTCTACCCTGCTTCTTGTAGATTGGGGTCCCTCTTCAAAATACAACAGGAGATATGCTTGGAGGATTTTCATATATTAACCCCTTTGCCCAAAACCCAGCAAAATATTTGGATTTATGAAATTACATGTAGCCTACTCAAATCAGATGCAGCAAATTTGCTTTCTCCAGTGTTTATTCATAATGAAGGTCATCTGTGTATCTGATTCCAAATTAATGAATATTAACCCTTTTACACCATGCCAATAAAACACACTTTTGATGAAAAAAAGGGATAAAAGTACGAAGATGAAGATGAGGTCGTGTAATTCATGTCAAGTTGTCAGAAAGGGTTGGGGGTATAAAGGTGAGTTTATATTTCAGCTTGACTCTTTCAGTGGCCTACATCCAACATCCAGTTCCTGATTTACAGCATTTTGCAACTAGGGTTAAAACTACATTTTAATTGAGGACCAGAGTGCATTAAAGGACCAGAGAATATATTTGTTTAAGATAAGAATTAATTGAAGTGCCACAGTCTGGTCTTGCGCGGTCTTATATTCAAAGCAATACACAGGTATGACGCTTCCAGGGATGTGATTGGCTAACCTATCTGTACACATCATAATAAATGGCATACATCATCAACAGTGGTCAAGAGTTGAGACGCGTGATATGAGAAAGAGCGGTAGATAGGACAATAGAACAAAGAATGGTTATTCAGGCCAGACAAAATCTAGGTGTGTTGACCTCCTGAAGGGAGGTCATCCTGTCATAAATTAGATTAGCACAGCTATGTGAAAGGTTGAGGGAGGTGGTGAGGTGGTGAAACTACCATTTCTATGACAGTACAGTATGACACTGTAACTGTATCGGTGTCCTCAGGCAATCCTATTTTGTCAAGGTTTAAAAAGACTAACAGGTACACCCTTATTCATAAGAGCGTCTATTCCACCAGGGGTCAGCTAAGCCCTACCTTAGGGTTCCCTGTATCTAACATCATTTTGTTTACTCTGTGTTATTTAAAGCTGCAGGGCAACATGGGAAAAGCTAAGTGAGAAACATGAGAGGGGAGATGAGAGAGGGGTGAACGAGGAGAGGAGAGGGGGGTAGGAAAGAGGAGAGGAGAGAGGGAAGATTCCGTCTCGTCTGTCCTCTCCTCCCCACTGACTTTCAATCCATTGCATGTTAGTGTGCATTGAAGAGAAAGCAATGCCTTGCACTGTTACCAAGTGTTTATGTCATAGGGTGTTATAAGACACGAACCATTCCGCAAGCCATCTGGCACCTGAATGACTCAAAGTAATGTATACTGTTCCACTATATCTAGTGGGTCAGAATATCTAGTGTATATAACATAACCATACATGTAAATGCAGATGTCAGTATACCTCACCCCTGGGATTATTTCTTATAGCTATAGTATATACATAACTGACATATACATATACATTTCAAACAGTTGTGCTGTTTGTTCAAGTGAATGGTTTATTCAACATCAACACATAAAACATTTGCCCTTTGAAGTGTGTGTCAGGGTTGGGTTTACAATTTTCACTGTTTAAAGAGTACTATCACATGAACATGCACCAAAACAGCCTTGATCATCATGCAATTTTAACTCACACTCTTAAAAATAATGGTCACATATGCAACCATTTTGGTCGCAGTCTCGAGTTCTGTTGTGGGCATGATTCACGCATGCACACAAAAAAATCTTGATGACAGTGTCATGTCAGCCTTATATATATATATTATATATATATATATATAGAGAGAGAGATATAGATATAGATATAGATATAGATATAGATATAGATATAGATATAGATATAGATATAGATAGATATAGATAGATATAGATAGATATAGATAGATATAGATAGATATAGATATATGCACACACATACACACCTTTCACTCAAGTTTTTCATCAAGTTAACATGCTTTTAGGAAAAGGGGCTTTGGTTTGCAACCACTCTATTCTCAATAACTTGTTACACTATGGATACAAAAAACTGCTGCTCAGGCTAGGCTCAGAACAGGATGAAAGAAAAGACATGAGACTGGAGGCATCATCATTTCTTTTTTATTGGGCAAAAACCTGTAGGCCTCCAAAATCAAAAGCTATGTCTGCCTAACACTAATTTCACCTGAGAACATTCTGACAAATCTAACACTTGGAATCAAATGTCTTAAGTAGGCTACATAGGCTGTAGCAACTGTCTTCAGTAGGCTAACTGTCTCATTCAAAGGACAAAGGATGGGTCACCTTTGCAGCTATGTGTAGGCTAACTACAATACACTGGTTATCGGCTAAACGATGGACAAACTTGCAGGCTATTGAAACATGTAACATCTTTTAGGCTATTGAAACATGAAACATCCTCTCCACCCTTCAGGAGAAAGGTGTCACTGGCTCTGCAGTTCCCTGTTTGCATCCTACCTGACGGGCTGCTCCTACCAGGTGACATGGAAAGGGTCGATGTTGGAGCCACGTAGTCTGACTATGGGGGTTCCACAAGGGTCTGTCCTGGGTCCTGTCCTTTTTTCCCTCTACACTACATCTCTGGGTTCTGTCATTCGCTCACATGGCTTCTCCTATCACTGCTATGCCAATGACACCCAACTGGTCCTGTCATTTCCCCCTTTTGATACACAAGTGGAGGCGCGCATAGCTGGGTGCTTGGCTGACATCCTGGAGTGGAGGGTTAGTGGAAGGCGACACACCACCTCAAGCTCAACCTGGACAAGATTGAGCTGCTGTTCCTCCCGGAGAAGGGCTGCTCAATCTCCATTTCCGGAGGTATGCCGCTAGTGTCTGCATGTCCTGGCACAGTGTCTCCTCCACGGCCTACCAGTCTCCAGCTGAGCGCAAGGTCGCCTGCGTAGGCGCACTTCCTGGAGACTGTGATCAGCAGGTCGTAGGTGTAGATGTGGAGGAGGGTGACGAGGGCCTTGGTGAGTCAAACTGATGACGAGGGCCTTGGTGATGCAGGCCAGGTGCTCGATGACGTTGATTTTACTGGGGGGTGAGCCCTTCGGAGTTCAGCTGCAGAATTCTGGGTTGGGAGCAAACTCCGCCGGCTGCTCTCCCCTCCTGTGGCAGCCGAACACCAGCCTGGATGGTGGCCCTCATTTGGGAGACTTTGCTTCGCTTACAGTGGTTAATCGCAGCTACTACTGTCTGCTGTGGATGTCGTAGCATGTCCATAGGATGCCCTCTCTCCTATGATGCTTTTTTAGCCTCTCTTACTCTGAAATGTAATTTAACGTAATGTATTGCTTTATAAATGTTCTTAGCCGGTAGACAAACATACTCCTGGAGCTTGCTCGATCGCCTTGTTTAGAGGGGTCAGGGAAGAATTTTTTACAGCTCACTTATCTGGCCCCTGGGTGATCACTGTTTTTTTGCTTTTCTCTGGAATATGTAGAGAGTGGGTCGTATGCCCACCTCCCTTGCTCTCTGTAAAGCGCATTGTGTTGCCTCTGGGTATGAAATGCGCTATACAAATAAAGCTTTGATTGATTGATTGATACTGATGGGGGGCCCCACGAGAAGGTGTCTGCCTCGCCCCCCGAAGTTGCTGACGCATAACAACATTCGGCCTCGAGGCTCTGCGAGAGGTGGAAAAAATTATTAGAATTAAATGAAATAATTCATAATGCTATCTTATGGGCCCAGTTAATGGTGAGTTCTGCTATGTAATACTAGCTCATGTGCCCAGCTGATGATGTTATAAATGTATGCGTTATATTACTACGAATCTAGAAATGTTTCGAAGCGAGATCTAGACACAAATCATGATAGAATTTGTATTTGTTTTGTATTTTACTGCTTTGTAACACTAATTCAAGTAGGGACAAGCCTGAACATGCCTGTTCAAGGTCAAGATGACTCTTAGTTATGATGATTGCTTTTGAGCTATCTTCCTGTACCAGAATAATCACAGAGAGGAAAAATGTATCACGAGGAGTTGGTGAGCATGTGATTGTTTGATGATTATCATAATGATATGAAGAATAGATATCAGGATGACATTGTAACAGTGAGCATGTGACGACCATGAGATGATCACTCTGTATGAGGTTATGATGTGTGCCTTTGATTGGTTGAAATTTATGTAACGTTTTAAGAGAGGGAGGAGTGTTTACTTTGATTGGTTGAAATTGAGGTAATGCCTGATGTGATGGGAGGAGAGAGAGATGAGGGAAAGAGTATAAAAGATAGGGAGCAACGATACTCCTTGGGACTCTGGGGGCTCAGGCCTGCACCCCAGAAGGAGATTCGGGACCAGAGTCCCCCAGCCGATACTGTGGAAATTGAGCAGTCTCCTGATTCTACGAAGAAAGAAACTCTGATCTGAGCTGAAAGAAAATAAGTTTCAGAAAGAAAAGAGAAGTTAGAAAGAAGCTTCCAGAGAGAAACACTCTGATCTGAACTAAAAGGGTTCATTCAGAAAAGAAGCCTTCCAAGTCCATGCTAGAACCTCTGTGAGGAGAGCTGCTGCAATTGACAACTAGAAATGGTGCTCAGAGAGCACAGACCTCCGCCCCTGAATGCATATCGTGGCTCTGTGCACGCCAAAATAGAATAGGTTCAAAATTAGCCCATGCTACAGCCCTCCACCGAGTTTTATGAAAAGCAGTCTGATGGTTTTTGCGTAATCATAGTCTAAAAAATGAATGGAAGTGAATGGGCAGTTGGAACGTGTTTGGGCGGCCTATGGACCCGACCCATGATTCAGGTCTTCTCCAAAATGTAATGGGTTCTAAGATGGACGATGCTACACCCTTCTACTGAGTTTCGTGAAAATCAGCTCAGCTTTTGCGTAATCCTGCAAACAGACAAACACACACACACACACATGCACACACCAACAAACGCATTTATTTAATATTATCTTTCATCTATGTTTTTTTGCTTTTGGACTTGCCCTGATAATCAATTAAGTAATAAAGTAAAGATTACATTTAAAGTTACAGTTCTGTTGTCTCTGTAAAAGGTTTTATGCATGCTAAGGATCTGACAGGTTACCCTGGACTCTAAAGAAACATTTCCCTACAGTAAAAGTATACTTACTATTAAATTAATTTCTAGCAACCACACCAACAGACATCTCAATGAGAATTTGTATCTATCAGGTCACAGGAGGGGTGTAGTTTGACAATGAACCGAGAAGGAAACAGGAGGCAAGGCAAGGCTTTACATGAGACATCGAAAGCATCAAGACAAAGTGCAAGAAACACGTAAAAGGTCATATAAAACAAAATGCAAAAAAATAGATAAATAAATAAATAAAAGGACATTTAAAACAAAATGCAGGAGAAAAATAAAATACAGGAATAAAAGTCACAGTGCAGTGTATGAATGAATAATTATTTGATTTAATAAAAAGCAGCAGCAAAAAGAAAAGTGATTCAGTCTTCATTTAAAAGAATTGAGAGTTGCAGCAGACCTGCAGTTTTCTGGAAGTTTGTTCCAGATATGTGGAGCATAAAAACTGAACGCTGCTTCTCCATGTTTTGTTTTAACTCTGGGGACAGAAAGCACGCCTGTGCGAGACGACCTGAGAGGTCTGGATGGTTCATAAAGTAGCAGCAGATCAAAAATATATTATGGCCATTTTGACATGCATAGGAGGGTATATACTCTGGGAGAACAATCAAGGAACAACATACAGGTGTGTGAGATATCATTGTCTGAGAAATATTTTGCCACCATATGCCATCATCATTCTACAAATAAATAAAACATTTGCAAACTTATGGAACAAATACAAAAAGATCAGAGGTGGATGTTGCATTATCACAACGCTTGCAATAATTTTGTGCCTCTTCCTGTGTGTGTATGTGTGCGTGTGTGTGTGTGTGTATGTGTGTGTGTGTGTGTGTGTGTTTGCGTGCGCGTGTGTGTGTGAGGCCCTTAAAAGCGGCAAAACCACGATTTCCTGAGAGGCTCATTTAGTCAAAACCTCATGAAAGTTGATGACAGAGTTAAAAAGATATGGAGGTTATATTGCGACATAGAATGCTATACTGTAAACGCACCTGCTCTACCAGTACACATCCGGCTGAACTATTGACATGCTGAACTATGTAGAATTCTAAACATAGGGCTGCGGTTGGAAAGATTCTTAACTGAACCTGTCAACAGTGTGACCAGCGAAGCAGCCTCAGCTAAGTTCTTGCTGACAGTGACATTTTGCTGACGATGTACAGTGCTCTCCCCAACAGTCTAAACCTTTACCGGTAATTTGAAAATGTACTGGTTGAAATGTTTTCCTACTTTGTTCTGATTGGCTTATAGCCCTGATAGTACTTTCTTAAAAGTGTCAACTTGCTTTGGAAGCCTCACGTTATTCTGACCTGACCACCACAACTGATGTCAAGCTCTGAACCAGATTAGTACCGTATCAGACATCTTTATTCTGTAACTTCACATTTTATACTTACGTTTTTGATCATTAAAACATTTATAATTGTATTAGTTTGTAGTTTTGTGAACATCTCCTGACACGTAGGCATAGAGAGATAGAGAGACGTATCTTGACATGTGCAACAAGACATAACGAGACACAGGTGCATACAATCACCCAGATTGTTTCACAGCAGCGGGCACAGGAGCTCAGGGGCAGGGGTCCAGGCCAGGCACAGGGGGTGAACAGGGCGAACTGAGGGTTTGGGGCAGGAGCAAGGTTCTGGACCAGGAGCAGGGGGGTGAGAAGAGCAAACCAGGGGTCCAGGGTAGGGGCGAGGGTCCAGACTGGGAGCAGGGGGTGAGCTGGGTGGACCCGGCCAGAACCACAACAAGAGGCTAGACAAATCTACTCAATCCCAGCTTAATAGTATTCATTAGAATCCCAGTGAAGGTGTAAACCCTATGGGCTGAAGAATAAAGAACCCTTATTACACAGGATAAGCTGGTGCTGGGCTCTTGTACTGGAGAATCGGGAGACACCCTACACTACATTCTCCAGAGTCCACAGGCACCTACGCCACGTTTGTGGACTTCAGCTCTGCTTTCAACACCCTCCTCCCGCCCTCCCTGGAGGGCGTGCTCTCCCTGCTGTGTGCCCGACTCCACCAGCAGGTGGATCACAGACTTTCTGTCTAACAGGAAACGGCATTAGCACATTAGGCTCCCCCCCAAAGCTGTGTTCTTTCCCCTCTACTCTTCTCCCTGTACATGAACAGCTGCGCCTCCAGCCACCGGTCTGTTAAGCTCCTGAGGTTTGCAGACGACACCACCCTCATCAGACTCATCCCCGAGGGCCACGAGTCTGCCTACAGGTGGGAGATCCACCAGCTGCTGTCCTGGTGCGGCCAAAACAACCTGGAGCTCAACGCTCTCAAGACAGTGGAAATAGTAGCCCTTGTCTATTCATGTAGATAAGCATGTACTCTCTGATCCAAATTATATTTGTTTTGCTTTTAATAAGCACTTCACTGAGGCTGGGCACTTATTTGATAGGTTGTTTACTGGGCTGGCTCCCTTGGATACTGATTCTGGTTACATTCCCCCTTTGGACCGTGTCTCTCATTTCTCCTTTCGGCCTTTTACACTTAGTGAAACGTTAGGAATCTTGCAATCCATAGACCCTAAGTGTTCTACTGGTGAGTACAGTCTAGATCCGTTTTTTATAAGACTGCCCAGATAGCAAGCGGATCTGGGCCATATACAACCTCACATGTCACATCCGTCACACGTTCCTGCAGATTCATGCTCTACAACATCAGGAGGATTCGCCCTTTCCTCACTAATGAAACGGCGCAGGTACTCATCCAGGCCCTGGTCATCTCCCGCCTGGACTACTGCAACTCCCTCCTCGCGGGGGCCCCGGCGTCAGCCATTAAACCTCTGGAACTTGTCCAGAAAGCTGCTGCTCGCCTGGTGTTCAACCACCCCAAATTCTCCCACACAACTTCCCTCCTCCGTTCCCTACACTGGCTCCCTGTAGCGGCTCGCATCCAGTTTAAAACTCTGGCGCTAACCTACAGGGCAATGAAAGGAACAGCCCCCTCCTACCTCCAGGCCATGGTCAAACCCTACATCCCCTCCCGACCGCTACGCTCTGCTACCTCAGGGCGACTGGTTGCCCCGTCACTCCGAGGCTCCTGCGGTCGATCGACACGGTCCCGGCTCTTCCCTGTCCTGGCCCCGCAGTGGTGGAATGAGCTGCCCACTGATGTCAGGACAGCAGAGTCACTGCCCATCTTTCGTCGCAGGCTCAAAACTCATCTCTTCAAGAAGTACTACAACAATCCTCCCACCTAAGCACTTATTATATTATATTGCACTGTACTTTAGATTGTGATCCTTGCACTTTGCCTTCAGCACTAGATTATGCTCTTAGTCACTTGTTTTAGAAAGAAGATGCACTTGTGAGTTCTGGCAAGTAGTAGTACATTGGCTCTTCCTACGTTAAATGCAATTATTGTTAGTCGCTTTGGATAAAAGCGTCTGCTAAATGACTGTAATGTAATGTAATGTAATATACAGGCCAGATCTGGCCCTTGTGGCTTTGTTCCGGCCCATATATGGCCCAGAACCATTACACATCCGCTTGCTATCTGGGTGGCAGCCCCAGTCATTAGTGAGCCGTTGTCATGCATTTTTAATCTCTCCATTGCGTCAGGTATAGTTCCTCTGGTTTGGAAATCTGCCCAAGTGGTCCCGTTGCTCAAAGGGGTTGATAGGGATAAGATGGATAACTATCGTCCTATCTCCAGATTGCCATGCTTAGCTAAAGTTCTGGAGATCTTGGTAAATAACCAATTGACATCTTTTCTTTCAAGTCACTCAGTTTTAAGTACTCACCAATCTGGATTCAGAGCTAATCACAGCACCATTTCTGCTGTTACTCTTGTTACTAATGACATCATCTCGGCATTAGACAACAGGAAACATTGTGCTGCCCTCTTTGTAGATCTTTCAAAAGTATTTGATACAGTCGATCACTACCTGCTTTTAAATAGACTATCTAGTATTGATTTGGATAGAGGTGCTTGTGATTGGTTTCAGGACAATCTGTCGTCAAGGTGTCAGTGTATGAAATTGGGTAATGTAACATTCGATCTGATTTCTTGTCTCTAGCTAAAGGTATTCCCCAAGGCTCAGTGTTGGGTCCTGTCGTTTTCACCATCTATATTAATGATATTGTCTCTGCACTAACTGGCTGTCACGCTCATCGGTGCAACACACCTGGACTAACTATTGGGCTATGGTAGACGGCTATTGAACGTCTAATGTGGGGCGAGGATAGCCTACTTGGGCTATGGTAGACATCTACAGTATGAGTATTGCTCTAACAGCCCAAATATAGCCGAGATTTAGCCTAGACGTCAGGATACGTCAGGAGACGTCAACAGATAAAGACAAGGCCAGACTGCAGCGCATCATCCACTTCGCTGAGAGGGTGATCGTTTGTAGACTGCCATCTCTACAGGACCTGCACGCCTCCAGGACCCTACGGGCCAGAAAGATTGTGGCCAACCCCTCCCATCCCGGTCACGGTCTCTTTGAACCACTCCCAAACGCACCTGCTCTACCAGTACACATCCGGCTGAACTATTGACATGCTGAACTATGTAGTTAAACATATGTTATGTAGCTATGTAGCTATGTAAGCTATGTAGCTAAACATAGGGCTGCGGTTGGAAAGATGCTTAACTGAACCTATCAACAGTGTGACCAGTGAAGCAGCCTCAGCTGAGTTCTTGCTGACAGTGACATTTTGCTGGCAGAAAGATTGTGGCAGAAAGATTGTGGCCAACCCCTCCCATCCCGGTCACGGTCTCTTTGAACCACTCCCCTCTGGCAGGAGTCTTCTTTCCCACAGCTATCAGACTCATTAACAAGGCTCGTGTTCCCCCACAACGCCTCCTCCACCCTCCCCATTGACTCTTAACCCTCTGCACCAATTGACTATCACACCACACTCTGCACACCCAATGTGGGTGTTTACTGACTCAATGACAATGGTGATTTAAAAAAAAAAAGAATTTCCTTATATATATCATTAAATATCTGTTTTTTTTTCTTGTTACCTTACTATGTATTTTGTTTACTGTGTATTGTACATTGTTTTGAACCCCAGGAAGAGTATGTTATAATTTGTAAATGCTAATGGAGATCCTAATAAACTAAACTGTACATACACCAACCACACTCTATTCTGTATATATTGATTAATTTGCATATTGAATATTGTATTTTGTATGTGCACTGTATTTTGTATTTGCACTGTTTTTGTGTGACATTTGCACTGTTATGTCTTTGCAATGTCCTGTCCTCCTATGTCTTCATTAGCGTACGCCATTACATTACATTACAGTCATTTAGCAGACGCTTTTATCCAAAGCGACTAACAATAATTGCATTTAACGTAGGAAGAGCCAATGTACTACTACTTGCCAGAACTCACAAGTGCATCTTCTTTCTAAAACAAACAAGTGACTAAGAGCATAATCTAGTGCTGAAGGCAAAGTGCAAGAATCACAATCTAAAGTACAGTGCAATTACGCCATTACCCTAGTTAAATTCCTAGTATGTGTAAACCACATACATGGCAAATAAACAGATCTTGAATCTTGAGCACACTAGGAAAAAGGGAAGGGACACATGAGAGAACAGTCAGACAGTCCCCTTTATCCACAAGCAGAGCCAACCCCCCTGCTGATTCTGTGTGAGTAGCAGTATTTTGTTAGTTATTTGTATATTGTGTCCACCCTATTTATCCCATATTTATTATATATTCATATTCTGCACATTTTATTATCCTTACTCTCTTAATCTGCTGTGAAACAGAAATTTCCGGGGATAAATAAAGATCTATCTATCTATCTATCTATCTATCTATCTATCTATCTATCTATCTATCTATCTATCTATCTATCTATCTGTCTGTCTGTCTGTCTGTCTGTCTGTCTGTCTGTCTGTCTGTCTGTCTATCTAATCTATCTATTTGTTCACCAATCAGGGCTCAATCACAGCTACAGAGCCGTGGGCACTCTTTCTTCCAAACAAACGAATGGGTACCCTATATTTTACGGCCACAAGGGGCAGCAGTTGTATTTGTTTTTAGAAGCAGCTACATATACATGCTACAGTCCCATGAACAGTCCCAACAAAGCAAAGCACAACTTACAAAGACGCCAGATAGGAGGACACTAAACCACTAAAACAGTCCAAATATGTCATGCACCTGATTAATTAGATTGAAGAATTGTATCAGATAAAGAATAATACATCTGCGTCGGTCGAGCTTGAGCCAATGTAAACTCCGTGAAAGCTACTGAACGCTCAACCCAGGGGGTGTTTTTTTTTTTTTCTTCTTTTCTTTTACTTGACACTTCATCGGGTGGTGCCTCCGAAGCAGCTCAACGGGGTTGATATCATGCTAACGAAGGTTTTTCACTCAGAAATGCATATAATCAGTTGATTCAGTTGATGTGGCAGTGGATCACAGTAGGATCTGGCCTTGTTGTGGACATAGGTGGCATACCACTTGGTGAGATCGTTTTCCAATCTTAACTGTTGTGGTTATTATAACGTAACTAGCCAACATGCTGTCTAGAATAACGCCATTTCAGTGATACTAGCTAGCTGGATCGTGGATGTATTGAGCTAGATCAGTGGCACGATTTCATGTTAGCTACGTTTGCTAGTTTAGCATATTCAGTAACGTTAGTTAGCTAGCTAACGTTATATGCTAACTGCTTGAAACGCAATACCAGAAACGCATACGTAGCTAGCTAGTGCTAGTTAGCTACCCTGTTTTTTTCATTTTACTACTGTACAATTTTGTTAACCTGCTAAACTAACACGTGGGAAAGCTATTTAGCTAACGCAACCTAGCTACTGTATCGTTACTTAGTGTTAACTGGCTAAATACGTTTAGCAAAAATATCATCAGATCAAAAACTCCAATGCCTCTAATTCACTTTGAACCTTTGTGTACTATTGTTTCCTATGGGTTGGCCCAAACTGCTAGATGTCTAGTGTTCACTGCACAGTGCAATGGAAAGCTACGAATATGACTAGCTCTCCTCACTCAGTGTTGACATGGTATACACGTGGTGTGGACTTTCCACCCTAGAATATCTGAATTTCTCTTTTGTGTTATTACAGGTGACAGTGCGCACCAGTAGCTACCTTAATAATGCTGGACACCCTACTGGACTGACGCTCAGGCTGAAGATGGACTGACAAACTACAAGTCACCTCTCACACAGGTCCTTCTGTGTTTCTACCTGCTGGACCCCGGTGGGTCCTCAGTGACTGGGCACCATGATGGCCAATGGGCGGCCCGCAAGGCACTCCATATGGCGCCTCCTATCACCCTTCCGGAATCGGCAGGAGCGTGTGGTGCTGGCACGCAGCGAGAGTCATTCGGGTGAGCGGGTGCTGAAGATCACAATCACAGAGACCACGGTGATCGAGGCAGACTCGGGAGTGTGGAACTCCCGCTCTGTGTCGTACTTGGGCCTGTGGTACTTCTTCAGCTTCTGTACACTTTTCCTCAACAAGTACATCCTGTCACTGCTGGAAGGGGAACCGAGCATGTTGGGTAAGGGCCCTCCTTGTTACATCTCCCTACCTCCTTCTCATATTGTATTTGAGAGCAAGGTAAAAGGGAAGAGATCTCAGATTTCCTCTCTGAGATCTTGTCCACCAGCGCCATTTTGAGAAGAGGGTGGGGAGAGGCTTGGGTAGGTATAAAAATAGGCAAGATGGAACTTGCTGGGCCTATCCCTTATAACAGTTTGTTACATTAGACGCCCTAAAATACCCAATGGAGTATGTCAATTAGTATATAATACTTAATTCAGGCCAAGGAATCATGTATTAATTGTATGAATAATATGTTTGCAGGTGCTGTCCAAATGCTCTCCACAACAGTCATAGGCTGCATCAAGATGTATGTGCCTTGCTGCTTTTACCAGCACAAGACCAGGGTGGAGTACCCTCCCAACTTCCTCATGATAATGTTGTTCGTAGGAATGATGAGGTGAGTCTATACACTTGCCTTTCACTAATGTTCAGACAAAGCCAATGGGCCAATAGGTAAAGCAATTTATAATATTCTATACAGTTTGTACCCAGCAAGCAATTTTACTACTACTAGACGTTTAACAGTCTATCGTAGTCCCTGACGTCTAGGCTAAATCTCGGCTATATTTGGGCTGTTAGAGCAATACTCATACTGTAGATGTCTACCATAGCCCAAGTAGGCTAGCCTCGCCCCACATTAGACGTTCAATAGCCATGTACCATAGCCCAATAGTTAGATGTCCAGGTGTGTTGCACCGACAGCCCAAATATAGCTGTGTTTTAGTCTAGACTTCCAGAGTCATTCAATAGTCATCTACAGTAAATGTGAATGAATGTATCCAAACAAATTCAATATATATAATTTACAAAAACAATAAAACAGGAACATTTTAAACAACTTAACATAGCCTACTGTATTAGCCTAAACATAATAGCTACATATTACAAAAACAGTGTTTGTTAAACATTTTAAACAAATTAGACTAACATTAAAACATGATGGCCTACATGAACAATCCCTGTAAACATGGTCTTACTGTTAACGAAAAAAACTTAACACTGCAAAGTAGGCGACTTAACAGTGTTTCGGCAAACTTTTCAAAGCCAAGAGTAGCATTGCAGGTTGGATATCACAGCATGTAATAGTGCATCATGGTTTGTATTGCATAATATACTCTCCCGGCCAATCAAAAACAATGGAAAAGGCTAATTCCCATTAAATCTAGTCATGCTGTGTACACAAACACTTCATATTGTGGCAATCTCATTATCCCATATAAACCCACTACGACTGCGATCATTAGGCTACATCCACAATGGCACAATGGTTATTGAGCAAACAATTTAATACAAAGTTGTGGGTTTAAAACTGCATGCGCAATTGATAACTGCTACACTATTTTGTTTGTCCAATTTCAGTCTTTCTAAGAGCTGAACATAACCAGACAGCATGTGTCCAAGGACCTCCAGCAGACCCTCAGTAGACTTGGAGTGGTCTGCATCCACCATTTATCACAGTGGCAGGCGTTCTCTGTCTTCAGCCTTGGGCTGTACTAGGAACGGGAGATGTTAATTGTTAGGTTCGATATAGCGTTCAAAATCTATTACCTGAGGCCACTAGCTTTTCACTGTAAACCACTAGACCTTTTATTATGAATGCATCCATACCCTTTTTTAGCTATAAGAAATAGACCTCTGGATTTGGGACTCGTTATCAGGTATGAGTGTAACATCTAGCTCTTCCTACGTCTTGACCAATGACAGGCATTCTTATAAAGGCCGAGTAGGCGTACAAGTTAGGGGTGGAGCTGGAGAGAGAGGCCTCGTGGAGCCAGGAGGAGTGGGAGGAGCCATGGCGAGGAGGGGGAGGGGCCAGGGGGAGGGTTTGTTGGCTGGAGCTGTGGAGCACAAGGAGCCGCCGCTGCCGCCAGCCGAATGGTCATGGGACGATGACATCACAGACGGTTGTACCGAGAAAGAGGAAAAACATGGAACCTGATAGCATTCATATCACTTCCTGTTAATGGGACAGTGTGACGCCAAACACAATCAGTGAATGTAAACATTGTACATTGCAGATAACTAGCTGACTTGCGTTGAGAGGCAGGGATCTGGCGGATGTAGCTCGCTGATGGCGGTCAGTGCCGGAGTTTTCAGTTAGTTTTATTGTCACTGGTAAGGTACATACAAGTGAAAATCTTTGGCTGGGAAGCTTCATCATTAAAACCATTTAGACCATTTAAAAAGCATTAAACTATAATAAAATATATGATAAAATCAGTAATTACTAAAAATAGTGATATAATTAAATGATAGAAATACATAGTAATCAATATAAACAGTAGGGATAAGAGATAAAAGCTACACATTCCTTCCATTTAGCAGTCTAATTGCCTGGGGAGAAAAACCTGTTCCTTAGCCTGCTGGTACGAGCTTTGCAGGTCTTGTAGCCCTTTCTCTTTGGGAGCGCAGAGGGGAGAACAGGCTTTTGTGGGGGGGGGGGGGGGGGGGGGGTCTTTGATGATCCTGAGGGGAGGGATCCTGCCGGACCTGACTTGCTGGACTGCTGACTTGCTGGACTGCTGACCCTGACTGACTGAGTCCTTCTTGGACTTCAGAGAGGCACCAACAGGATGCTCTTAAAAGCAAGATAGAATGCATTGAGCGTTAAAGGAGAAGCATAATGTCGTAAGTCAGCAGTTGGTGGTCCGGCGAGCCAAGTGGAATTCATAATTTATCCGCATGTATGAGTCTAGATCCACGGAAGAATTTTGAGGTTAAGTGATGGAAATGAGTGGGGATTGAGTGTAGTGTTCCCAAGAGAGAAACAGATAAAAAAAAAGGCTATTCACGCAAAACATACAAGCACCTCAGGGTCTCTCCTGGCTCAGAATGGGTCTTTGGGGGGGGATGCACACACAAAAAATCCTCTATGCAGGAAACCCAGCACACATGCCTTGTTCCTCCAGGCGAGCGCTGTGGACCAGGGCCCGGTTCTTGGTGCTGCTCATCAAGTTAGTCAGCCTCTCCCGGCAGGGCCTCTCCCTCGGCCTCTCCCTCAGCCTCTCCCTCAGCTTCTCCCTCAGCCTCTCAGCCCCTCCCTCAGCCTCTCCCTCAGCTTCTCTCTCAGCCTCTCAGCCCCTCCCTCAGCCTCTCCCTCAGCTTCTCCCTCAGCCTCTCAGCCCCTCCCTCAGCCTCTCCGTCAGCCTCTCCCTCAGCCCCTCCCTCAGCCTCTCTCTCAGCCTCTCCCTCAGATTATCCCTTAGCCTCTCCCTTAGCCTCTCCCTTAGCCCCTCCCTCAGCCCCTCCCTCAGCCTCTCCCTCAGCCTCTCCCAGTAGCAGACCCAGCCCTGCAGCAGCCTCACCGCCACGCAGGGCCCTACGCAGCCCCACACTCCAATCCAATCCAACTTTATTTATAGAGCCCTTTTAAAACAACAAGAGTTGACCAAAGAGCTTTCCATTTCAATCAATACAAAAAAACACAGTAGACAACACAATGGGATAATAGAAGCATAATGAAAGATAATAAAGAGCTACTCTGATACTTAGTATTAAAACGCCAGGGAAAAGAAACGTGTTTTTAGGCGGGACTTAAACACTGGAAGCCTTAAACACGGGAAGCGTTCCCATGGCAGCTGCACATAGGGTGGAGGTAGAGTCGAGGATTACTTCATGACACTTTGTCATATGTGTTGGAAAGATCATGTTTTTTTACCCGGTCAGGTCCCAGGTGGGAGGGGAACCAACACCTAGCAACAGTCAACACCTGGCAACAGTCAATCACTGACTTTATTCAGCCCCACATAGCGTGAAATAATTCTTGAGCTACCTGTGTCCTGAAAGAGCAACAGCCACTGTAGATGAAAGGCAAGGGACCAGGCCTACTATAATGTACGTGTTTCAACTTGTAGTGCCTTAGTATACTGCGGAGGGTTAGCTGCTGTACATAAAACATGCAGGTGTTACTGTTGAGGGCGTCACAATTCTCCAAATCCACGATAGCTTTCAGTCAAGTGACGTCACCTTCAGCTTCACATGCCATCTCTGGCCTTCTTAAAAGCCATATTATATTATACTGTATATCCCAGCAAATGAAGCCTACTCGCTAGCAAGCTAACAGGATGTTATATTCAGGTGATGGTGTTACTAGCATAGTCAGGAAATGCACTTTTCTAGGCCTCACTTCCTTCCAGCAACTTATCACAGCATTTGCAAAGTGAGAAAAGCATGTCTTCAAACTTCATTCATGGGTTTATGGCACTGCATCAAAATTCACCCATTAATATTATACCTGTGCAAAAATAAATACTTTTTCATATTTGCAGATGTTAATGAATGAATTGTATGACAGTAAAACATAATGCAAATTATGGATAGGCTGGAATCAGGCCAAATCAGGCTACATGTCACTAGCCATCTAATTGAGAGCTAAATCGTGTCAATGAAATGATACCTTGTGTTCAATGCAAATTATGGTGATCTTAATAATTTGGATATCTATCTCACCAGCTCCGTAGGCAAAAACTAAGGAAAATGTTTTGGCTAGCAGTTGGTAGAATTCGGGGCTAGGCATAGACCAGGTCAAATCACCTCGCTGGAAGGGCTAATATTCAGGATAGATGCAGGTCATAACCGTCTAATTCGAGCTAAATCATAGCCTATGTCAATGAAATGATAATACTTTGTATTTATTATTTACATTGCAAATTATGGCGATATTAATAGTATGGATATCTATCCCACAAGCTGCGTAGGCACAAACAATTATGAACCAGTTTGGGCTAGAGTCGGCTATAAAAGACCCGGTCGAATTGAGAGCTTAATCGTGGCTACACATAGACCATGTCAAATAAATTAAACGAAAAACCTTTTAACCACACGTTGACGTTGCTTACATGATGGAATATCATACATCTCACAAGCTGCGTCAGCAAAAATTAATTCTAACCAGCTTTCAAGATTTTCTGGCTACAAGAGGGTTACGCCTAGACGACTCGATCTGGGATTATAGCCAGCCGACACGTCTAAATGACGACTTTTCCTTGCAGGGTATCAGGTGTCAGCTACTGCAGTCACTCGATGTTTTCTTACTCTGGTGGATGTGGTGATGATGCATGTTTCATGGATTACAATGATAATGGGTAGATCCATTCATAACAATGGCTATTCAGATGGTTACTTGGCCCCGTTTTTATTAACAAGATGGTTTGTCCTTACATCAGGAGAAATACTAGTCTAACACAAATGTCAAAACCGCACATTTTAGGGAAGTGAAACGCTGCCAAGTAAAATACAACAGTGTGAGCTCAGCATGCGTCTAGCTTGGAAGATATTTAGGGTATGAGTGACAAACAGCCTTTGTTTAGCTGTTGCGGGGGTGAGTTGAGGGGTATAGCTTTTGTCTTCGAACGCAACCCATCTTTCCTGTTCCGTAGGTTCACTACCGTGGTGCTGGGCCTGGTGAGCCTGAAGAACGTGGCGGTGTCCTTCGCCGAGACGGTGAAGAGCTCTGCGCCCATCTTCACTGTGATCATGTCTAGACTCATCCTTGGGGAATACACAGGTGAAGCTCACAGAACAGTCCACACCCGGGCGGGCTGGGTTCCATTTCCTTTGTCCCGGCCCCTGACTGTCTTGCTTCGTTCCAATTCCAGATATTTCTGTATCAGAAATATGCTCATCATGATGCCTGCAATTATCTGTCTCCTTGAGTAAATATTTAGTGAAACTACTGAACCGCTTGTTGAACTATGACTTACAGAGGGTTGACTCACTGCTTTCTGATGGAAAGTATTTCAGTGTCAGCTGGGTACACTGCTATTTTATGGTGTTATATACCTGATACCAGATATGACTATTTGAAACCTAGGTCAAAGTGTCTTGTTCAGCAGATTCTGCATGTGCATTTAGCTGTGTGTGTTGTGTGTCTTGTGTGCGCGTGTGTGTGCGTGTGTGTGTGTGTGTGAATACTCTAGGTCTGTGGGTGAACTTGTCTCTGTTCCCTGTCATGGTTGGCCTGGCATTCTGCACAGCCTCAGAGGTCAGCTTCAACATGCTGGGCTTCTCTGCAGCCCTCTCCACCAACGTCATGGACTGGTATAAGACACACACACACACACACACACACACACACACACACCGACCGTGCGGGCCTCTCTCTCTCTCTCTCTCTCTCTCTCTCTCTCTCTCACGCTCTCTCTCTCTCTCTCACGCACACACACACACCGACCGTGCGGGTCTCTCTCTCTCTCTCTCTCTCTCTCTCTCTCTCTCTCTCTCTCTCTCACGCACACACACACACACACACACACACACCAACCATGCGGGCCTCTCTCTCTCTTTCTCTCTCTTTCACGCACACACACACACACACACACACACACACACACACACACACACACCAACCATGCGGGCCTCTCTCTCTCTCTCTCTCTCTCTCTCTCTCTCTCTCTCTCTCTCACACACACACAATAGCACAATACCCCTGTGTCAAATTTCACCAGCTGTGAATGACACTACACTCTTATTCTATGTCTTCTCAGTTTACAGAATGTATTCTCCAAAAAACTACTGAGTGGGGACACATACAAATTCAGGTACATGCATGTTTTTGTTTTCCTCATCGGTGTGTTACCTAACAGCAGGGCTTAAAATGAACACCTGCCACTGGCCAAATGCAGGTAAAATTTCCAATTGGCGACTAGATTTCGGAAGGCTATGTGGAAAAAAAAAAAAAAAAACTTGGCCGGTAGATTTTTTCATCTACAGTCCCCCTTGGCAGGTGACTCGCCGTGAGCCAAAAAGTTAATTTTCACCCCTGTGTGGGCCTATTCCATATAAGGGTCTAAGGTACAGTTATTAGTGATAAGGTTGTGCAGTGATACATTAGTGAAGATTATGAGTTTGCATTTGATGGGGGTAGTCAGTTTTTCTGTGTTGGGTGTAATTCGTTGCACATTAGATATGGTTTCGTTTAATTTCCTGAAAGTGAATACGTGTTTGTGTACAATGCTCAGCCCTCCAGAACTCCAGTTCTACACCAGTGCCGCTGCCGTCGTCATGCTCATACCTGCCTGGGTCTTCCTCATGGTCAGTCCAATATTCTGCACTGCAGTGTCTTATTGACTGTCTATATTGTGTATACTAGTACAGTGCTTACTGAATGCTAAATGTATGTCGGTGTAGCCTCCAGTGCTTCATTAATTGGAATTGGTTTAATGAGCTAGTTCCCAGAGCACAACCTAATCCTTGAGCTAAATGCAGAACTCCTTTGAACATAGCGAAACATTGTTTCGACACACTGAGGGGATTTCATCAGGGGGGTCGGATTTGACATCGGTATAATCCCACGCATCCTTAGGACATTCCAGTGATTGGGAAGAGTGGGCGGGGCTTCAGCTTCAATCAGGACGTAGTGGTGCTGCTGTTGTTCGACGGGGCCCTCTTCCATCTCCAGAGTGTCACCGCCTACGCGCTCATGGGCCGCATCTCCCCAGTCACGTTCAGGTAGGAGACGGTGTCGTCGGCATACAGCCTGAGAAACTCACACATCATCTCCAGGAGGATTGTCCTTGACATTTGACATAACCACGGGCTTAAGAGTTTTCTGGTGAAGCGTGAAAGTGTGCATGACTCCTAAATGTAAGATTTCGGGAGGGTTCAAAACTGCGACTAAAGTACCTCAACTAAAAAAAGTTGGTATGACCAGTGCTACCAGTGGAAAATGCTAGTTTTGAACCCTGGGTTTCGGGTGTCCAGTAAAAGGGATTGTGGAAGAAGCAGAGAACTGGCACTCATGGAATAAATAGTAACTATATATTTCACAGGCAAACGGATAATTGATATGCTGATGATGGCTTAATATCGAATCGTGTCGGGTCGCTTATTAAATATATTAATAAAACATCTTCTAAAACTATTGTTTCTATTTTTGCTCCATCTTTACCCCCAACAGTGTTGCGAGCACCGTGAAGCACGCCATGTCCATCTGGCTGAGCATCATCGTGTTCAGTAACCAGATCACCGTGCTCAGCGCCATCGGCACAGTCCTGGTGGTCATCGGCGTGCTGCTTTACAACAAAGCCAAGCAGTTCCAGAGGTGCACCCTGCAGGCAATGGCTGCAGAGCAGGACCAGAAACCGCTCACGCAGGACCACGACATTAAAGCGTCCCAGTCCTAGAGTCCTCAGGAGACCAAGACGAGACAGCGGGTCGGCAAACTAAAGGGGAAGTGGGCAGAAGTCATGGTTCTCTCCTCAACTGTGACACTGTAACCAGGACGACGCCGACATAACAACTGGAGCACATTTGTTCTAGCATTCCAAATCTGAGACATCAGCGTTCCCCAGAGATGGGGATCACTCAGTAGGAATGAACTCTGGGGCTTCACTTGCATGTCATTGCATATCTTGACACACTCGCTGTCTCCAATGTGAACTTGCCTTTGCTGATGGTTTTTGTATGGGCTAGTGTTTGATTAAGGTTGGTGTGTTTGGACACTGGCCAAGCCTGTGGAACTCAACTCGCCTCTTCAAAGTTCACTATTTTCCTCAAGTACTGTTCTTTCATAATGTTATATGGTAAAATGAAAAGGGTAAACTCAGGATTTCTCTCTTTTGTTGATGGGAACTCGATGCAAACCTAGTTTATATTTTCATACTTGCCTTCACACATCTTCATACAATTTTTTCCAAGATGTTTGGTTATGGGAAGAACTGCACAACATCCAAACTCCTGAAACCTTTAGAGCACTTAAGAATGCTTACTTGAGCCATGCTGAACCAAAAGTAGTCATGGTGCCAGTTATGGTTCATCTCGTTTCTTTTTTTTTTTTCCTCTTTTTTCTTTTTCTTTTTTTTTTAACCTTACTAAAGCTCAGTTTTTACTCAGTGCTTTTCAAAGCAGCTTGTGACATATGTCACAATGCCACTGTCTTCTGGGAAAGCAAAAGCATAATGCTTCAACTTGTCTTAAGATCCACCATGCATCCTCTAGTTTTGTTTTTCGTTTGATCTTTATTGTCTTGCATGGAATCTGAAAAGGTCCTTCACGTAAGGGACTCTTATGGATTGTGTCGATATTTTTTCCACAACCCTGTCTTATTTTCATCCAATGCCACAAGCAACCCTGCTGAGTAGCTTGAGCATGTGACTGTAAAAGGGAATTCCACTATGAGGTGCTAATTATCTAACTTATCTTCTTTAATTCATTGCAGAGACTGAATTGTTTGCCTTTCTTTACATTCCATAAATGTGTCTTTGTATTCATCCCACATATTGCTGAATGTTTAAATTATTCCGACTGAAACGTCTCTTCTCCAACATTTGCATATTCTTAGTGTGTACTGAACACTGTTTTTTGCATTCTGTTTCTCTTGTTGAATCTCCAAAGACTTGTGACTAAGATAATTCTCCAGAGTCACCGTGTTTTTACAGTATCTCCATTTACAATCTTTTTTTTAATTATATAATCACTTAATTAATTATCAATTAATTGCAATCCCATACTGAATTCTGCCTGGTTAACCCGATGGGGTGATTAATGATTTTCAGGGAGAAACAAATTGCTAAATGATTGCTCTCTGATCCATAACATTAACCAGTGAAAAACACAAGTGATCAAGTGTCTTGTCTGTATAAACAATTTTTATAAAATAATTTTGTTATTGATGAAAATGTCATGACTCAACATCTCCCTTGGTTAGATGGGCTTAAAGAAAACTGACTTCTCTTTGTAAGAGGACCACGTGTGTCTGTCCATTTGCTTTGAGTACTTGAATTCTTCTGTGCCACTTGCACAACAATTGTGCCTACTAGGGCTTTTCTTTATTCATGTTCTTGCCAAAATGTGCTTTACTGATGGTTCAGTGTTTGAGACTACTGTGATCATGGTTATATATTTTGGATTTTGTTCACCCAAAAGAGGTGAATCTCACAGAGCATAGAAAAACAAGTTTGTGTACATCGAGGAGCCTAGTTTACTACCCGTGGTTTAGATGGGGTTGTTCAAGTAGAAGCAGAAGAACTTCAAAGTTAATTGAAAGGGAAGTTAATTTCTCCTGCATCCTGTAAATCTATCTAGGTGACCATTTGACCCTATTTTAAGAGTTTACGTTAAGGAACCTAATAATTGTATGTTGAAAGCAATTTGCACAAATATTGGTCATTAGAAATGTGTAAGATTATCTTTGGCTGATGTCGATGCATTCCGTGCAAACCTGATATAGTAGTTTTACACTGTGATTATCCCCATTATCATACTGGAATGATAATTACCTATAGGAATCCAGTACAAGACCATGAATGGTATTGTATTGAAAAAAAAAAAAAAAAGGGGGTGGCTTCAATTTCTGTGTAGCAAGGAGGAAATCTTAAACTGTATATTCTGGAAGAAATTGAATTTAATCTGGGATGTAATTATGGTTACCTGATCGTCTAAACAAAGTTTCATTTCGAAATAAAATTATTTCTCGTCCGCAATAACGCAGTCATGTTTATTCTAGTAGTTCAGCTCCTGGCCGGTGGTCGCGCGCTCACATCCTCGTGACGCATGGAACCGCGAAGAGAACAGGATGTGATTGGTTGACTCGTGACCCATGACCCCAACAGGGACAAAAAACGTGTTGAATCTTCCGGCGTTACAAAATAGCGCGGAGCAAATTTCAGGTTTGTTAAAAATGTTGACATGGGAAGGAATCAAGATTGAAAAAGATAATCCGGCGCGGATTTATAGTGACAGTATTAAGTGCAATTGTAATTTGATCCAAGCTATAAATGTAGTAGTGGGGGGATCACCAGTAGCCTACGTTTCTCTGTCTTTGTTGCCAAATGATGCTAGCATGCTAACGTTAGCTAGCTAGCTAAAATAACACAAGTATGTTCTCGACCCCGGCCTTGCAAGATAAACATAGCTAACGTTAGTTATACACAATAACTTGGCTATAGCCTGTAAGATTGAGTTTACACCCAAATCACCAACGTGACTAGCTAGCACTACATACTAGTTCTAGATATCAAGCATGCTCAGGCTAGATATCCAACAGGGTCTCGTCACATTTGCAGGGACAGTTACAGTGTGTAGTAAAACTGGTATCAGAAAGTTAATTTGTTAAAATTAGCTAGCGTTAGTTTAGTTAGCTTGCTTCTGGCTAGACTGATATTGACTGGTTCTTAGCAATGCTGAGCTGATTCTACGAGTCAAACCTTGAGTCACAAGTTGACTTTACAGCGATATTTACTCTCCACTTACGCCTAAAGGTTATCCCACCACCATTTTTGGATTGGTCTCTTGTGTTTATTTTTCTACCAGTGAGAGTGTGACGTTACTACTATGGATAAGATACGAGGCACTCCTCAGGTAACGCTAAACATTATAGGCTTTGAATTTAACCCTCTTCCTCCTACAATCTCCTGTAAAATAAACTGTTTTTCGGCATCGCACCTCCTGTACACTTGTACACCCATTGAATCCCTCCACCCCAAGGTGCCTCAAGTGTCATGTGTTCATCTGTGTTGCACACAGTGCAGTTTTGCAGTCCAAGCAACTCCAAGCAATACGTACATTAGTCTACATTATATGCACATTAGTCTACATTTTTTGGCTTGTCAGTACTCTTGCAGTTGTGTCCCCTCTTGTCAGCCTAAAGCAGCGGGTCTCTTTTCCCCCCCTCTGTGTTGCAGGTGGTGGTGGTGAGTGGGTGCTGATGGGGGACGAAAAGGAGACCTGGAAAGTGAAAACACTCGACGAGATTCTCCAAGAGAAGAAACGCAGAAGGGAGCTGGAGGAGAGGACTGAGCCCAAGTGCCAGAAAAATGTAAACTCTCATGTCAGGGAGCCCACATTTAAAGATGGGTTGAAATTGCCCCAGGGCATTGAAATGATGTCGATCTTAGGTCAGTTGGGTTTTATGTGATATGAAGACTTGACTATAAGTCTAGAGGCGACAGGGCTTTTGCGGCGGCTGCCCCCAGGCTATGGAACAACCTGCCCCTTCATATTAGATCCTCCCAGACCCTTGAGTTTTTTTTAAATACTCCCTAAAAAAACTCTTTCTCCCTGCCGTTTTAACCAGTCTGCTCAAGCCTTGTTCACGTTCAATGTCTGTATTGTTTTCTGTAATTTCCTTCTTTTGATGATAAATGTTTTTACCTAGGACCCACCTTTTATACAGCACTTCGGTCAACTGTTGTCGTTGTAAACGTGTTCTATAAATACATTTTGATTTGATTTGACTAACTCCTCCGTCTTGATTGCTCCTCTCTCTCTCTCTCTTTGTGTCGTCCAGTTCGCCCCGTGCCCTGTTGCACAGACGGATGACCGGGAAGCCAAACGGAACACTCCGGAGGAAGGAGAACTACGGGATCACAGAATGGAAATAACAATTCGGAATTCCCCGTACATACGGGAAGACTCTACAGAAGACAGGTACTGGGATGTGGGGGGGGAAGTGGGATGTGGGGGGGGAAGTGGGATGTGGGGGGGGAAGTGGAGAACTCGCCTTTGAACTCAGCATCACCTGATTCTTGTCTAGGAAACATTTCTCACTCTCTGCTTGAGAATGTTACTCCCGTTTTGCTGCTGCCGTGCCGGACTCTGATGTGTGTTCTATATTCCCCGGGGTCCATACAGTCTCCTTTTCACAAATTCCAGGGGAGAAGAGGACGAATCGCTCGCCATCAAGCCTCCGCAGCAGATGGCCAGGAAAGACAAATCTCACCACAGAAAGGAAGAGAAGAGGAAGGACAAACGGCGCCATCGCAGCCACTCCGCAGAAGGAGGTACGTTGCGATCGCGGCTTGGCTCACCCGCGTGTATGATGATGACGAGAGACGGAATTGTGTGGAGATGCGAGCGTCCGGCGCTGCGTGCGGGCGTGTCCCCTGATGTCTTGCGTGTGTTTTGTCCAGCGGGGAAGCACGTGCGTCCCAAGGAGAAGGAGAAGGAGCGGGAGAGCGAGCGGAGGAAGCGCCAGTGGGAGGAGCAGGACAAGGCCTATAGAGACTGGGACCGGCAGAAGCGTCGCGAGCAGGCCAGAGCGCACTCACGCAGAGAGAGGTGACCCCTGGCCCATGGAAACACACACTCACTCACTCACTCACTCTCTCACACGCACACACGCACGCACTCTCACACACACTCTCACTCACTCACTCACTCACTCACTCACTCACTCACTCACTCACTCACTCACACACACACACTCACTCACTCACATACACACACACACACTCACTCACTCACTCACACACACACACTAACACACACACACACTCACTCACTCACTCACTCACTCACTCACTCACTCACTCACACACACTCACTCACTCACTCACTCACATACACACACATTCACTCACTCACTCACTCACTCACTCACTCACTCACTCACTCACTCACTCACTCACTCACTCACTTACTCACACACACACACACTCACTCACTCACTCACTCACTCACTCACACACACACTAACACACACTCACACACACACTCACTCACTCACTCACTCACTCACACACACACACACACTCACTCACTCACTCACTCACTCACTCACTCACTCTCACACACACTCTCACACACACTCTCACACACACTCTCACACACTCACACACACACACTCAGTCTCAGAGTGAGTCACTGACTGCGAAAACGTTAGCCAATTCTCAGCAGAGTTGGTATTATTGTCGCATGCTAATTACCTATTGCGCATGCACATGGTTTTGTTTACATAATGATCAAGTGTAAATATTGCGATAGTAAAAAAAGAAAATGTGGATACTTTTTAACCAGGACTCAGTTTGATGGATTAAACCATTAATGTACTGCTAATGGAAACTGTTAGACCTGTAATACTGCTGTACCAGCTGCTATAACAAAACCAAAAAGTATCGGTTTTGGCTAATAGATGATTGGCGATCGGTATCGACGGCAAAAAAAAAAAAAACATTATCGGGGCATCCCCTAAAATATAGTCAAGATCATTTTATGAATGTTTGATGAACCTTAAACTGTGCATTTTTAATGTTGTGTTAATTAATAATGTATCTTAATATGTGACCTGTGATGTTCCGCACTGACATTAGAAGGTGACTCCCAAGAGTGTGGCTATTTTGCTAAAGCGTATTAGTGTATGAAAGTATGAAAGAAACCTTAAAGCAAACGGGGGGGAAAGTGTGACCATTGAGAGAAGAAGCTTATGTGCACTTTTTCCAGAATGCGTACACTGCCTCATAGTTTAGTTGATCACTTTCACCATCTTGACGGTCATATTATTGCCACACTCTTGGTGGCCATCTTGTTAATTCTGCGGTAAAAGAGAGAGAGAGAGGGGAGGCTAGCCCTGGCTAACAAATAACTTGCTCACCAAGCTAACTGTTAGCATCGGGCCCCCCTTCCCTCTCCCTTTCTCTCATGGCTGTCTCTGTTAACTCCTCCTCTGCCCTAGCAGACATTAATGGTGTGGGGTGGGTGGCTTTTGGGTTTTTGGAGAGCCCCTGACAGGATTCCCCCGTCTTCCCCGGACTACAGGGACAGGCTGGAGCAGCTCGAGCGCCAGCGCGAGCGCGACAGGAAGCTGCGCGAGCTGCAGCAGAAGGAGCAGCGCGACCTGAAGGAGAGGGAGCGGCGGGCCGAGGAGCGCCGCAAGGAGCGCGAGTCGCGCCGAGAAGGTTCGACCTCGTCTCGTTTACGACGTCTATGACCGTTACTTGTATCGTCTAGCGTCTCGGCGACGTCCCAGCCAATCCCCGAGGGGCGCGGTGCCGGTGAGGAAGGCTAAATGTGTTGTTGTCTCTCCGATAGCGCCGCCCCACCACCGCGGGCTGCCTGAGGAGTACGACGACAAGCCCAAACAGAGTCACCGGAGCCGCAGCCCCAACCCCAACCCCAACCGGGCCCCCCGCGACCGAGCGGAGCACAGCGAGCCACGCAGGACCAGCGGTAAGTCTCCGTCCAATCAGCACACAGAGCCCTCAGGGCTGGCATGTGTGTTGTTTTTGTCCGGGGGTCGGGAGGAGAACAGAAGACGGGTTTCCGTCGCAAAACAGACGGACGACTTATTTTGGAAAATGACCCCCCTGACACGAGCGAGGTCATCCTAAATTGAGTCCAGCGCCCGTCTGTTGTCACCCGTCAGCCGTGAAGGAAGAGAAGCCCGAGGACCTGAAGGACCCGCTCGCTGACCTCCAGGACATCAGCGACAGCGAGAGGAAGACCAGCACAGGGGACTCCTCCGTGGGTAAGAACAACACCGCCATTATTAAAGTTACCAGATAATATACAGTGACTCACATTGAACATATCTTAAAGGGGCCCTACGTCCTAGTGACGTAGAGTGACACGGGAGATTGGAATGGCTTCCTGGGACTGACTTTTTTCTAATGTTTTCATTTTTGCTGACCACAACAAAACTGGGTTGTTTCACTTCATACTTTGTGTGTTAGTAGGCCCATCAGAGACTCAAATGTACACGCAAAATGAAAAAGTTAGTTTTGCAAACATGGACCCCTTTAATATTTCGTGTTTCTTTATATAGTTGCGTACACCTCATCCGCGTGAGTTATTCGAGGGTGTTAAGAGGATTTGTCCCGACCGTAGGCTCAGGGTCCGGCTCCGACGACGGAGAGGAGGAGGAGGACGACGACGAGTCGAGCAGCCCGAGCGAGGGGGAGGAGGAGTCCGCCTCTGGCTCCGGAGGATCTGACCAGAGCGCCGGTAGGAAAAAAAAAAAACCCCGCCCCGCGTTTTCCCTCCCGCCCCCGCGGCTGCTGCTCTCTCTCCCCGACCGTCACGCTGACTCGGCGTCTCTCGTTTCAGACGAGGCGACCGGGGAGGAGCCGTCGGAGGAGGAGGAGGAGTTCGAAGAGGAGAGGGAAAACGGCAACCACATCCCGCCAGGTAGGCGTCTCGCGCCGCCTTCCGGCCTTTTGCCGCCAGGACCCGAGCGGCGCTCCCCGGGGTTCTGGAACGGCGTTCCCGATCAACGGCCTCTCGTCCCCTCAGTGCCGGAGTCACGCTTCGAACACGACGACACGGAGGAGAGCGGCGAGGAGATGGACGACGACGACGAGGAGGAGGAGGCGGCGGAGGGAGACGTCACCCCCCAGTCCCAGACCCACTCCCGCTCGGCCACGCCCGAGGACAACTACATCCCCGACTCGCCCCCCATCTCTCCTGTGGAGCTGAAGAAGGAGCTGCCCAAGTATCTGCCTGCTCTACAGGTATATCTGTCAGCACACATGTTCTCTCTCTCTCTCGCTCTCTCTCTCTCGCTCTCTCTCTCTCTCGCTCTCTCTCTCTCTCTCCGTCTCTCTCTTTCTCTCTCTCTCACTCTCACTCACACTCCCCCCCTCTCTCACTCTCCCACTCACTCCCTCTCTCTCTCTCTCTCTCTCTCTCTCTCGCACTCACTCACTCACTCCCCCCCCTCACTCACTCACTCACTCACTCACTCACTCACTCACTCACTCACTCACTCACTCACTCACTCACTCACTCACTCACTCACACTCTCACTCACACTCTCACCCCCTCTCTCTCTCGCTCTCTCTCTCTCTCGCTCTCTCTCTCACTCACTCACTCACTCACTCACTCACTCACTCACTCACTCACTCTCTCTCTCTCCCCCCCTCTCTCTCTCTCTCCCCCTCTCTCTCTCTCTCTCTCTCTCTCTCTCTCTCTCATGTTGACAACATAATACAGCCTCCAAATGTCTGGAATGACACTGAATCGTGTTGATTTCATCAGGGCTGTCGGAGCGTTGAGGAGTTCCAGTGTCTAAACAGGATTGAGGAGGGGACCTACGGCGTGGTGTACAGAGCCAAGGATAAGAAGACAGGTGTGTAGAGGCTTCCACCGGGTACATTTCCTGTACATTTCCAGTCCTGTTTTATCGACCCAACTCAAACATGATCGTTACAGACGAGATCGTGGCCTTGAAACGACTGAAGATGGAGAAGGAGAAAGAGGGCTTCCCCATCACCTCCCTGAGAGAGATCAACACCATCCTGAAGGCACAGCACCCAAACATCGTCACCGTCAGGGTGAGTCGTTATGTGACTATTCACTCGGGAGAACATCCCTCTCATAGTCCACTAGCTAAACTCATCCCATCTCTTTTTCTGCCATAATAGGAAATAGTCGTTGGAAGCAACATGGACAAGATCTACATCGTGATGAATTACGTGGAGCACGACCTGAAGAGCTTGATGGAGACGATGAAGCAACCCTTCCTTCCCGGTAAGACCCTTCCTCCCTGATAAGACCCTTCCTCCCCTATAAGACCCTTCCTCCCCGATAAGACCCTTCCTCCCTGATAAGACCCTTCCTCCCCTATAAGACCCTTCCTCCCCGATAAGACCCTTCCTCCCTGATAAGACCCTTCCTCCCCTATAAGACCCTTCCTCCCTGATAAGTCCCTTCCTCCCCGATAAGACCCTTCCTCCCCGATAAGACCCTTCCTCCCTGATAAGACCCTTCCTCCCTGATAAGACCCTCCCTGATAAGACCCTTCCTCCCCTATAAGACCCTTCCTCCCCGATAAGACCCTTCCTCCCCGGTAAGACCCTTCCTCCCTGATAAGACCCTTCCTCCCTGATAAGACCCTTCCTCCCCGATAAGACCCTCCCTGATAAGACCCTTCCTCCCCGATAAGACCCTTCATCCCCTATAAGACCCTTCCTCCCTGATAAGACCCTTCCTCCCCTATAAGACCCTTCCTCCCCGGTAAGACCCTTCCTCCCTGATAAGACCCTTCCTCCCCGATAAGACCCTTCCTCCCTGATAAGACCCTTCCTCCCTGATAAGACCCTTCCTCCCTGATAAGACCCTTCCTCCCTGATAAGACCCTTCCTCCCCTATAAGACCCTTCCTCCCTGATAAGACCCTTCCTCCCCGATAAGACCCTTCCTCCCTGATAAGACCCTTCCTCCCTGATAAGACCCTTCCTCCCCGGTAAGTCCCTTCCTCCCCGGTAAGACCCTTCCTCCCCGATAAGACCCTTCCTTCCCGGTAAGACCCTTCCTCCCCGGTAAGACCCTTCCTCCCCGATAAGACCCTTCCTCCCCGATAAGACCCTTCCTCCCCGATAAGACCCTTCCTCACCTAGAAGACCCTTCCTCCCCAGTAAGACCCTTCCTCCCTGATAAGACCCTTCCTCCCCGGTAAGTCCCTTCCTCCCCGGTAAGACCCTTCCTCCCCGATAAGACCCTTCCTCCCTGGTAAGACCCTTCCTCCCTGATAAGACCCTTCCTCCCTGGTAAGACCCTTCCTCCCTGATAAGACCCTTCCTCCCTGATAAGACCCTTCCTCCCCTATAAGACCCTTCCTCCCCAGTAAGACCCTTCCTCCCCGATAAGACCCTTCCTCCCCTATAAGACCCTTCCTCCCTGATAAGACCCTTCCTCCCCTATAAGACCCTTCCTCCCTGGTAAGACCCTTCCTCCCTGATAAGACCCTTCCTCCCTGATAAGACCCTTCCTCCCTGATAAGACCCTTCCTCCCCTATAAGACCCTTCCTCCCCTATAAGACCCTTCCTCCCTGATAAGACCCTTCCTCCCCGGTAAGACCCTTCCTCCCCGGTAAGACCCTTCCTCCCCGATAAGACCCTTCCTCCCCGATAAGACCCTTCCTCCCTGATAAGACCCTTCCTCCCCTATAAGACCCTTCCTCCCTGGTAAGACCCTTCCTCCCTGATAAGACCCTTCCTCCCTGATAAGACCCTTCCTCCCTGATAAGACCCTTCCTCCCCTATAAGACCCTTCCTCCCCTATAAGACCCTTCCTCCCTGATAAGACCCTTCCTCCCCGGTAAGACCCTTCCTCCCCGGTAAGACCCTTCCTCCCCGGTAAGACCCTTCCTCCCCGATAAGGCCCCTACTCCCTGATAAGACCCTTCCTCCCTGATAAGACCCTTCTCCTCCCTGATAAGACCCTTCCTCCCTGATAAGACCCTTCCTCCCCGATAAGACCATTCCTCCCCTATAAGACCCTTCCTCCTTGATAAGACCCTTCCTCCCTGATAAGACCCTTCCTCCCCTATAAGACCCTTCCTCCCCGATAAGACCCTTCCTCCCTGATAAGACCCTTCCTCCCTGATAAGACCCTTCCTCCCTGATAAGACCCTTCCTCCCTGATAAGACCCTTCCTCCCCTATAAGACCCTTCCTCCCTGATAAGTCCCTTCCTCCCCGATAAGACCCTTCCTCCCCGATAAGACCCTTCCTCCCTGATAAGACCCTCCCTGATAAGACCCTTCCTCCCCTATAAGACCCTTCCTCCCCGATAAGACCCTTCCTCCCCGGTAAGACCCTTCCTCCCTGATAAGACCCTTCCTCCCTGATAAGACCCTTCCTCCCCGATAAGACCCTCCCTGATAAGACCCTTCCTCCCCGATAAGACCCTTCATCCCCTATAAGACCCTTCCTCCCTGATAAGACCCTTCCTCCCCTATAAGACCCTTCCTCCCCGGTAAGACCCTTCCTCCCCGATAAGACCCTTCCTCCCCGATAAGACCCTTCCTCCCTGATAAGACCCTCCCTGATAAGACCCTTCCTCCCTGATAAGACCCTTCCTCCCTGATAAGACCCTTCCTCCCCGATAAGACCCTTCCTCCCTGATAAGACCCTTCCTCCCCGATAAGACCCTTCCTCCCTGATAAGACCCTTCCTCCCTGATAAGACCCTTCCTCCCCGGTAAGTCCCTTCCTCCCCGGTAAGACCCTTCCTCCCTGATAAGACCCTTCCTTCCCGGTAAGACCCTTCCTCCCCGGTAAGACCCTTCCTCCCCGATAAGACCCTTCCTCCCCGATAAGACCCTTCCTCCCTGATAAGACCCTTCCTCACCTAGAAGACCCTTCCTCCCCAGTAAGACCCTTCCTCCCTGATAAGACCCTTCCTCCCCGGTAAGTCCCTTCCTCCCCGGTAAGACCCTTCCTCCCTGATAAGACCCTTCCTCCCTGGTAAGACCCTTCCTCCCTGATAAGACCCTTCCTCCCTGGTAAGACCCTTCCTCCCTGATAAGACCCTTCCTCCCTGATAAGACCCTTCCTCCCCTATAAGACCCTTCCTCCCCAGTAAGACCCTTCCTCCCCGATAAGACCCTTCCTCCCCTATAAGACCCTTCCTCCCTGATAAGACCCTTCCTCCCCTATAAGACCCTTCCTCCCTGGTAAGACCCTTCCTCCCTGATAAGACCCTTCCTCCCTGATAAGACCCTTCCTCCCTGATAAGACCCTTCCTCCCCTATAAGACCCTTCCTCCCCTATAAGACCCTTCCTCCCTGATAAGACCCTTCCTCCCCGGTAAGACCCTTCCTCCCCGGTAAGACCCTTCCTCCCCGGTAAGACCCTTCCTCCCCGGTAAGACCCTTCCTCCCTGATAAGACCCTTCCTCCCTGATAAGACCCTTCCTCCCTGATAAGACCCTTCCTCCCCTATAAGACCCTTCCTCCCTGGTAAGACCCTTCCTCCCTGATAAGACCCTTCCTCCCTGATAAGACCCTTCCTCCCTGATAAGACCCTTCCTCCCCTATAAGACCCTTCCTCCCCTATAAGACCCTTCCTCCCTGATAAGACCCTTCCTCCCCGGTAAGACCCTTCCTCCCCGGTAAGACCCTTCCTCCCCGGTAAGACCCTTCCTCCCCGGTAAGACCCTTCCTCCCCGATAAGACCCTTCCTCCCTGATAAGACCCTTCCTCCCTGATAAGACCCTTCCTCCCTGATAAGACCCTTCCTCCCTGATAAGACCCTTCCTCCCCGATAAGACCATTCCTCCCCTATAAGACCCTTCCTCCTTGATAAGACCCTTCCTCCCTGATAAGACCCTTCCTCCCCTATAAGACCCTTCCTCCCCGATAAGACCCTTCCTCCCTGATAAGACCCTTCCTCCCTGATAAGACCCTTCCTCCCTGATAAGACCCTTCCTCCCTGATAAGACCCTTCCTCCCCTATAAGACCATTCCTCCCCTATAAGACCCTTCCTCCCTGATAAGACCCTTCCTCCCCTATAAGACCCTTCCTCCCTGATAAGACCCTTCCTCCCCGGTAAGACCCTTCCTCCCCGATAAGACCCTTCCTCCCCGATAAGACCCTTCCTCCCCGATAAGACCCTTCCTCCCCGATAAGACCCTTCCTCCCTGATAAGACCCTTCCTCCCCTATAAGACCCTTCCTCCCCTATAAGACCCTTCCTCCCCGGTAAGACCCTTCCTCCCCGGTAAGACCCCTCCTCCCCGATAAGACCCTTCCTCCCCGGTAAGACCCTTCCTCCCCGGTAAGACCGGATGCGGTTTGAGTTTCTGAGGTTATGGCCACGACGCATCGCTGCATGTAATAATACTACAGCGTGCTCTGTTTCAAATAACAGACGAGTGCACCAGCGGTTTGCTGGTCTCTCTTTTGTTTTCCTAGAAAACGTAGTCATGCTCTTGCGGTAGCGGTGCGGTTTGTTGGGGTTTAGGAACGTTTCTGTGCGCGATGAGCTCGTTAAGATTATGATCTCTCTCGTGCCTCTCTCTCTTTTTCTCTCGCTCTCTCTCTTCCTCAGGTGAAGTGAAGACTCTGATGATTCAGCTGCTACGCGGCGTCCGCCATCTCCATGACAACTGGATCCTCCACCGCGACCTGAAGACGTCGAACCTGCTGCTGAGTCACAAGGGCATCCTCAAGGTACCTCGGGACTAGGGCTGGGTTTAAAAAATTCATGAATTCATGAATCCCAAAATCGATCTTTTATTTAATGAATGAATGAATAAATGAAGGAATTAATAGTTAATTAATTCATTCAATGATTCATTCATTTTTAGTGCAGAGAGAGTCTCCCCCCGCAGGCATGAATGTATTGTGCGAAAACGTCATAACGTTAACTAGCAACAGGTGCCACCGAGCTAACTTAGCTGTGTAACGTTATGGGCTAGCTAACACTGCCTTGCAAAATGGACAAATTTGGGGGGTTGGGGGCGCGCAGGGGGAACGGGTGTGTCATTGTTTTCAGTGGGGAGGCCCACATTGATGGAGTTTGGGAACCCGTGGTTTAAAGGAATGTATCACCTCAAGTTTTGTTGAGTAAATGTGTGTTTTTGCCGTTGGTAGATTGGGGACTTCGGTTTGGCCCGTGAGTACGGCTCACCCCTGAAGCCCTATACCCCCGTGGTGGTGACGCTGTGGTACCGCTCTCCAGAGCTGCTGCTGGGGGCGAAGGTGAGGCCCGGAAAGATCTGGACTGAGCCACTCCATCACAACACCCGCACCTCCAGACCGCATCCGCATGACATCATCCTAACACGCGCACACGGGGACACAACGACATCACCGGGTCAAAACACCCGCACACTGACTCAACAACCCCCAGTCTCTCAGTTCACCACGACAGCCGAAACATCTCCACAACCCATCAATAAAAATCCAGGTCAAAACACATCCACACTACATTAGGACATCTATATGATCCAGGCCCTAGACTACACCGTTGCCTTATGTGTGTCAGCGCGTACCCACATACCTAGACTAAACACCAGGGGCCGGTTGCACAAAACACCTTAAGTTTTTCCCTTAAGTATGACCCTTAAGGGTTAATTTCCCCTTAGTTAAGGGAATTTCTTAAGGGTGTTGCACAGAATCCCTTACAAGGTTTCCTTAGCTAAGGGGAAACGTTAAGGATTTTCATACAAGGGAAGAGATTTTACAGCAGTAAAATTGTAGTTTCCATGGTGACCATTGCTTTGCTTGCACGTGACCGGCTATCTGTCACAACACTACACTGGAACGTCCTGCAACGCTGCGACGAAAAATATAGACTGTCGATCAAATCTGTAATGAAATATCAGTCGCTCCTCACTAAGAGTGTCTAGTGGGTTCTCCCTGTCGCGGAAACTCTTCTTGGGATGCGATTTCCATCGTTTATGTTCATAAACGCAGCCATGTGACTTAGAAAAGGTTGGGTTAGAGGTCCCTTACGTTTTTTCCCTTATTTTGCTGTCTAAGGTCTTTTGTGCAACACCTTAACGGACTTTAAGGGACTCCTTAAGTATTAGACCGAGATGAGTAGAAAACATTAAATACTTAAGGGACATCTTAAGGAAACTATAAGGGGAATACTTAAGGGTGTTTGTGCAAGAGATTTTATTTTAAGGAAACCTAAGTCAGAACTTAAGGGAAATATTAACTTAAGGTGTTTTTTGCAACCGGCCCCTGGATCCAAGCAGGGCTGTGTGCTGTCTGGGGCAGTGCGGTCTAAGCCTGCATGTGTTTGTTCTTCTCTCCACAGGAGTACTCCACAGCTGTGGACATGTGGTCAGTGGGCTGCATTTTTGGCGAGCTGCTTACCCAGAAACCTCTTTTCCCTGGAAAATCCGAAATTGACCAAATTAACAAGATATTTAAGGTAAAAATGCCCTCATGCATCCTCCAGAAGCAGTGACATCATTTTACTGTCAAGGAAAATTACGTTCATTTTGGTCCGTATGCTGCTTGCTTTCTTGACAGCTTGAGTGCTTGTGTCAGATTACTGTTCTTAATTTCCCCATTAGGTAGTGAAGTTAATGGTCGATTATGAGACAAAGTGCATGTGACTGCTAATTGAATTTCTCAGAAACCAATCACAGCTCTTTCCCCCAGTCTAACTCAAATGTATTGTATGTTGTGATGAAGCTGCAGACGGCTGTCTTGTGAGGAAGTTGTGGACCTCAAATGTAAAATTGGCACTTCACTAAAACTATTAAGGCAAAAAAAATCTTGCCTATTACGTGCCGTTTTCCTGTCGGCTCTAAAGTTGCCGAATAACGTATGAAATGGCAGACAAAGTGAGAAACCCCCTCCCCCTCCTCCACTAACCCCACGTGTCTGTTTCGACGGGCGCGTTGACACCAGGATTTGGGGTCACCCAGCGAGAAGATCTGGCCGGGCTACAACGAGCTCCCTGCTGTGAAGAAGATGACTTTCACAGAATACCCGTACAACAACCTGCGCAAACGCTTCGGCGCGCTCCTCTCAGACCAAGGCTTCGACCTCATGAACAAGTAAGACTCCACTCTTCACTCCCCCACTCCGGCTGGATTAGAAAAACAGACTGCTAACGAATGAATACCTACGGCTAGGTTAGAGGTGAATTTATCGCACCTCTGAACAAAAAACGTATAGTTTCCGAAGTCCGCTGGGCTTAAACTGTTTTCTGAGAAACTCTAAATCACCATTTATTATGTGTTCCCCCCTCTGGTGTTCTGTACGAGTTGCTGACCCTTGATGAAATATGTGGCCTTCCCATCATGTGCTTTTATGCTTTCCAGGGCTTTTGGTTCAGCCACTGCACTTTTGGCAGGCCGACTATAAACATGACAGAGGTAGCGTCCTGGCGATTCATCAAAGAGCCCCGGCCTCTCTTCCACCCCTGTGTTAGATTTCACAGACAGGCTTGCAGTGGTTCGTCTAAACCACGAATAAAGTACGAGTAGACTGTTTGGTCAGGGGAATGAGAGAGGTTGTGGTGTTTTTGACTGTACTCTAAAGAAGCTGGCCTGTGAATGCCAATTATTATTATGGTGTTACATGTTATTTCAATTCAATTCAAACCTTTTGTTTTCACTCAAAAGGCACCGTGTCGTTGTCGTGACATACGGCCGTTGCGTAGCCAACGGGATCATCTTCCAGGTCAAGTTTGACATTATTCCAACAAAACAGAACATCATAACCGGGGGAGACATTCACCCCCAGGGCTGCTGTAGCCAGAAGGCCCTTCACCCCGCTGTGGCTGGGAGGCTTTCAAGCCCTGCTGTGCTGAGCGAAAGTCCATCCGATGTGTGTGTAGGTCAGCGGGCAGACATATCACAGGCCTGTTTGGAATATCACGCTCCTGTGTGGCTCCAGTGTTACAGGTCAAGGCCTACCATGCAGAGATAGCGGACGTAGCTGAAGCATTGTGGGTGATTTACGACCCGGCCGCTAGCGGGACCGGAGAACAAGTCGGCACCCGTTAGCGGGTTAAAGGAACGCCCGTCCGGCGTGATCCGGTCCGTCGAGTGACCCGTTCTCCCCCTTCCACCTCACCCTAGGTTCCTCACCTACTGCCCCAGCAAGAGGATCCTGTCTGACGAAGGGCTTAAGCACGAGTATTTCCGCGAGACGCCGCAGCCCATCGACCCGTCCATGTTCCCCACCTGGCCCGCCAAGAGCGAGCAGCAGCGGGTGAAGAGGAGCACCAGCCCCCAGCCCCCCGAGGGAGGCCTGGGCTACAGCCAGCTGGTGAGCAGGACGCTCCCTCTCTTACTGGGGCTGGGTATCCATTCAAGTTTCAAGAATCGATTCGATTCCGATTCACAAGGTTCAGAATCGATGATCACGGTACGATTCGATTCAATATCGATTCGGTTAGTGTTGTTGAAAGCTTAATTACATGACTGCCAAGTTATGCAACACATCAATACTAGGGCTGGGTATCGATGATGATTTCCAAAAATGAATTAATGAATGAATCATTGAATGAATGAATGAACTATTCATTCCTTCATTCATTCATTAAATAAAAGATCGATTATGGGATTCATGAATCGATTTTGAATCATTTGATTCAGAATCGATTCAGAATCGATTAATCAATTATTTTTTTTAACCCAGCCCTATCTCTTACTTCCCTTCTCTTCTTTTCCACTATCATTCTATCATATTCTAGCTTTCCGATCAGGACACTGATTGTTCTTGTTTGGTGTCCTCTCTCTCTCCAGGGTGACGATGACCTGAAAGACACCGGCTTCCACTTGACATCCAGTAACCAGGGCGCCTCGGCCGTCGGCCCGGGGTTCAGCCTCAAGTTCTGAGCTCTCGTCTGGACACCTCGGGTGCGCGAGGAGACAGACCGGCCACCTGAGAGTGGGACATGTTGGCAGGTTCTGCCAGGACCGGACTCGTCGTGGGAATGGTTTTTATCTAACGCCATAACCCTGTTAGGGGAAAGAGAACGGAACAATGGAACGGTCTAAGGCGTCCGCAAATTCCTTTTTTCTCCCCCCTCAACAATATGTATAATTTCAGACTGTCTGTAGTAGCTTGAGAATTTTCACAAACAATTTAGCTCTTGTGGGAAGACGGCTATTGTATTTTTCAACTGTCCTGTCTCTCTGAGGTTTAGCCTCCATGTTGGCTTTTTGCTCAATTTTTCTTTTTTTATGCCGTGAAAGATGACCAGATTTTAATGGGTTGGCATTTCCTGAGTGCTGGAGCTACTGTATAATAATGTACTATTGGCTCTCTCTCGATCCATCATATTGTAAGGACATTAAAGCTATGACTGTCGGTTCACAGACCGACATGGGGTCAATGTTTTTGCTAGAAATAAAGATTGAAACTTTTTTTGGCTGCCATTTCGCCTATATTTATAAACGCTGTCTGCGCTATGCAAACACACACTGCTCACTGCCAGAGAGAAGGAAAAAAAAAAAAAAGTCGAGCCCCCAAAAAAATCCAGCCTTGAACCTAGCTCAATAGTTGCTTTCCAAGAGTGATGTCATTCTTTGCACTGCATACTTTGTCTCAGTACTTTGTTCTCTCAGGGAAAAGTGCCCACAGACTTCTCTGCCTTTGTTGTTTAAGTGGCTCTGCGATTTTAGGACTAAACCAATAAATTCTTTGATTTTGAGCCGGAGAAAAATAAACAGTATAGTCTCATTCCTACGAGGCGTCTGGCTGCTTTGACTGGAACGGGCGCAGAAACGCTCACTCGCCCAGGGACCCCTTATAACCAGCAGAAATGGAAATGAATTAGTTTTATCTTTGACTCCCCTCTCATCCCTGCTGTGGAGCGTTACACCTGATGTGTTGAATAAGCGTGGAAAGAGAGCTGGTCGTGGAACCAACTGCACCATCTCTGGAGGCAGCCCATTGGCTACAATTTAAGGCTAGTAAAGCAAGCTAGACGTCTGAGGTGTTCCATATGTGGAGAAAGGCCCAAATAGTTCTTGTGACTGTAGACAATGTTGCTTCTGGCTCTAGTGCTTCTGCTTTCTCAGTTTGTGAATTATTCAAGTGGTATGCATTGAATTAGCTTTATAAGATGCCTCTTACAATGTAGCCTGCATAATTGAGATTATACCTCAATGTTTTTCCAAGTCGAGGACTACTACCTCTTGACTATAACGTGATGCGACTGAGTTTTCAGCCACGTCAGCAGTCATGGGAACAATACACGGGTTATCTGGCACATGGTCTCACGAAATAAAAAAAAAAAGAAGTACTTGTCACAGAACAAGTGTTTATTGTTCACACAAGTGAGATCACTTACAAAACATAACAAGAAACAACTGTCAGGGGATTTTTAAGAAATAGAAAATACATCCATTGAATGAAATATGTGCCCAAGTGAATGAGGTCCCCGTTTGACCAAGCAAGGTGTGAGTGTGTGTGTGTCCCCTTCTGTTCTAATACCCAGTGCTTCTGTGTTAAAAGGCTGGAACCCCTGACCCCCCCTCAGAAGCGAACGCGTACCCTCCAGGAGTAATTAGTGAGGACCTTGTTCTTTTTTCTGACGATGCAGGTGTACGTGCCCTCGTTGATGGCGTTGGCTACGATGCTGAGGTGGTCGTCCTTCAGGGAGATGTAGCCAGGATGGGAGTACTCCAGAAGCTCACCATCCTTATACCAGCTGGGGAAAACCAGTGTGAAACACCATTCAGACAATTGAATTATTGTTCTCCAGAGAACCATTTCCATTGTCTACACTGGCTCTCTGTGGCAGCTCGCATCCAGTTTAAAACTGGCGCTAGCCTACAGGGCAATGACCTCCTACCTTCAGGCCATGGTCAAGCCCTACACCACCTCCACCCCCCCCGACCACTACGCTCTGCTACCTCTAGGCGACTGGTTGCCCCGTCACTCCGAGGCCCCTGCGGTCGATCGACACGGTCACGGCTCTTCTCTGTCCTGGCCCCGCAGTGGTGGAACGAACTGCCCACTGACGTCAGGACAGCAGAGTCACTGCCCATATTTCGCCGCAGGCTCAAAACTCACCTCTTCAAGAAGTACTACCAGAATCCTACCACTTAAATCACCTATTGTATTTATATATTTTGCTACTCATGCACTTTCACTTGATGCTCTTAGTCACTTGTTTAGAAAGGAGATGCACTTGTGAGTTCTGGCAAGTAGTAGTACACTGACTACCTATGTTAAATGCAATTATTGTAAGTCGCTTTGGATAAAAACGTCCGCTAAACGACTAATGTAATGTATGGCCTCCACCATTTACAGTAGCTATGCAACCAACCATGCAGAACAGTTTTGGCGTTTGTTGCTTTTGCCCTCCTTATTAGCGTAGGACTACAAAGTGATCATTTACACGACCAAAGAATACTCACGATACTTTGCCCCTTTTGGCTGCAATTTTCTTCCCACAGCGGAAGGTGAGCTTCTTGCCCTCTGCCACCAGCTTGTTTTTGGTTCGTGGGGGGGCAGGGGTGGGCGCCACGGTGGGGAAGGGGAACTCTGAAGACAGGGAACGGAAGAACCGGTCTAAGGAAATACACTTCTGTACAGCAGATCTGGGTCAATATACAATTTGAAATCCTGTCAGTTACTATATTACTTTAGTTTATACTGCTTGACTCTACCTGGATCAGGTGACTTGACTCTACTCTCAGGTGAGTAGAGTTTGCATTTTTGGGAACAGCGAAAAAATAAACATTTATATAACAATAGAATGCCTAGGTTTCAATCAAATAAGTCTGAGTCTGAGTACTGTAAGTATGTCCTGTCCACAGACCCTTAGCGCCCTTAGCTTGGTGTACAGTCCTCATTTCACATATTTTCATGACCTTTATCATTTTTCTGTTGACATGGTCGTAAAAGTGCTTCCACATTACTCTGGGTACTTTTGCAACCTCCATAAAAAGACCTTACACCTGTCAGAGAGGCCTATTGTAGATGTCAGCGCTTTCCCCAGCGATCAAACCAGTGAGTGATAAATCCAGTCATCGTAATCCGCATCTGGTCTGAGAGACGCGCAGCATTAGGCCTAATGACGCCTCAGCTGGAAGTCTGTTTAAAAACAGTTGCTCTTGTTAAGGCCGCAAAAATCCCAAATTGACCTTCTGCGTCTCGAGCCATCAAGCCGCAGTCTGAAATTCCAGCGGTTTGGAGTCACTCAGGAATTTTCCACTGCCGTACGCCGTCTCCCAATCAACAATGAGGAACAGATTATCCAGAGCCAGGGATTGTATCCTCTCTCTTACTCTCTTTCTCTCTCTCTCTCTCTCTCTCTCTCTCTCTCCTTCACTCTCCCTTGTTACACACAACAATCTGATAAACCTACAACAATCTATTACTGCAACTGTTAGGAGTAGTCACTTCCTGTTGTGCAACTGGGGGCCTCAACGCTCGTCCGTCTGACTGTAAGAGCTTATGAGAATTCAAGCTGTCAACGTGCTTTAGTGATAAACTCTACACTTTAGAGCCCATCCAATTGGTCGACTCTTTCTGAATGAGTCTCCTTCAGCGGGAATATCGTATCTCCCTTCAAGCCGTTCAGCTTGAAGCTCCTATCATGGTTGTGCATCGCTGGACCTGTTGGCTCCTGTTGCTCCATTGGCAACGGGTTCAGAACAGTTTCCCAGCACCAGTAGATTTGATAGTAATCCCTTTCCTCTGGACTACTACTACACTCTTACCGTAACAGAAATCACAGCTGGAAGGGCAGTGCTTCTGCATGAGCTTGCGCTTGCTGTCGCAATAGCCTTTCCGTGCCCAGGCTGGACAGATAAAAAATCTATCCAAACATCCTGAAGCAGAGGAAAGAGAGGAGGGAAGACAGGGATCAGGGAGAAATTCGCAGTCTGCAGCAAAGGAACGTGGAGCAGCAACAGTATCTGCCATCAGGATTTTAGCCAGACAGGGCAATTTAGAAATAGAGTGATAGCTGATGTTTACAACTATCACCCTATTTCAAAACGGTCCTGCCTGCCAGCAGATCCTGCAATCCCTTGTAAATTATCAATTTAAGACTTTTCTTTTCAGACACCGTGCTGAGCTCTTAATAGTCTGGTTTCAGTGAGAAGCAGAGCACCATCTCCACCTCCTCAGCTAGAAATTCTATTGTGACTGGTCTGGATAGGAAACGACATTGTGCTGTTCTTTTTGGTGACCTTTCTAAGGCGTTTGACACTGTTAATCGCCCATTGTTATTGCGCAGACAGACTATCGCATATCGGATTCGATTCTGCTGCCTGCAATTGGTGGACTGTTTTCCAGAGCTAAAACAATTATTATGATCATCTCCACATTTGCACTCTTAACCATACTGTACTATTTACCCTTATTGTAAATATTTAGGCATCTGGATTGATGTTGAATTTACTTATAATGCATCTGGATTGATGTTGAATTTACTTATAAGGCATCTGGATTGATGTTGAATTTACTTATAAGGCATCTGGATTGATGTTGAATTTACTTTGGAAGGGTGGTCCACATTGATCATCTGTTAAACAAACTGTAGATAAAACTTGGCTTCTTGTATAGAAACAAATTTAAAATGTCTCGCTGTAGTACAAGACTGAATCTATGACATTGACTGAGGCCATGCTGGCTTTTGAACTGTTGAATAGTAAGTAGGAACAAAAAATAACATTTTCATTTTCTTCCAGAACCAAAGTTTCTGATCCTTGTTTTCCAAGTCTATCTCAGTTACTTGGCGTACCGTAGAGTCGGTGCAGGCCCCACACGTCATCCTGTGTGATCAGCTTGCGCCCCGTCAAAGTTGCGTTCAGGTGCATGATAGCATTGGGGTTCAAGGAGTGCATGAGGCCCAGAACATGACCGATCTCATGGGCCGCGACATGGACCAGGTCTGTCAGCCACACCCCTGCACAAACAAACAACAGCATGTTTTGTCTGTGTGTTATTATCTCAATTGTGCGTTCCGTAGCTTTTTCTCCTCTCCAATCTGACCTGGAAGAACTATAAACGCTAGTAATAGTTACTACCTCTCAGAAGTACGCCCATGATTAATTTGGAAAGTTGACAACATAAGGTAGCCTACAGACCTTTCTTCCAACTGAAGCGCATGTTTCCCAGAATCCAATACTCATGGTCGTCAAAGTGGATCTCGCCTGTCTGGGGGAAGAAGGCGTGGGCCAGCTCTCCGGTGATCCCGTCAAAACAGTGGTGCAAGTAGGACTGCAGACAGTCTGTGTGGTTGATGGGGTAGAAGCCTGCCAAGACGGAGAAATGTGCTTCAGAGCCGTGGGGGGAAACTCTCGCTCCAGCTCCTCTAACTCCACATACAGTACAGTTTAGAGATGACGAATTCCAAAAGGACAAACTTCTCCTCAAAATCCCCCCAGAGGATGACAGCCATTTTTCTCACTTTCACCAAGAATTTAGACTGGAACCGGAGTCCCAGACCCTGAGGCTTGATCTCAAAGGGACGTATAAGGCTTGATTTACAGTGGGCTCCAAAATTACTGGCACTGCTGACAGGCAATGCACAAAAAAGAAAAAAGATAAAAGAATTATAGAGGAACTCCAAATAAAAGCATGTTATAAATTCTGTACTATATTAATGTTCCAATGGAAGCAAACAAAACCATTTACTGATTTAATTAAAAATCTATTTCCTCCAAATCAAGGTTTCACAATTAATGACACCCTCAAAGGTTATTGTAAATAACATCATTCAAAATTACACCAGGTATTAGATTCCACTTACTGAAGTTCACCTAAGTCTAAAGGAACTATATTGAGACATTACATCACTTACTGTTTCACTATGGTATACAAATGAGGTAACACACATGCAATATCCCTTTGTCATCAAATACCATGAAGAAAACAAAATAATTGGCAGTTCAAAAGAGACAGGTGCTCGTAGACCTTCATAAATCTGGTTAAGGCTACAAGAAGATCCACAAACGATTTTATATACCACAGAGCACTGTCGGGGCAATTATTTAAAAATTCTAAAGACGTGAAACCATTGAAAACCTCATGGGTAGTGGACTCAACTGAATATTGCGCCCCAGGATACTGAGGAGAATGGTGAAAGGAAATCCCCACAAATCACAGTGAAAGAATCTCAGGCCTTGGTGGCGTCTTGGGGTCACCAGATTTCAAAAGGTGCCATCAGACACCACCTCCGCAAGCACAGACTCTTTGGAAACATTGCCAGAAGAAGGCCTTTGAACATTTTGGTCAAATTGTCTTTGACTTTGACAAACATGACAGGAAAAGACTCCATGCTGTTATCCTTGCCAGAGTTGGTTGCACTAAGTACTAAATGAGGGATGCCAATCATTTTGAAACCTTGATTTTGTTGACATTTATTTGGCATTAAATAATCGTTATGATTTTGGTTGATTCTATTGAATGAAGTACAGTATTTCACACATTTTGGTATATTCAGTTTCTCTACAATTATATTCTTCATATTTTTATGTATTATTTGTGCATTACCAGTCAGGGGTGCCAGTAAGTTTGGAGCCCACTCTAGATCACCTCAAAATGCTTACACAAGCTTGGAAGCTGTACTTTTAAAATTGTGTTTCATATAAAGCATGAATTATGCTGAGCATTAGATAAGCCATACAGTAGAGGTACAAGTGATCTCAATCAGTATGGTGTTACGCTCAGACACATTTTGCTGATGATGCTGGAACGCTAATGTTCCAGAATAGAGATTCAATCACAGCGCCCATCTGTTTCTGTGCTTTCTATGTTCCGCCCACCTATCTTGATGTCTGCCTCTTGGTCAGCTGGCACCTCTCTGAAGCTGAAGGGTGAGACGTCACTCCACATGCCGAAGGCCTTGGCGATGCCCCTACGCGTGTCACTGGCATTCATCAGATTCTTTGGGAAAGAGAGCAGCCTGCCCAGAAACAAAGCCATCATCTCATTAAACTTGTGTATAAAGTTTTCTACCAGATAAGCTAAAATCATGTATTCTCTATGCCCAAATAAAGCTACTGTAACCGTCCCTTTTTTGACAATCATCTCATACTTTCTATTGTGTTGTACTTCTACAGGGAACATTTTATAAACATTTAATTATTCTATGGGGAACAAATGCACTCCTTCATGTATGCAATTTCAGATTTGGTTGGAGAATCACCATAATTGACAGGCTGTAAAACGTGATATCCATACTTGTATGTGAGCTTGAGCTTGTCCCATTTGAGCTTCTCAGGCGTGAGGGTGTAGCGCTTGTTCCTGGAGAGGTGGAGCACATGCGAGCGAGCATCTTTACGAATCCCAATGAGCAACACACCAGAGGTGTGAGCTTCTTCCTTGGACAAAAACATCTTTGATTAACCACATGGGATTTGGATCAAGAAGACATGATGAAAAAGGCAAGAAGGAGAAACTGGGAGCTTTCAGTTCTGAGTGATATGGATGGAGTTGCCAATGGTCTCTTGCTGAGAATAGGTGAAAAATATCTCTACATCCTGCATTCTCATGCCTATGAATGTATGTTGCCATAATCTAAGTAAACTCTTGCTGCATCTTCAATATCTCTTTGTACCTTGAGTGTCCTAATTTGAATTGTCCAGCTGTGGAGATTCAACTCTATTGTAATTTTATAGTACTGCATATAACGCATTATTGCTATCCTCTTGCCTTGCAAATGTTACGTGTTACATTTTCATGTGAGGGCATTCCATCCCATGGAAACAGGAAGTGGTCACCCGTAAAACTGCTTTCCAAATGTTAAGTATGATATATTTTGCAGATATGTCTGATGTCCCTTTGGGGAAGGGCAAATAAGACTCCCAAATAATAACACCTGGATTCAATTCTACTTTTACAGCTTTGAAATCCCAGCAATGGATGCTTTGTGTTTCAGAACTATCATAAATGTGTTGTGAGTGACAAAGTATGCATGTTAAAGCTGCAGTATGTAGCTTCTGCACTATGAGCCTGCTATGAGCTAGCAATGAAGGACAATTTAGTCATCTTCAATCTCACAGTTTGTGGGTTTGGGTATCAAGGTCACAGAATAATAATATTTTAATATTTAAAATCTCATGAAAATCTTACATACTGCAGCTTTAAAGGAACAGATCTGATGATTCAATAGTAGGACGCAAAAATACAGTGTACAATATAATGACTGATTAGAGAACCATGGAATCAATTGTCTCAAATCGCAACAAGTAGGCTACATAGGAAACTACTGAGCAGAATAAAAACTCATTCCACACTTTTCTGTCAACAGGCTCAGTAAAGGCAGTAAACAGTAAAGGCAATGATTTTGATCTTGAATATGATTCATACCTTGTAGTGTTTCAAACTTACAGATATCATAAAATCCCACAACTCATCATAGCAAACAGAACAAAATATTCTCATAAAACCTTTGTGCACAGTATGCATTCTTCCAAGAAGCGCATTCTCTTCAATCTTTGGAAAAACAGTGAAAAACTAGTAAGAAAGAGTGAAGCCTTCCTGTTTTACTGATAATGGAGTCAAGGCGACATACATTACAACATAGGAAAACATTTTAACCAAAAGATTTAACCAAAAAGGAGCCGACATTCCATTTCAGTGGGAGCAATGTGAGAGCCCTCCATGTACCCTGGCCCTAAATCATGATTTCTTGAAACTACATGTTGTTCTAAGCTGCAGCCTTGGCAAACTACTGCTGGGAAAACAAATCAAAATAGGAAGGGAATTTCTGGTCCAAAACAAGTGCACTGGAGTTAACCTTCAGAAATCGATCAGTCTACAGTAACTGTGCTCACAATTTTTCATCTGATGAATACACCTGAACTACTGTACTTCAGCTTCAGATTTAAAGGAGTAGTAAAGGGAAATGCATGTTTAGCTCTGTTTTAAGGTTACTTATGATCATATACAATGGTTCAGATCAAAACTAGCACTTTTGAGAAAGTCTGATAATTGCTCTACCACCGTCATACAATGGATGTGGGTGGGCACCTTGAAAAATCATTCAAAAACATGTTAAACACTTGATTTCAAAGACAAGAAGCTCACCGATGGGGTAATTGGTGTCCGTTGGTGTTCTGACATCAAATTCGCCGCAAAGTATGAATCCTGTAGGGTTTTATTGATCATTTTATGAAATCCATTGACTTGTCTTGAAGCGACCGTTGTAGATGTGTAGATCAATCCGCAGAGGGGATTCAGGAAGCGGAACTACTTACGGTAGCTATTGTTATTGTTTATGTTGCTAGGCTACCTAGTTTGCAGAGGTTTACACACGTATGTGCTGCGACTAAAAAGTTATATGCCAAATATTTAAAAAAGCCTTTCCAGATGTACTAGAATCTTACTTCATGGCGAATTATATGTCAAAACGCCTTCTTGTCTTTGAAATTGAGAGTTTAACATGTTTTTTGAATGATTTTTCAAGATGCCCACCCACATCCATTGTATGACCAAAACGGTGGTAGAGCAATTATCAGACTTTCTCAAAAGTGCTAGTTTTGTCAACGTTTTGATCTGAACCATTGTATAAGATCATAAGTAACCTTAAAACAGGGCTAAACATGCATTTTCCCTTTACTACTCCTTTAAAGTCATGAACAAATGGAGAAACCTATAGTGGAGTTGCTGAATATCACATCACATATTAGATTTTTTTTTTTTTTCCTTCTTGATCACAAAGGGGAAAAGTAATCAACTATTCTTTTTACACACCTGGTTCTTTAGTCTAGGAGACATTTTAGTTAGGGAAAAAAATCAATTCTATTCACCCACAGAGGATATTCTGTCAGCATGTCTGTGTCAAAGGAAATGACATAGTATCCAATCCATATCCAAGTCACTAATAGATGGAGGGAATGTATCCTGCAGTTCCCAACTGTGCACACTGGGCAGCTATGAGGCTGAATTGATATGGGTCAGGAAATTGAATCTGTACTGTACACTTCATGTATCAACATTATGAAAAACATAATTCACCTTTATTCATAATAAAAAATAAAATAAATCTGAAATTGTATTTGAAGTTGGGGCATGGGATCGTGTCATGCGTGATCACGGGTATACTGTACATCAAAGTCAGAGTCCTCTTCAATTTTTACAACGAAAATGTTTGCATGATATTGCATTTTTCTGTTATGACTGATTTAGCCTAATTCTTATTGTCACCAAGCTGGAGGCAGTCTGTCGCTGCAATGACACGAAATGAAATGAATAAAATAATGTGATAAACTCGTGTGAACGTAGGCTATTTTATCTAATTAAAATTGTATAACCGCGCAAACTGAATATTCTGTCTGGGGTACCAGTTTAGATTTTTTTTTTAATCTGTCAGAAATAGAGCAATGGCTTTAAAGTTTCAATTCAGGCGTGTTAAAATGTGAAATGATCACACCATACCTCTAATCTCCAGGTAGGAAATGCTGTGGTTTCTTGCATCCCTACGAACAGGACACTGAGCACCGCCACAACAAGGAGAGGAGCACTGAAGTCGCCGCTTCGTAAACTTCTGAATGTCTGACCCACCATCGTTGCGATATCACCCTCCAGAAAATTCCCTCAACGTAGACAGACTATACTATTTCACCACCATCTATACCTGTGGATATCAATGATCTTCCATTGCAAGCTTTTATAGCAGCCTACAATCTTAGTTGCAGTTGGTGGCAGCGCAGTCCAGAGGACTGGGTTGTGGAGTCTTTGGTCACCAGCCGCCCAGAAGGCTGCATCAAAGTTTGTAGCTTTCTATTCAACCCGGCCGCAGCGCTATTCCGCACCGTCTGCCAAAAGGTTTCACATTACTTTTAATGGAGGTCAGAGCTTGACAAGTTTAAATGGAAAGGAAACCATCACACGTAGGCTATTCATCTTGAATCATAAACACCAAAAATAACACGAAAAAATAATGAATAGGTCGGTTTATGATTTCGATTTCTTTGTGTTGGCCAAATTCTTTGATTCAGTTTCTAATTATTTCCACACATGATCAACTTTGAGTCACTCCATATCAAAAATGCTTCACATAGGCCCCAACAGTTTGGAATATCTGATTTAAAATCAACTCATTTTGGTCATTGTGCAATACATTTAGGTCTGTCTTGATTAGACTAACTTAATATCCTACTTTAATTGTGAGATCTTGTAATGCCTTTGGGGGGGGGGGGGGGTGTTGCCATTCAAATCACACGATTTCTTCCAACCACAAACATAGTTTCATCATCAACATCAACACCATCCTGTGACCTGAATGGCCAAGAGACATTTATTAATGAAACATTGAGCTCTATAATTAATTAATTTGGTGCCAGCTTTGTAGCGTCTGGGAGAGTCACATTGAATAAGTGGGGGTCATGATTGGGGTGCAAGGCCTTGTGGTGCTTATAATGCAAGGGCAAGGGCAGAACTTGAGGCTGAGTTTTTATCAACTACCTATATATGGGGGTACATTCGAGGGCTGCAATGTTTGTAGAGGTTTTCAGCGAGAAACGCGTTCGACCCAAATATGCAAAAAGCCAGGTAAAAATGATAGGAGTTAAATTAGCATATACTTGCGTGATGATTATAAGGGAATTATTATGGCCATAATTATAACATATGAACAAAGATATCTTGCATAAATGTAGTTACAACACGCGGAACGTTTTTTAATCTCGAGTTTCCCCACGACCCACAATCTAGTTGCACTTAAAAGGAACGGAGTAAATGGCGCCCGTCAAGTACAGGGTGAACTGTGGTCAGCCAGTAAAATAGCGTCAAAATTGACACGTAGCAGCCTCGAAATCTGGGCAGGGTCAGACCTGTGTATGGATAGTGGTCATAGGGAAAAAAATCAAATGGCGTGAATGAGTTTATCTGAGAGATCCATCATAAAAAGGTAGGTTCCGGGTCGGACATTTCATTTCTTCCCCTCCTTTGGATGAATCTCACTTTAGCACTCTGGCTAGTTAGCTTTAATCCCATAATCTCTGTTAGCTTGCTTGCTAACGTTAGTTGTCTTCTTAGCCCCGCGATGTCTTTATAGTGGCTAATTTTCAGCATTTCATATGTGGAAAATGAACTGCACATGCTAGCAGCCACAGTGAAATGTGAACGTTAACCAAGTTCATAGCACCCTTCTACAGCTGAAACGACCTCCTTAGCGATCCCATCTAGCTAGGTTGATTTAATCTTAATATAAACAATTTGTTTTCTCTTAGCCTCCCATCCTAATCCGTTGCCTCTGGCTTTCGTAGCTTTAACCTTCAAAGGATGTTGATGATCATAACCGTTACATAAAGTGATGGTCACTGCAAAATGAACTGCCTCCAATGCTTTGTGGTCTTTGTGATTTTAGGTCCACCATCCTCATTTTGGAGCACTGTTGCTCTTATTTTGGAGCACAGTACTTCTGCTGACCTTGGCAGAGGTATGGCTGATGGACAGAAATTCAGCAGGGCAGAAACATTTGTTGTGGACGGATGTAACGGACACAATGGGATGAGAAAACCGGGTTTGAATGACACGTTGAACCACCATACGTCCAATCACAGAATCTCAGGGATGGCCCGCGTCACCTCCCACATGAGGAACAAGTGTGCTGCCTATGTGCTGGCCCTGAGGCCCTGGAGCTTCAGTGCTTCGCTCACGCCGGTGGCTCTGGGCACTGCCCTGGCCTACAAGCTGGAGGGCTCTGTCGACTTGGTCATCCTGATGGTGTGTGCCGTGGCCGTCTTGGTAGTGCACGGTGCAGGGAACCTTGTGAACACGTACTATGACTTCTCCAAAGGGATTGACCACAAGAAGAGCGACGATAGGACTCTGGTGGACGAGATCCTCGCCCCACAGGATGTAGTCATGTTCGGAGCAGTGCTGTACTCTGTGGGGTGCTTGTGTGCCACTCTGCTGTACTTTCTCTCTACTTTGCGGATGGAGCATCTAGCCCTTATTTATTTTGGAGGGCTCTCCAGCTCTTTTCTATACACGGGAGGTAGGTCAAATAGTAGGCTCAACTATTAGATGCTGCATGTAGGCTGTTATTTCTATCTTTCCTGTATTCTAAACAAACATGCATTTATTGTACATCACAGTCTGACTGAGTAACGGTTTACTTACTATGTTCTCAGGGGATTTTGTTCTTGCCACAACAATGAGGGAGCATCATTCATTCATTTATTTGTACAAGCATTTAAAAAGTTCCCTCCATCAAATAATAAGCATGTATTATCACACACACAAACTGTAGGTCGACTAATTGTTGACAGATGTAGGTGATTGTTTGTTCTTGTTTCCAGGCATCGGTCTGAAATACGTGGCCCTTGGAGACGTGGTGATCCTGATTACCTTTGGCCCACTGGCGGTCATGTTTGCCCACGCCGTGCAGGTGGGCTACCTATCAGTCTTGCCGCTAGTCTATGGCGTCCCTCTGGCCCTCAACACAGAGGCCATCCTCCACAGCAACAACACCAGAGACATGGACTCCGACAAGCAGGCGGGCATCGTCACACTGGCCATTCTCATTGGCCCCACCCTCTCCTACGTCCTCTACAACCTCCTGCTTTTTGTCCCCTATGTGGTCTTCTGCATCCTGGCCACACGCTACACCATTAGCATGGCTCTGCCTCTGCTCTCTCTGCCCATGGCCTTTCCCCTGGAGAGGCAGTTTCGCAGCCAGTGTTATTACAACATACCCCAAAAGACAGCCAAGCTCAACCTCCTAATGGGAATCTTCTATGTCTTCGGGATCATTCTGGCACCTCAGGGCTGCTTACCATTACTGTGAATTTGCTTTTTGGGAGGGAGGACTGTTTTGTTTTAATACAGACTAGTTTATGGATGTCTTTGTATTTGTAATGATTTACTTGAGGAGGTAAATGCTTTAATTTATTGTATAATTTATACACTTGAGAGTAATTGACAGTGTAGTTGCTCCTACTGACGATATAACCAGACGTGTCATTGTTTCAGTATTTTGCACACAACATTGTTGGTTGGTGTTGGTTTAATTAAGTATTACTCTCATATTTGTATCTGCTTTAAACAAGGGGCCTCATGACGCGATTAAGGAACCATAGGTTGCTATATCGCTTGTTGGGGTCTTCAGACTAGCAGCCAGTGATGCCATTATCCATAATGTCATTAAACCAAATGTAAATCTTTAATTTTCTGTAAATGGTATTCTTAAATGTGTTTTAATTGTTGACTCATTTGATGAGCCACGAATTGATTTAATTGGATTCAAATTAAACATTTTGAAAGATAATGGTGAATCTTTGAGTCTTTCTGACCAATAACTAACACTGTAGCTTGAGAGTATGATTCAATCTCTCCAAATGCATGGTCTGGTACCCCAAGTCTAAAATTTGTGCATTGATAATTCAAAGTACTACTGAACCCCTGCATCAAGAAAAAACATTCAGTAAAAATTGTGCCACTAGCCTTCAAAGAAATGCGAAATCGCGTATTTGTGTAGGGTTATTGTGTATGCACCATTTATAATGGGGATAAGATGTAGGCACCATAAAATGAAGAATCCCACATGCTCATACTAGCCTAAATTGATGAATGTTGCAAAGTTGACTGGTCTACTTTCCATATGAGGGGCAGGTCCGTGTACCGTTTATCAGTTTAATTAGATCAATGACGTGACTAAATAGAATAATACGTAATGGCTAGCAATATTTCAATTGTGCATTTTTTTATGTTAAATAGAAATTTCACTATGTGGATTCGTTTTTTCCCAATTGTCGATTTTTGTTTATACAACGGTTAGTTCTGGTTCTTGATTCTGATTGGCTGGAAGCCGTGTTAAAATACTTTGTAACACACCTGGGACCGCATATCATTCAATTTTCAGTATTAATGCGCCTCCCATTTGATCCAATGCATTGTAGTTGTTATTGTTGCTTGGCAACCCTTTTGTTAGGGGAACTATTTTGCTCGGCGGAATTGAGGGGATGATGCTTCGTTTTTAATAAATCTTAATATTTTACATTGCTGTGTGTTTATTTTACACTAATAGATGTAGTAACCGTTGTATAAAAGCAATAAACCACTCGAGGCCGTGTGTTATTGATTTTATAACAGCTAGGGGGGTTTTAGGCACTCCGCTTCGCGTCGTGCCTAACAACGCCCCCTAGCTGTTATAAAATCACTATAACACACGGCCTCGAGTGGTTACGTGCTTAAATACGATCCTTTGAAAAATGAAAATTGAAATATCGACACAGGTCAGAAAACTGTAATATTTCCTGTTTTTCGCCTCATCTGGAGGGAGGAGGGGCGGGAACTCTGCTGCACGTCATCAAATGTCACAGCGGAAGCAACCAATCACACTGCCGGCTTGTTTCTGGCAGTATTTTCAGTTTATTTCCCGTCTGCGTTCCCCGTAGTCAGCTAATGTTACGTTGAGCTAGCATAGATATAATCAACAATCGCCCTGTAGCCTACATCAATATACTGTACTATGCATATTCACCAAAACAACTACTGTCATATGTCTATATATTAATTTAATCGTGCCATATATTAATGTAATCGTACCACCATAACATATATTCAAAGCATATCTTCATTATTTTCGCCATGCTAAAATCGCTGTGCTACAGTTAGAGTTGCACTTATTGTAAGTTAAAGGAAACTGAGTCTTCTGCTCGATCTAGCCTTTATTAGGCCTATTGGCCAAAATATCGAGGTGGACATCATCCTCTCTTCCTAGAATCTGTCTGTGTGCTTTTCTTATCTACCGGATCAATTAAGTAGGCTATTGAACTATCTATCTTGAGCAGTTTGATTACTGTCATTATAAGGAGAATAACCGGAGAATAACCACGCATTGACCCGACCCCCTTATGGACTTGAATGAAATTCTCCATTCATTATCTGCGGTTGTGTGTGTGAGTGATTCTGCACACAGAGAGTAGCCTGTATGAGTCAGGAGGCTATAGTTTATCTGCGTATTAGACTCTGAGGCTCCAGAGTAGGATAAGGCTCAATTGTTGTAAGAACAATATGGGTATCTCCACTATAGCCTAGTCTACATTGTGGAAGTTTATTCGAGACAGTAGGCTATGATCAGTCAACTCATTGGGGTTTATAGACCAAGTAAGCCTACTTAGCTCTTAGCAGGAGCACAGATACCCACTTCTTCAGAAGACCATGTCCAGTCGAAAAGTTGCCTGTCCATATCTTAAATGAATAAAGTATCAGGACCTAATCCATCGTGCGGATATCCTATCCTCTCAGAATTGAACCTTTTTATCCTGCACCTGGCTAAATGGTTGGATGTGCATACAGCTACTCTGTCACTGACTGAACGTGTACAGTAGCCTATCAGATAATGTATTCTACTATACTGTAGGCTAGGCTATACTTGTATATTGATGTACAGGGCGAAGATGGATTATATTTTATGATAGTTTAACGTAACGTTAGCTGACTACGTGGAACGCAGACAGAAATAAACTGAAACTGCCTTAAACAAGCCGGGCAGTGTGATTGGTTGATTCCGTTGTGACATTTGATAACCTGCAGCAGAGTTCCCTCCCCTCCTACCTAGGCTACAGATGAGGCGAAAAACACCCAAAAGTGTCTCGAAAAACAGGAAATACTACAGTTGTTTGTTTGTTTTACTTGCGTCTGTATTTCAATTTTCATTTTTCTTAGAAGCATACAAAAATCGACAATTGGACAACACGAGTCCACATAGGGAAATTTCTATTTAACATCAGGAAATATTGCAACCAATTACGTATTATTCTATTTAGTCACGTTAATAAAATTGAACTGATAAACGTTACGGACGCAAACGGTTACAGTAGAGACTATACAGTAACAGTATAGCTACGGTAGCCTAATTGAACTTGATAGTCGGCAGAGGGTTGTAGGCTACGTTGCAAGAAATTGTATTGCCTTTACTGAGATCACCACGACCTGTCGCCACACGTCCACCCAAAGAATCTCAGGGATGGCCCGCGTCACCTCCGACATGAGGAACAAGTGTGCTGCCTATGTGCTGGCCCTGAGGCCCTGGAGCTTCAGTGCTTCGCTCACGCCGGTGGCTCTGGGCACTGCCCTGGCCTACAAGCTGGAGGGCTCTGTGGACTTGGTCATCCTGATGGTGTGTGTCGTGGCCGTCTTGGTAGTGCACGGCGCAGGGAACCTTGTGAACACGTACTATGACTTCTCCAAAGGGATTGACCACAAGAAGAGCGACGATAGGACTCTGGTGGACGAGATCCTCGCCCCACAGGATCTAGTCATGCTCGGAGCAGTGCTGTACTCTGTGGGGTGCTTGTGTGCCACTCTGCTGTACTTTCTCTCACCTTTGCGGATGGAGCATCTAGCCCTTATTTATTTTGGAGGGCTCTCCAGCTCTTTTCTATACACGGGAGGTAGGTCAAATAGTAGGCTCAACTTTTAGATGCTGCATGTAGGCTGTTATTTCAATCTTTCCTGCATTCTTAACAAACATGCACTTATTGTACATCACATAGTCTGACTGAGTAACGGTTTACTTACTATGTTCTCAGGGGATTTTGTTCTTGCCACAACAATGAGGGAGTATCATTCATTCATTTATTTGTACAAGCATTTAAAAAGTTCCCTCCATCAAATAATAAGCATGTATTATCACACACACAAACTGTAGGTCGACTAATTGTTGACAGATGTAGGTGATTGTTTGTTCTTGTTTCCAGGCATCGGTCTGAAATACGTGGCCCTTGGAGACGTGGTGATCCTGATTACCTTTGGCCCACTGGCGGTCATGTTTGCCCACGCCCTGCAGGTGGGCTACCTATCGATCTCTCCCCTGGTCTATGCCGTCCCTCTGGCCCTCAACATAGAGGCCATCCTCCACAGCAACAACACCAGAGACATGGACTCCGACAAGAAGGCAGGCATCGTCACACTGGCAATTCTCATAGGCCCCACCCTCTCCTACGTCCTCTACAACCTCCTGCTTTTTGTCCCCTATGTGGTCTTCTGCATCCTGGCCACACGCTACACCATTAGCATGGCTCTGCCTCTGCTCTCTCTGCCCATGGCCTTTCCCCTGGAGAAGCAGCTCCGCACCCGGTGTTATTACAACATACCCCAAAATACAGCCAAGCTCAACGTCCTAATGGGAATCCTTTATGTCTTCGGGATCATTCTGGCACCTCAGGGCAGCTTACCATTACTGTGAATTTGCTTTTTGGGAGGGAGGACTCTTTTGTTTTAATACAGACTAGTTCATGGATATATTTGTATTTGTAACGATCTACTTGAGGAGGTAAAAGACTTGAATTTATTGTCTAGGCCTAATTTATACATTTCAGAGAAATTGACAGTTTAGTTGCTCCTCTGTAATAATGACGATATAACCAGACGTGTCATTGTTTCAGTATTTTGCACACAACATTGTTGGTTGGTGTTGGTTTAATTAAGTATTACTCTCATATTTGTATCTGCTTTAAACAAGGGGCCTCATGACGCGATTAAGGAACCATAGGTTGCCATATCGCTTGTTGGGGTCCTCAGACTAGCAGCCAGTGACGCCATTATCCATAATGTCATTAAATCAAATGTAAATCTTTAATTTTCTGTAAATGGTACTCTTAAATGTGTTTTAACTGTTGACTCATTTTATGAGCCACAAATTGATTTAATTGGATTCAAATTAAACATTTTGAAAGATAATGGGTGAGTCTTTCTGAGTCTTTCTGACCAATGACTAATTTATAGGCTACTGTAGCTTGACAGTATGATTCAATCTAAAAATGTATGGTCTGGTACCCCAAGTCTAACATTGTACATTACTAGTCAATAAAGTACTACTGAACCCCTCCATCAAGAAAAAAACATTCAGTAAAAATTGTGCCACTAGCCTTAAAGTCGCACAGAAATGAAAAAATCATTCTGTCCCATTTTGGTTCACATAATTGGTCATAGTGTTCACCTATTCAACGATGTATGCAAAAAGTAGCCTATATCATTTCTTACTTCCTGGAAAACGGTAGGTCACGTGCAATTACGACACCAGGTACCTTAGATTTTAGGCCAATAATCTCATGACATCCACCCTGTCAATCAAAACGTCAACTACTCTGCAGCCTCAAGTGTTGAATATCCCGCCCACTCATAACATTCCAATGAAATTAATCTAAACGTATGTCCCGCCCTTGCAGCCCGTTTCAGGCGGAAATACGTTGGCCGTGTCCGAAATGCATACTACCTGCTACATGCTATATAGTAGGCACTATATAGTACGCATACTGCATACTATATAGTACCTACTGTTCCACAAAACGCGTGTAGTATGCGAGAAAATACAGCATGCTACTCGAGTCATCCAGCGGAAGTGACGGGATACGATACTGTTTACTCCCGCGAAGCTGTGGTACAATTATCCAGTGTTTTCTGTGATCATTTTGGGTATTATCCACAAAAATGTAGCCTTTTCCTGGCATGGGATGTGCGGCTGCTGCTGCCGCCAGGAGAAGACGTGTTAACGCTGCAAGGAGAAGAGCCGTCATGAGATCTTCTCGACATGCTTGTAGTTGAGGTAAATATTGAACGTTAGCTTGCTAGCTACGCTAGTTAGATAGGTTAGTTGATAGCCCCGCATGTGCTGGCTTGGGGCTATACTGTTACATTTGTTCCAGGGATGTTATATTAAATAGATTCTGAGAGGCAGGTAAGCAAAACAATAAAACTCAACTCATTTTAAAGAGGTGGGTAACTGAGTTTACCTGGGTTTACTCATCACTACACGCCTGCTTTGTAATGTTACATTTTAGCTCTACAGATAATGACATCTATCTATTATCATATTGTAAAGACAAGTATATGCCATACGCACAAATGAGTTAAAGTTTGCCCTAATAATATTCCCCCTGTAGGCTCACATGGAAGACAGAGGTCCTCACCAAGTCAACCTCCACGTCCCTGCTGAGGACCTATTTTGACGGCGCGGACACAAGGAGGGACTTCAGATTGTCAAAATCGACACAGAGGAACCTTGGTGATGGTTAGGAGGATGGGGCAAGACCATGGAGGTGCTAATAATAGCAATAATAATAATAATTCATTGCATTTAGAGCTTTTCTCAGTACTCACCCTTTACAATGGTCTTGTCATTCACACACAGGTGCTAGTCTTTGGAGGTAACATTACATCAGTCATTTAGCAGACACTTTTGTCCAGCATTACCTTAGTCATTTATTTAGCAGACACTTTTGTGTGTCTGCTAAGCGACTTACAGTAGGCCTAATTGCATTTAACCATTTAAAGGTTGAAGACCTTGATGGTGGCCATGGTCCTGCTGCTGCAGATCATCCCAACCCTGGAGATGGCCTCAGAAAGTGTCTCGCAGCGGCAGCACCAGCACAAGCTGCCTGGATCGCAGCTCTTGGTGAGCACGACTACCCCCATCCTGCCATAAGTAGTCAGTCTATCAGTTCATGAGTGTGCTTTGCCTTGTTCCTTATAGACAGCCTTGAGGCTTTAAACACCGATCAGTTGGTTATAGGCAGCCTTGAGGCATTTGTTTAAATGTATTTGTATTTAAATGTATGTGTAACACTGTACATAGTAATCAGTTTAAGTATTTTGGGGGGAGACAACAGATCAGCGTTCTCCTGTCAGTACCTTTTGCAAGGAAAGCTAATGATCTGACCAAATATAAACAAGTCAAAAGTATATTTGAAGACCATTGTGTAATAAAAATATCCAAGAAATGTTTATGGTTGTGTTTCTTCCATTATACATGTAAAGGTTACTTCTTGATGTATTAACATTTCAACAAAGTGTAATATCTACACATCAGACACATTGTCTTGATATGTCTACAGGTCATGTACAGTAACTTGGAAGGTCTTAACACAACACGCAGAGCGCTTTGGACATGTAACTCCCTTATCAAGTAGTCGTTAGTCAGACACATTAAACAGTGAAGCTTTCATAACCGTCTCTGAATAATTCCAATGAAGCATTGTGAACCAACATGTGTGTTCCGTCTTTTATGCCTAATTGCAAACTACAATGTCCATTAGGAATGTTCTTTTACTCTAATGACTGGTTTTAGGTATAGTGACATTTGTTCTTTGACTGGGAAGACATTACAAGGAATGACACACAAACACCAATTTAATTCAAGAAAATACATTTAATAAAAAATAACAAAAACAATAATGGAACAAGATAAAACAGTTTTTTTTGACTGAGGCTTCTAGAAGCAACATCAGCCGGTCCTCCCTCTCCTTAAACAACCCCCTTTCCTCCCTCCACTCAGCCTTCATCTCTGCCTTCTCTCTCCCCCGTTCAACATCAGCCGGTCCTCCCTCTGGAGGACGGCCAACTCTTCCCTGTTTACGGGGAAGAGAAACACCACGCTGAAAGGCTTGGAGTAAGTTAACTAACGTATGCATTGTTGTTCAGAAGCAATCCAGCGGTCTGTTTACTTTGGATATTGATTTATGTAGGACCTACATCTTAGAAGCTGGGCTGCAGGGGAAGACGGAGACAGCCTGGATAAAGCACAAAACCTTGTAGCCATGTACAAGGTGATTTTGATCTACAGGCTACATGATAGCAAATATATTGATAGGGACTCACAGTTTGTATGACACTAGAAAACTGTTATCTAACCTCATAGGACCTAAAGAGCCCCAGAACTGGGGTCAGCACAGAGGGAGGGGAGGCCACAGCCGCTTCGTGGAAGTGGTACGGGGTCTTGGAAGAGGCGATGGGGGCCACCCATGCAGCCGTCCTCCAGAGGATCATCGTCCCTGGTGTGGTCGTTGGTCCCTGTAATACATCCAGAAGTATTATGGGACAATGAATATTAATATATGATATATGAACAGTTGAACTCGTTTAAATCATGGAATGAACAGACAATTGTTTAAACAACTTCAAGTAACGTTAGGCTCGGTGGCTTAGGTTTGCCATTTAACAACTCATCACAATTTCGACATTTCTTGCACATTTCTTAAGCGATCATGGTCATATTACATGGACATGTTACTCTGTTTGTCTTGATTCTAGCTATAGAAACATCTAAGATTTGACATGAATACGTTTTGAGCAAGAGCCGTCTGAACACCTGTAACGTTAGCCTATTAACGTTAGCTGGGCTAACTAGCTAACGTAACGTCCACCACAGAGATCAATGCAAGCAGCTAGCTATCATGACGTTCTTTTTCGAAATGTCATTTCTACCCCACCTATATACACAAAACTGCATTTGTAGCTCTGTGTCGTTATAACTAAGATATCTGTCCGAAAAAATAATTTTTCCATCGACAAATTAAGTCAATACTTACATTTGAAAACTCCCGCTGCGGTCCCGGAGATCTCTTCGTTCGCCATCTTTTTTTATTTTTCTCACTGCCCAGTGACGTCTCACGTCTCGACTTCCGGAACAGTATGCTCTGGACTATGCTACATTTACGCCCATTTTTTCGCCGATTTCGCCTACTATATAGTACCTACTATATAGTAGGCGAAATACAGTATGCACAGTTTTGATGCAGCATGCTGCATCTCGCCTACTATATAGCAAGTAGTATGCAATTCGGACACGGCCGTTGTGTATGCACCATTTATAATGGTGATATGACGTAGGCACCATCAAATGAAGAATCACACATGCTCATAGTCTAGGCTACTAGGATACTAGGCTAAAACGATGTTGCAAAGTTGACTGGTCTACTTTCCATAGGGGCATTTATAACTAGGCGGTTTAGCAGTTTAATTTTATCAATGACGTGACTAAATAGAATAATATGTAATGGGTTGCAATATTCAATTCAATTTTGCATTTTTTATACCTGATAAAAATTTGACTATGTGGACTCCTTGTTTCCAACTGTCGATTTTTGTATACGATTCTTTGAAAAATTGAAATATTGACTCAAGTCAGAAAACTAGTATTTCCTGTTCTTCGTCTCATCTAGAGGGAGGAGGGGAGGGAACTCTGCTGCACGTCATCAAAAATACTAGTAGCCTATATTGATGTACTGGGCGAAACTACGGGGAACGCAGACAGAAATAAACTGAAAATAGTGCCAGAAGCAAGCCAGCAGTGTGATTGGTTGATTCCGCTGTGACATTTGATGACGCGCAGCAGAGTTCCCGCCCCTCCTCCCCCCAGATGAGTGAGATGGGGCGAAAAACAGGTAATACTAGTTTTCTGACCTGCGTCAATATTTCAATTTTCATTGATTTCATTGAAGGAGTATATACAAAAATCGACAATTGGAAAAAACTAGTCCACATAGCAAATTTATAATTTGTTTTTCTCGATTGTTTTGGCACATTTCTTGAAACAGAAATGATATTCTCAAAACAACACGGAAAAACCACCAAAGCACTGGGCAACTGGGCACTTGTTCATAACAGATTTGAATTTCTCATTCCTTTAATCAAATTGCAAATATCTTAGTACATCTTTGCAAATGATTAAGTACAATTCCCTACAGTTATCAATTGAATATACCTTGCTGATCTAAACTGACTCAGTCAAATGGTTGTACTCTCCAAAACATGTACAAACATATTTTCATTGTGTGAGTTATCACATGCAAAACTGTCCATTCAATTGTCACAACTTGTCAGGGATATAATACCACGAATATCATCACATAACATGGTATACATTCTCTTGTAGAACATTTGCTAAATTGATTACAGTAATTGACTGCCAGGTGAAACTAGAACTTGACTAATGAAGGGTGAGTGTCACACATCTCAGATGAGCAATCAAACACTATGTTTAGTTACCTGACAGGTGCTATCCATGAGTATGATTTTTGCCAAACATATATAAAGAGCTTCACCAGAATCAGTAAAATTTCTGAACATGGAGACACCTGGCCAGGTAAATGAACAAGGACAAATGGCTGCTCGAGGAAGAGCAAGAAGAGGAAGAGGAGTGAGGGTGCGTGGTGGGGGAGTAGGGGAAGGAGTCCGAGGAGCATGAAGACACCAAGCTGTCCCAGATGAAATTGGGGTTACACTTGTAGATCGTGTAATCAACCATGGCCTCACAATGGCAGAGGCAGGTCGTCGAGTGCGCACCCCTAATGTACCCTGCTCTACAGTCTCTTTCATCATACAAATCTTCCGCAGGGAGAACAGGTATGTACTCGGGCAACAATGGAATTATTGATGGTACAGTTTACAGTAGTAATCCAGCTACTGTACAACAATGCATTAGAATTGCAGTTACAGTAACAACGGTACAACTACAGTGGTAACTCATTATATAAGAAATTCATAAGGCATAGGCTACAGTAGGCCTGCTACAGCACAGGACAGGACAGTGCATCACTTTACAAACGGTAATATTGTCCTTTTGTGAATTCTATGTCTAGGAGAACGACAACCTCATATGTGTGGCAGAAGAACACTTCTAAACCAACAGCAGGAGCAATAGATCTGCAATATGGTGATGGCAAATAATGCCATCACACTGATACAAATCCGCACTACGATTCTACAGGACAATGTCATATTCCAGAATATCAACACTATCAGCAATAGACAGGGTGTTGAACAAGCATCAGATGAGCATGAAACAACTGTGCAAGGTACCATTTGAGCCCCTTACTGTACAGATACAGTAACAGTGGTAGCTGCTGTAATTGAACTTGATGGTCGGCAGGGGGTAGTACGATGCAACAAATTGTACTGCCTTCACCGAGATCACCACGACCTATGAAGCTCACAGTAGTGTACGTCGTTTTGCCATGGTTTATCTGTCACCATTAACGTTACAACAATGATGGATCCATGTTTTACACACAAGATGGGTGTTTTAATTGTGGCACACGTGCGCGTTTAGTTGATTGGCTTGACGGAACAGCAAGCTCACTCTATTTCGCCAGCAATCGTAATGTATTTGGTAAACGTACCTACAAGAACTAATAAACAATTCAGTAGACGGCATGATTTTTCTCGGGAAGAGGGGTAGCTGTTTTTGGTAATATTTATGTTTGCTGCTTGCTAGTTAAGGTATCGCACTGGCTCGTATAAGAGAGCAAGTGGTCCAAACGAGTGACGCACTGCCCTGTATGGGCGTGTTGGTTTGTTGTTGGTCTGAAGCTAGTTAAGCTAACATGCTAACCTGCCTGCTCGCTGCTAACAAGCTGAACACGTTCAGTCCTTCAGCACCACAAAAGGTGTCATCATGGCCTTGAACGCTTTTATGGAACAGCACCTGCGGACTCGTCAAAGACGCTTCGTGTAAAGGTAACAAAAGCTGAACTAAAATGTTTGCATAGCTAACGTTAGCTTGCTTGGTGTGTGTGTCAAGGCAAGCCTCCTGTTCAACTTGGATAGCTTGTTAGCTTTCAAGACAGCCTAAACTGAAGTGTACACTACATTTAACTGCCAAGCTATCTACACATTTCGCTGTAGTTTGCTAGCGTAACTATTATTTGCATTGTCATATAGTCATGTCGATACAGACTACTGGCCCGTACTCAAGACTGTTAAACGTTAGATACAACCTCGCTGCTCCACTCTGTTCAAATATGGTTCGATTTGGCTCAAAGGGTTTAGTGTTTATCCTTGGTCCACTTTACCTGAGGTCAGAAGTCACAACGTGGTTATATTGTAAATATGGCCAAAATGTGTATGAGGAAAAATTAATGTGCTCTCCAAAAACTCACTTTCTCTACTCTACGATCGGCTTGTTGGTGCCTGGAATATTGTGTGCAATATGCCTGAATATTAAACAGATTTTGAGGCTATATTAGATGACTTGGAATATGATGGACGTCGATCGTAGCGTAGAGAATGTGAGCCGCGAGTGTAGCCTACAGACGGAGAATAGCCAGTTTGCGCGCTGTGTGCATGCGTGCTGGAGCAAGTGGGGAAGCTATTTTGTTTCTAAAGACGTTTCTAAAGATCATATTACAGAGGCATGTGAAAAACCACAACAAGCCCTCGCTCTATGTAAGCACAACTAGCGATTCATAAAGACAGATTGATTAAAACAACCGTTTCGCGGCACTAAATCTATTTTTTTTTTTAGAAGCTGCATTCTCAGTGCCACGTCCGCCGCCATTACATGGATATACTTGGCTCGCGCTGGATTTTACATTTCTTCTACAGGCCTCCGAATTACACCAAAGTTATCTCGTGAGTCAAACGTCTTATAATATGCCGTAAATAAGGTCCAGGTTGTCATTACCGTGGCGGTGCTTTCATTTCTCTTCCATGTCCTTGCAAATAAACATATTTAAAAGCTGATGTGTGGTTGGATGCATTACTTACCATCAGATTGAATAACCCACAACCAAGTTTTCATGAAGCTATTGGAATCGAAAAACGCAGCCTTTTAATGTGGATGCACTGCCCAGCTCATAGCCTATTAAGCCTACCGTTAGGCTACTCTGAAAACTCTAAGCCTACAATATGCAACCAGACCTCTAATTTACTAATCAAAATTAAGTATTAAACCAAGCCTTTACTGCCGATGCTGGATAACAAGTGAATTAATTTTTAGCATTATCTAAAAAGCAGAAGAACCGTTGCACTCACTGCCTATTTCCAATTTATTTATCAAAACTAAATAGATTTATTGAACAATAGGCCTATTCATTCAATATTTATTCATAGCAGGCTGGAAAACTATAAGAGTAGGCTATACGCACAAAAATATATACCGACAAAATCAGAGACCCGGTACCAGTGTTTAATTGTCAAAACAAAACAAATTAAGTCTCTTATATAGGCTATACTCACTAGTTCTCTCATAGGCTACCTACGCTGTAACAGGTTTGAAAGTCTGAGGCTCGATCCATAAAATGCTTTAACACTATGCAAAACCACGGTGTAGTTTGATCCGAAAATGCTTAACAGTACGGAAAACCGAACCATGGACAGCTAGCATTAGCAAGCCCATGGGCTAATTATTGCTAGTTTTCGTGACCACGTAACTTTGCACCCGAGAACTGTGTCCATGTAAATAAATATAGCTTTTAAAGCGTAACCAGTTAGCTGGCTAGACAGTAGTCAACTAGTAATCAGTCATCACTGCCCCTGACAGCTGCATTTATTATTTTTTCGATTGGTGCACTTTCAGATATTCCGTATGGCAGGCAGGGAGGTCTCCCGGGATCCCCAGACAGCTGACGAGTCATGCCCTACCTAATATCTGATCAGGGGGTTCCCCCAAGATCCCCAGACAGCTGACGAGTCATGCCCTATCTAATATCTGATCATTGGTTGCCTGAAAGAGCCGCAGTGACGTTGGCAGCGCCTTTCTGAAAAGTTGAGATGGCAATGTTTTCAAAAAGCCGGAGCACTCGAAAAAAGACTATACAGCGCTTTTCTCCAGGCAGCCGCCAACGCTCTATCCTCTTTGGTAACAATTGAAAAAGGGCACAGGCGCTCAGAAATGCGCGCTTTCACGGCCAAACATGCCGTATTGTATAGCCTTTAGATTAACCGAGAACTGTTTATTTTCCGACTAGCAGATCGTCTACTCGAGTACTCGGTTAACCGTGCACATCCCTAGTGATAAAACAATGAACAAAGCCATAAATTAATGAGTATAAATGTGTATGTACTAAAGGTATCTGAATCCAGAAATGTTTTAAATGCATTTTGGCAAATAGCAACACAGTTTCTTTGATCAATTCATGATGGGACTCTTTCTAATCAATTGCCAAGCAGTCCTCTGTATCTGGCTTCCTCCTACTTCTCATTAGAGCTGTAGCCAGAAAGGGAAACACAGCAACTAGACACACACACACACACACACACACTTGCACATGTACAGTACACACACAGTCACTATATTATACTAATTCATTTAACTAGTGAACTTCAAGCATTCTAAATGCTGGACCAGAAAGCTCATTTGAACCAAGCCACTTTGGGATCCTCTTTGACATAGTGAAGCCATTTGATCTTCTGCCAACTCAATGCTGCTTGTCCCTCTGATTCTCGGGTCTCTGACAATGTGCTGAGAAAAGGACTTGAAGTCGCCGTGCCCACGTTCAACCACCTTGTATGGCTCGTTCCTCCTTGTCACTCTCACAAAAGTGGAACCGTCTGGGCTGTATACCGGCACATTTGTCCTGACTGTCTCAGTTGCAGCATGGCCACTGATACACTCCCATCTGGCTGTTCCCAGATTCCATGAACTTGTGGTCTATGATAAAGATTATAGGCAATGTTTTGACTGCACAGAGACACATTCCCGTTCTGCCTTCCACATGTGGCACTGTACTTCTTACACCGTGTCCTAACTACACGCGACGCGAGCGAGCGTCAGCGACAAAATACGTTCCATTGCTTTGTTTTCTATTGTTATGTCCTAACTGGACGCGAGCGACGCAGCGTGAAGCGGCGCGACGTTTTAACTGCCCTTTTGACGCTCACCCTGTTCCTATTTCCCTCCTGTCGCTCGCGTTGACAGGCGTTCGTTCTTTAACCGTCTTCAGTTGGGAATATAGACAAATGACGTAATAGAACAGGAAATTTAACAGTTTCAGTTAGGACAGCAAGCATGCGATGTCGCGTTCTGTTGCTCGCGTCGCAAGCAGTTAGGACACGGTGTTACAGCACCGCCTGCTCAGTGTCTGAAAGGGTGGACAAGCTACTGGAACATGCATGTGCTGGTCTCTGATGAGCAAACCCTCCCCTTCACCCTCATGCCACATATACCATCGTGCTTCTTTGCTGTCTAACTCCCACACTGTGGGATTGTACGTGCTTAACTTTCACGAGTAATCGAGACTGCTGCCATCGCTCCAGGGTGTGGTCAGCTCTTGCTCAAGATCAGATGTGACAGCTTTCTAAGAGGACAGTACTCGGGCTCGTCTCTTGTGCTTTTTCCTCCTTGTGTTCTTTGGCCTGCGCTTTTCTCGTCGGGTGGATGTTTTGTTCTTCAGGGTTTTCCCTCTCGCTCGCTGTCATCTAGGCGCTTGTTACCACTCTCAGTACAGTATCTTTTCGGGGGGTTGACGGAAGCCCAGGTTGAACTCGGTATCAAACATGAATCTGTAGAAAATAGGTTTTTCTACATTCACTTTCCATTCATTGTGGCCTTTTTTGTACTCGGGAGTTCATACATTTTGTCACATGCAACCAAGACGCCTGTATAGCTGTTGTCTTTCCTGCAGTAGTGTGACCCGGCTGTTGGAAACAACCTGATATGCTTTCTGGATAGGTTCTTGTTGTGCTCAGGGATTTTTCTTCCAGGTGAAGGTTTTCCCTTCAAGCTTGCAGAGAACCTGGGTAGTCCATGCAGTTTGCCTCCGCAAGCCCCCCCTCTAACTGTGACGTGATGAAGTAACCTGAAGGGTCTTCTCTTATCACAAAAATGATTGATTGATTGATTAGGTCATAGGCCCTGCTCAAGTGAAAACCGCCACCCAGAGATGTCAGTGTGTGACTTCATGAATCAAACTCCGTTCACAGACTTATCACCACAAGCTTTTTTGAGGGATGTGGGACAAAGTAGGCTTTTACAGAAATTTTCAAGATAAGTTTGCTGTAACATTACAAGAAGTTATTACTGTTTACATGAGAGGAATCTTAGAGTGCATGTTAATATTTTGTACGGCGTATGGTATGGTACTACTTATAAAAACACGTTCATTCATCCGATGGCATTTTTTCCAAGAATTCATATGTGATATACACCCGAATTCTCTGTCTGTAATAGTTAGAAAGATTTGAAGCTTCTAGTGTTTCATGCGTTTGCATCGGTCAAAACCCAGACTTTACGTTCTCACCACAGGTATTAACAGTGCTCAGCCCTAAGCTTGTGTTTGCTGTGTTGCTGAGTGTTTGTGCAGAGTTCCCCACCACACGTTAATGAAGAAACAAGCGAACCCGTTCATCCAATGAGCTGGCGTTTCAGGACTCAGATCATCAGAAACAATGCGCTCCACTATGCCATCCCCTCCCAAAGAACACCTGCGCCCCCCTTTCTATCGTGTCCGCGCACGTTCCGCGCCCGTGTTTCACCTGAGACCCTGGGGTTCTATTTTGAGCCGCGGTATTCCTAGTATGTCCGTGTCACGCTGCGGATCAGACGCGCGGTCTGGTCTGAATGCCTGTCCTTAGTCCCCTGCGCTAGGCCGGCTCATCGTATGGACAACACCGGCTTTGTTTACGAGCCAGGGAGCAGAGCGGCAGACTTCATTACAGGAGGCTGTCTGCTCTGGCGACACACCACTACCCCCCCCCTGTTCAACCCCCCCCCCCCCCTTTCATTGGCCAGTCAGACGCTAGGAATGTCAGCTGCTGCGTGTCTGTGTCAGAAGAGCGGGTACGTCTATGTGCCGTTGTCAGTGGAACACACCGAGGGTGTCTGCGAGACGCACTGTCCACGACTCCCACAGCGGCTCATCGAGGGATGTTCTCAAGGCTGTGGAAGTGAAGCTTTCCCGACCATCTTGGGTCTGTGCTAACACACCGCGCGCACACCCACACACACACACACACAAACGTACACATACGCACACCAGCCCGGGAATTGAAAATCGGAATCATGGCAGGTGCTCGTATATCAAGTCCCCCCTGCGTCCCCGCCCCTTTTCATCTTCTAGAGAGGCACGCTCCTCTCTCCAAAACACCGCCCCTCCCCCTCCCCTACGGCACTCATCATCCCCCCTCCCCCCCTCCCTCCCCCCCTCCCTCCCCCATCCTCTGTTCTCCGCCTGGCTGTGCACTGGCAAGCGGAGAGAGGCATCCTTGTGGTACGACAAGGGAGGCTGTACACTTGTTTCTTGGATGCATTTGTGTGTTTTTTTTGTCGTTGCGTGTATCGATGAATGCGTTCACCGGTGGTGGGAATTGCAGCTGAGCGGCATTGAGCGCAGAAAAAGCCCATCAGCCCGCGTGTGTGTGAGGGTGAGAAAGAGAGCGTGTGTTTGTTTGCCTGCGTCTGTATAGAGCGCTCGTGTGCGCGTGGACCTCATCGGGCAGCAGCGCCCGCCGCCGCTCACCCCCCCGTGTCATTCTCCTCCTCCTCCGATAATCCTTGCTGACGCGGCGCACAAAGGACTAAATGTTGGCTGCATCTCTCCGCCAGCAGAGCCGTCTCCGCTCCCCCCTGCTGCACTCTCCTCCTGCTCCTCCTCCTCCTTCTCCTCCGGTCGTGATTTAATACCCCGGGGCTGTCAGGTCCACACCGACTCTTCGGGGACGAGCAGCACGATGCCGCCGCCGCCGCCGTCGTAACGCTCGCCGCTACATCATGCGTCTGGAATACTGGACCTCCTCCTCCTCCTCCTCCTCCTCCTCCTCTGCTGGTCCATTCTGAGAGCGCCACAGGACAGGATTCCAGTCTCCAGCCCTCCGTTTTCCTCATCCCCCCTTTTACTGAAAGGGGTTCTTGTGCCTGGTGGGACTGGCGGTCCCCCCCCTCTCTCCCCCCCCGCTCTCCCCCCTTCCCCCTCTCTCTCTCGCTCTCTCCCCCTCTCTCTCTCTCTCTCACCATCTTGCGCAGACCTAAAGGAAGATACCGTGTCCTCTCCTCCCCTCTGATGCGGTCTCTCCCTCGCTCAACGCGCAGCGTGCATCTATTCCAACAGGTAAACCGGTGTGTCGAGCGCTGGGTTTCTAGCTAGCTGTAATGTCATTCCTCTTCCCTGACGTGCGTTTCCCCAGCTGATATGAAAACATTAGGCTAGATGGAATTACAGACTGTGTTTTCTCCTAATGCATCTTTCGGTAAGACACCGCAGTGCATTTATTGTGCTTTCACTGTTGCCATTCTGACTTCATTGTTTTGGTTCAATGGCTTTGTTTTTCTTGGCGTGGTAGCGTTTTCCCCTGCTAAATGACCTACGCTGTACCCTACATTGCAGCCTATATCAAATGTGTTGCTTTACATGGATATTTTATCCATAATCTATTAGTTAGGGCACATAGCTGTAGAACAAGGAACCCATGAAATATTAGCAACAGCAACATAACAAGCATCACCATGGCTACAGTTCTACCACTGTGCCATGTATCGTTGAAAAGTGTAGTAAAGCCAGTTGGCAAGCGTATGACCACCTGCAGTTGTTGTATAACAAGCAAGGGATCACAAACTGGCACATGTCTGTGCTACGACCTGCAGTTAGAAACCCGACATTAACCCCATCAACAGTAGCTATTTCTACGACTGTGATTGAGGGTCATTTATCTAGAATATTGCCCTGCAGAGATGTGGGTTTGTGATTTGGATTTAGGTGCCAAGACTGTTTTGAACAGTGTATGTAGCCTAGATTCTCGTGTTCAGCCTGATCTTGAAAAAATATAAAAGCTAAAATGGTGTGAGGGGGAAATTAGCTTTTATGGTCCTAATGTTTACACTGTTGTCAGGTTTTGGTCAATCTCACTCCAGCTGTGCATGTGTGCGTGTGTGCATGTGTGCGTGTGTGTTTGTGTCCTGACATTCATAATCTACTTTGTTTAAACCGTCAGGATTCTGAGCAACATCTGGCATCCATTGCACATATTACAAATGCACACAAAAACCTGTACATTGCTGGTCTCGCCATGACCGTATTGTCAACATGTCTGTCTGATGCTGTACAAAAGATTTTACCATCAAGTGCAGCAATGTACAGTATAAAATTCAACAGTGTCACCAGAATGGTTTAATTACACCTGCATTCCTTTTTGTTGATATCAGGCACAGGGAGGTCCTGATTCTAGAAGTAGGCTGTCTTTTTGATCTATACACAGACCATGCTTTCCAAGAAAGAATATTCTACCTCAATATTATAACCAACTTTGGTTACAGATGTAAACTGCATATTCATATTTGGAAGTGTGGGCTGTGTATATAAAGTACAGCAGGAGAGGTCTGAACATTGCTGGCTTGAGAAAGAGCAAAGCCAAACTTGGTAAATACTGCTCTGTTCCAGCTGTCATGGGCGGCTCAGCCGTGTGGAGGAGAAGGGCCATGCGTGTCCTGAGGTGCTCTTATTGTCTTGCCTTATCACATTACTGAGTATATTTGATTCCGTGCTGTCGTAATAGAATTTATGAAATCAAATAAAGTATTTGTGTCCGTGTGTGCGTGAGAAAGAGAGAGAGGGAGTGTGTGAGAGAGAGAAATACAGACTAAGGCACTGTGAGTCACCAGGCGTCATTGGTGCTATCTTGCAAAAATAGCCGCCTTGTGTTTTTGGCCACGGAAAGGGAACATATTCTGTCCTTGAACTGCCAAAAAAGTAGCCTAGCCCCCCACCCCCCACCCTCCACCCTCCAAAAAACTCGCAAGTTACAAAACAAAGAGCAAAGTTCACAGCAATACAAACACACTGCTGGAACAAGTCTGATGGCAGGTCCACAGGACGGTGAGTCTTTCTCCCGCGGACCAGCCGAGACACGGCAGCGCCAGCCTCATGTCCTGCCTCTTCAGGGTCCGTAAGAAGATGTTCAGAAGTGGGCTGGAGATCATGGGGCGTGAGTCATGTTCTTATTTTACCATCAGCTGGACTATATCTCTGTATATATATACAACTGGCAGCATTTCTAATCATACTATTTCCTAGCAGTTATAGAGTTAGGGCCTGATAGCGTACAGTAGAACGCGTTAGGTAGTAGGGCTGGGTTAAAAAAATGGATTCATCGATTCGGAATCAAATGATTCGGAATCGATTCATGAATCCCAAAATCTTTTATTTAGTGAATGAATGAATAAATGAAGGAATGAATAGTTCATTAATTCATTCAATGATTCCTTCATTCATTCATTTTTGGAAATCGGTATCGATACCCAGCCCTAGTATTGATGTGTTGCATAACTTGGCAGTCATGTAATTAAGGTTACAGCTAAAAAAAAAAAAAAGGTTTTAGTAACACAAACCGAATCAATATTGAATTGAGATAATCGATTCTGAACCTTGTGAATCGGAATCGAATCGATACCCAGCCCTAGCAGTTATGTAGCGTTGGGGCCTGATGACGTACAGTAGAACGCGTTAGGTACGCTGAACTGTATCAGACTGCTAGTTGAGGCTCTTCTGTAGCCAGCCTGCTGTGAGATTGTTTTTGAATCATTTGAAAAGATCTGCCTGCTTAGAATACAGCCTGTACCTTTCTCAGGCACATTGTGTGTGTGTATAAGCGAGAGGACAGTACTCTGTTGAATTTGGATATGAGGGTAAATATGGTACAAAGGTACTGTATGTTTTGTAATTGTGTTGGGCTAGATCATCCGGTCGCTTCATATCAAGATGTGAACGTTTTGGACTTGGAGGAAGTTGGACTACCATTGGTGTACCTTCTATATTGCTTTTTTTGGACAGCCTCGTAGTGATGGAATCGCCTGATGTCACATAAAATAGCCTACACTGACATTGCCTGGTGTCTGTGATTGTGTTATACTGGCAAGTCTTGAATCTTTATTGGAAAGGGCTCTACTGTAGTGAAAAAAATCTACAGCTACCGTGTTGTCCATTGTTGCCATCGACTGTAGATGGAGCGTGAAATGAAAATCAGCAAATATATTATGATGTCATCTGGTGAAATGTGCTGGTTATCCAGGGTCGGCTTTGATTGTTCTTAAAACCCTTCGTTACCAGATGTTTCTGACGTGGGCCGGTTCCAAGGCTTTCACCCGTTCCAGATGCCAGAGCTAGAAATCCCTTGAATCAAATCCCTCTTGTTAAACCATGTGTTTGGACACCACCTCAAACCCAAGGCTTTACAGATAATATATTGTCGGTTAAAAAAAAAAAAGGCGAAAAAAAGTCCAGATCAGCATCTTTGATATTACACATTATTGATACTTCCTGGATGACGATGTTACACAAGTGTCAGGCGCTGAATCCAGTAACATTGTCTCATATTCTCACACCACTGAGATTCTGTCAGTTAAACAGACATTCATGTAGGATGGCGGGACTGCCATCAAATTGAGGATTCCTCCTTATCAAGACTTGAATTAGAGAACTGTCATTCTCTAATTCAAGTCTTGCGTTACAGTATGAATGTTACAGTATGAATGTACTGATGTTACAGTTTGAATGTTGATTGTCCTTCATAGGCCACCATAGGGCAAAGTGATCTGACTACTGAATGCAGTGTTTTTGGTCTGTCTATTGACATTTCAGGCAATGCATATTGAGTAGTCTTGTGTGTTTTGTAAATGGTGTCTTTGTCCCTATGTTAGAGAGAGAGAGAGAGAGAGAGAGAGTGTGTGTGTGTGTGTGAGACTCTTGCTACTGTTGGATTTGGATATTGATTTGTGTCTTTGATTGAAAATCCAATAAAGAAATTGAAGTGTGTGTGTGCGTACGTGTGTGTGTGTGAATGAAGTGTGTGTGTGTGTCTGTGTGCGTGTGTGTGTGTGTGCGCGTGTGTGTGTGTGTGTGAATGAGAGGTGAACAGAGAGACTGAGCAGTGTGTGATTGAGACGGGTCCATCTGTTGTGTGAAGCGGAGGGGGTGTGTGGCGGAGAGCGCAGCCCTCAGACTCAGATTGGCGGGGACAGCTCGCCAACAGGTGGTCCGCCTGCCTCCCGCCCGCCCCCCGGGGCGCCGCCACTCACCGCCGGTGACCCCCCCCCCCCCCCCCAGTACACGGCGCTACCACACACCCCTGTAGAGCCCTTCTGCGAATTGAGATGTTTGTATTTATGTGTGTGTGTTTCTGGGAAATGTAATTCCTCTACTCTCGTTTTTTTGTTCTTTGTTCTCTCTCTCACTCTCTCTCTCTCAACCTTGGTCATTCTATTTATTTTACTCTTACTTTCTCTCCTCTCTCTCTCACTCTCTCTCAACCTTGGTGGTTCTGTTTATTTTGCTCTAATTTTTCTATCTTCCGCAACACACTCAGCATTTTCTCTCTTGCACATATGATCAGTCAGTTGGATTTACTGTCATAGCGCATCAATGAAACGGTCGTCATGCAGCGGGCCGGTGTCTTGTTTTCCTGCTCAAATCATTCCTAGTTTGTGGTTCCGGTTTGCCTTGAGAAGCCCTTTAGAAAGACCTCGCGTTAAAACACGGTTGTGCTCGTTGGACTGTGGCCATTAGGTATTAGTTATTGATTAGGCGTGTGGCTGTACCAGATGGCCGCTAAACACCTCCCATGTGAGGGTTTTTCTATCCCACCTTCTGGCATGGCACTAACGTAACCCGAAGAAGTGTTAATATTGATTCTCAGATGTTTCTCCCTGACCCAGTGTGAGTGACCAGAGATAAGCTCACACAGGGGAACATTGCTCCTTTTAAAGCCTGGATAAGAGCTTCTCATTTACATAGAGTCATCCCCCCCGCCCCCTCCTCCCGAGTACCCCCCGCTGAGAGTGTGCTAGGCACGGCTACCGCTAACCTATTTAATTCTGTTGAGATGTTAGTCTGCTCCCGCAGGTCTTGCGAAATCCCCATTGAATTGAATGCGCTTGCCCTCAGGGAGCTTCCCAGTTTGGGTGGTACTTTCCTCTAGTCGGCTCTGCTGAAGCATCCGTAACCAAGGGGCAAACGCTAATATTACACGGAATCTTCTTATTGCCCTCTTTCTCCAGTCAAACCTACCAATATTTGAGCATTTCATTGTACATGTGCCTTGTAAATAAAATAAAAAAACACCATTGATTAAGTTAACATCCTTAACACACCTCAAGGCTCCCTGGCGGCGCCTGTCCGCAGTCAAAGGTAAGATGGCCGTCCGTTTGGCCGAACTCTCTCATGCGCATCTCTCTAATGGAGCCATCATTACAGCGGCCGCTTGACTGATGGGCTGCGTCTCTCGGAGGAAAGCTATTCAAATTGACAAATGTGAGCTAGGAGCCTCTCCAGGATTTCTTGGCTCTCCGTCATGAGACAGGCCGTTTATTTATAGGGGTCACAGCAGTACTAGTAGTTATTTTTGTCAGGACTGAAATGGGCAGTGTGTTGCTCAAGGTTCAACACACCGACCCTCACATCCACACACTCGGCATGGAACACATTGATCATTCAGTCAGAGGGCTTGGAAGAACAATGGGATTGGAGATTTGCTGTTTTTTCTTGCCCGTACCTCTCAAACCGGCACACACACGCGCACACACACACACACACACACACACACACACACACACACACAATGTTGGCTAAACAGTGACGTAAGGGGGTCTTGTTTGGAAAGGTTATCTACACAAACTAGGCACACACAAGGTGTACTTTGGGGTGTTGGTAGGTTCCTGTTGTGGGCGGTTCAGAGTGTAGAATGACCCTTCAGCCCAGGGTCATTAGTCCACTAAAAACAGATTTTAAGATGACGATTTTGTCCGGAAAACTGAGAGAATGAGCAGCCTGCTCGTACGCACTTACGTTTTCATGCTTTATCAGATCCTTTCAGTACCAATATAACACTGTAAATCTGTCTAAGACTATATTAATCTCATATATTATGTTCACTTGATTGTCCTGTTACAGCTGGATTAGGATGCATTAAGGTTAGGCGTGCTTGATAATCCCTGATGTATTTGAACAGATCAAGCGTGGATTAAGGATGCGTTAGGTGAGAACAAGATGAAGTGTAGTGTTAAATTCACACTGGCGTTGTCAATCACACTTAAAACAATGACATATTGCCTAGTGTGAAGCCTCCTAGCTTGTGTGTGTGTGTGTGTGTGATTGTAATAGTTGCAGATTCCCCCTGGATTGGAAACTGTGGGTGTGAAATAGTTGAAAGAATTTTTTGCAATTAAAATGCCTCTCAGACGTGCTGTGAGCTAGCCTAGCCTAGTTCACTTCTACCAGAATAGTCACATTATTCAAATTAGTTTGTGTACGGCTCCTTTTTTTCTTTTTTTACCTTCATCCCTGCCTCTACCTCTTAACTTGAAGGACACACACACACATACATATTCACCGCATTTTTGCGTGCTGTTATGTAAAGGCTGTAAACCCTCAGAAGGCCGGCCAGGCCTGAGGAGGATGCAGGGAGACGGGCTGACCTACAGTAGCATCGCTCCCAATCCCGTGTGTGCGTGTGTGTGTGTGTGTGTGTGTGTGTGTGTGTGTTTGGGGGTGGGGGGGTCTAGATGCTCTCTGGTCAAGGTCTGAGATACTCATTTAGAGACTGTGAATGTATTTTAATTTTTTATTTTAATTTTTTAAGTAGGCCATGTGAGCTGTCTGACTGGTTTGCCGTTGATTATTAACTTAGTCTGACGGTTCCAGCCTTGTGTTTACTGACTTGAAAGGACAATTCATGGTCGGTTAGACATGTGTCATCTTACCATGACATCTGACGATGACATACGAAAAAGGACATCTGACACTTTCTGAATAAGGCGCGGCTGACACTAGAGACACTCAACCCGGCCGACACTTTGCGTCATCTCTGTGGTAACTATGCCAAAGCATAATTTGTTTACAATTAGTACAACAGACTTTCCGGACTATGCGACAATCTATGACTGCATCCGTGACAAATTTCAGGAGTTGACAGGTCTGTGATGCCCCAATCTGACATATATACGTGTCTTGACTCTGATGTCATTTTTGTGTAAGACATGTCGTACGACACCTGTCTCACCGAGCGTAAAATTGGCCTTCAGTTCTCCACACGAACAGCTTCCTGAGTTAGTTCTTGTTGCAAGTGGCCAGCAGCATTAATTCTAAATGGCTGCGACATCATTCTTTCCTGCCTTCCCTGTCTGTCTGCCTGCCTACTTGCGCGTGTGTGTGTGTGCGCGTGTGTGTGTGTGTGTGCAGCCTGTGTCAGGTCCGATAGCCAGCTGCTCCCTCCATAAGTGTGCCGTGACACACAGCTTGGCCCCGGATGGGAAAAGACCAGGGCTCTATAGGCTAATGAAACAGCTCAGGCGTGTGTGTCGTGGTGCGTTCCCCTCAGAAGAGAATTACCTTGCTCTCTGTGAAGCGCATTGTGTTATACAAATAAAGTTTGACTCGATTTGACTTAGTTGCATCAGTGATTGTTTTGAAACCGATTGCAGTTTGATTTGACTTAGTTGCATCGGAGTGATTGGTGTGAATCCCATTGCAGTGTTTCGGGCTTCCCTGTGTTGTGCCGACTTTTCATCCACGGTTCTCTAACCCCCTCCTTTCCTCTGTCTGTGCCCCCCCTCAGTAACCCCCGACCTGTTCCCAGAGACGCCCCTGGTGCCCTCCGTGACCTCTGGGTGGGCGGAGCCTGCCCTGTGGAGGCCCCGGAGGCGCAGCAGCGCCGAGACCGCCGCCAGGCCCCGCCCCTCCCGCTCTCCGGCGCCCGGCCCGGTCCGCCCCAGCAAGCGCGGCATGGAGGTGGGCATGCGCGTGGTGCGCGGCCTGGACTGGAAGTGGGGGAACCAGGATGACGGCGAGGGCCACGTCGGCAGCGTGGTGGAGATCGGGCGGCAGGGCAGCACCACCACGCCGGACAAGACCGTGGTGGTGCAGTGGGACAGCGGCACGCGCACCAACTACCGCACCGGCTACCAGGGCTCCTACGATCTGCTGCTCTACGACAACGCCCAGATCGGTGAGCGCGTCAGCCGGCTACTCCAAAAACAGGCCTGCGGGCCGTAATAACTGTTATGACCCGGCTCTTGGGGCCATAACAAAAAGGGAGACACACACCATGTATAATCAAAATAATCAAGAATATACAAAATAAACTCGCTTTGCCCAGGTGAGTGTACGCAGTGGGAGGTCTGGTGAGGAGGGTGTTGTATGGTGGACAGGGTTTTTCCTGCATAGAGACATTTTTGACGCCCCCCAAAGAGATTTTAGCCAGAGCCAAAGGAAAATCACCAGAGCCAAAATGCTAAAAATTGAGAATAAATAAGCAATTCACATCCTCTCCAAATGTGCAGCCCATCCCTGTTTCTTGCATTGTCCGTGGTTTGGACCGACAGGTTATCAGTATCCTAAACATTTTGTCTTCATATCCATTTTGTGTCATGTCGGGAGATTTCCCGCGACTGTGAAAAGTGAGCTCAGTCAGAAAGACAGCAAAGAATACAGGCCTATACATGCTGGTAGGATACTCGGCATAAAACAGAGGTTTCCCCCAAATATTGTGTGCACATCACCCCCTCAAAGACCCATTCTGAGCCAGGAAAAGCCCTGGTGTAGGATAACAAAACCAAGCCAAAGCCAGAGGAATGGTGCTGGTGGAGAGAGAGACAGCTTGTGGACTGTACCCAGGACAACCAGGCAGCTGTCCCCCCGATTGTCCTGATGGGTGTCCTGCCCTGCCCACTGGGTAGCCTACGTGCTTGGAAACCAGACCGAGGAAGGCTACCCATACAGGGCCAGAGGGCCGTCACATAACAAGAACTGTTGAGAAAATATGTTGCTTCATTCATGTCAAGGCCTGCTTATTTATCATGCTTGTGACTCTCAAGTGAGCAGCCTGAAGTGAATTTCTTTTGTCAGCGTGACGCAGCAAAGGCCAGCTTTTTCCATCGGCAACGCGTCCTTATTTTGGGATCCGACGGCTCACGCTAAGTCCGCTCCGTCTGACGGTGACGTTGTTCCGCCTCGGAAGCCGAGCCTTCGTTTAACGGAGCAAATGAAATGAAAGAGTGAAAGAATGAGAGAGTGCAGAGAGGGAGGAGGGCAGGAAAGAGAGGAGGAGAAACAGAAGAGGGGAGGAGGAACGGTATCTCTTGTCGTCTCTTGAATGTGTAATATGCTGGACATTTAATGCCATCAGGCCCAGGGTAATACCATTCAGGGAAAAGGCCTAGTATGTTGTAGAGGTGGAATGGTAGCTCTCCTTATGCCACTGGCTGGTAATGTTGTAATTTAGAGATCCGGATACATAATGGAACTTTACAGCCGGTATGAGATTTTCAGCACAGGGACTCTCATCGTCAGGTTCAAATGGCCTAGCGCCGAAACGTTCATTTCAGTCGCTGCTAGTGAAGAGGACAGTGTGCTGCAGCTTTTTTCTTTATTCAGCCCTTGTGTGTTCCTCCTACGCACCTGCCTGTGCAGATGTGCAAAAAGGTTTTTTCTTCCTCTCTCTAAAGCACAGGGACTAACATAAGTTCACAAATGACTAACACCTGGTATCGGGGAGACTTGGAAGGCTGGACTGGATAAAAATAGAGCCGTAGAAAATGTAATTTGAGTCATCACACCAGGGGACTCGATAGTATCATGCTACATTTTTGACTCCCGTCTTTTGCTTGCGGCTTTGCCTTGACCTTTGACCCCTAACCCCCCCCCCCCCCCCCCATCTCTCCCATCTTCCAGGGGTCCGTCACTCGAACATTATCTGCGACAGCTGCAAGAAGCACGGCATCATGGGGATGCGCTGGAAGTGCAAGGTGTGCTTTGACTACGACCTGTGCACACAGTGCTACATGAACAACAAGCATGACCTGGGCCACGCCTTCGAGCGCTACGAGACCGCCCACTCTCAGCCGTGAGTATAGGACCGTCGACGCCGCCTCTTCCCCCCGACTCCTGAGTCGTTTGAGTCGATTCAGTCGTTTTGTGCATGTTTTTTTTTTTTTTTTTTGCTGTGTCATCCTTTAGAATCTTTATCGATGTTGGATTCCCTTTGCTTGATCAAAACCACAGCTTGTCTAGCTGCTGGAGACAATTTGAAGTGCTCTCTTGTCGCCACACTCCCTTGCATATCGTTGAATTACCCATCGTTTTACCGCCCCGAGACTGGGAGGTCGTGAGTTCGATCCCCGGCCGAGTCATACCAAAGACTATTAAAAATGGTACCCGATGCCTCCCTGCTTGGCGCTCAGCATCAAGGGTTGGATTGGGGGTGAGTTCCTGCAACTTACTAGCGTCATGTCAAGGTTGTGTACTTGTACATCAAGCTGCCTCAAGCTACAGAAACAGGAGATAAGCTCCAGCCCCATGGGCCACCAGGCCCCAGAAACATTGGTTCTCAAAAGGCTTACTTACAAGCGTGAGCGCTATGAAGGGATCTGTTCCCTCCTCTGCCTTCCGCCCGCGTTCTGCATCAGTTCACAGTGAAGCTCCAGCCCCCTCAGGCACTGTCTGAATGTCAGCTGGGCAGACTGTTCCCATTTTAATGGGGCAAAATTAAAATGGGCACATTTAAAATGGGCCACAGAATCGTCCCGTATCCCACCACTTCACAGCCCGTAACTCTCAGGCTCACGTGTGAGTGTTGCAGGGACGTCTTCAAGGTTGAAACCCTAAAAGGCAAGACATCTCTCAAGAGTCACCCTTTAATGTAGCTCCTCATTTAGTGTAAATTATGTAGCTTTAGGCCGCATCATCTGTAAGAGCTGAAGTATCTTTTAAGTAATAGTGGTTATCCAGTTTATGTTCAGCGATATGAGTCGTCTATCTATTTTCGTGTCATTGGCTTCCTTGATTAGGACACTTTGGGTCCATTGAAGAATTTACGGAAATTGGGAAATTCTGTGGTTTTAGGTCGGAAACCTCACAATGCTTCCTCTTTCTACGCCGCTACAATGGTCTTTTTTAGTCTAAACGTTTTACCTGGTTCCTGGTGGTAATCTAAAAGACTCACCCTGAGCTGCCCGGAAGCTCAGTAAGTCTAATAAAGCACAACCACTTTTCCGGTTTCCTTTCTCCCCCACGTAGAGAGAAAATGCGGTATTTCTCTCGCAGGTGGCCTAGACATAGCTACGGTACGCTGCCCTCTGTCTGAGGTTCACTCACTCGTCTCACCTCGTATGGTATCTCTCCTATGGTATTGCGTTCTTATCAGGGCTGAATGTTGTTTGGCTCAGCAATGTCCTTCATTAAACCAGAGGAGGGGTTTGGGTGGAGCAAACTCACTCACTTGCAAACAAACTGTGTGCAAGTCCTCTAGACAGTCTTCATCCTCTTGTTATTCATTTTTCAATTACCTCATTTTTAATGAGGTAAAGTTGTTTCAGTTCACAGTGCCATGTCTCCTTCCTTCAAATTTCACCAGTCACCAGGTTAAATGTTCAGGGATTGTTTGTCTGAAAGGTGCAGATTTGATCTCTCTTCCTGGTGTTGCATTACAGGGTATGATGCCCAGGAGAGCTTCTAAGCGCTTGTGTTATTTTGAGGTTGTTAACAACCCCTCAACACCTCTGTGAGATTTAAATACCCAGCGAGACGATAAGATAAACGGCATAAAGGCTAATTACAAAGATAATGTAAACACTGGAAATAGACCTACTGAAAAAAAACAGCCTATAACACTTTGGCTTAAATTCTACAGCATGTCGTGATACAGCACTAACAGGAATTGAATCCACCCAACTTTGGCAGCCCAAAACCAAAATCAGTAATGAAAGGAGAGGGTTTGTCGCTGGACACTGACTGAAACTTGGTCAACCTCATTGTGAGTCTGGAGATGTATCTGGTAGATATCTCCATCATGAATGGGACATTTGGTCTGAAGAGGCATGCGCAAACAATGTGTAAACCTAGGATTTATCGGCTTTTCCAAATGTTTTGGAAATAGAGACAGTGTTTACATGTGTTTTTCAGTGTGTACAAAACATTTTTATATAGAACATATAGTCATCGGTAAATATTGGTTATCGGCCATAACAGCAATGCTAATATCTGTTAGCGGTATCGGCCAAAATTGTCGTATCGGTGCCTCCCTAAGGATTTGACAATGCAGAGGAATCACTGATGATGGTTTTCAGTTGTGATCAATACTTCCCTCTTTCAAACACTAGTCTATTTGTCTACATGCCGCAAAGGTATTGTACAATGTACAGCATTGTAGTGAGAGCCACAGACTTGGATTCCATTGATTCGCTTTCTGCTGGTCTTATAACCATGTTGTTCATCCTGAAGAGTTCCACACACGTCTCTCTCTCTCTCTCTCTCTTCTTCTCTTCTCTTCCTCTCTCTTTCTCTCCCTTCCTCTTTCTTTCTCTCTCTTTCTCTCTCTTTCTCTCTCTCTCTCCCCCTCCCCCTCCCTCCCTCCCTGTGCCCAAACACGGCCATTGCATACGCTTATCCTCACTTGAAATCCAGCCAGCCCGTCATCTATATTTCAACACCTCATCATAGCGTAGCTCATCCATTCTTCATTGCTGCCATGAGCATTTTACGCATAATATAGCAGCTTACAATCAACATGCCATCCATACCATAGGCGCTTACAGAACATTGCATTCATATTTCAGAAGCTTAAATCTCTATCACATTTCACCTAACTTACATTTGATTTAGATATTCGGTTAAGTCAGGAAGTCTGTGGTGGTGTAGCAGTCTAATGCGTTGTACTCTGGCCACCGGGGACCAGGACTCGCGCCTCGGTCTCGCCCGATCCTGGCTGGATCCCAGAGGGAGGGGCATATTGGGCCGCTGCTCCCCAGGGGGGGGGTTAGTTTAATCTCGGTTCGACGGTTAGGCGTACTGCAGCGACCCCGTGAAGTTGTCTCTCCTTTGCATCGCCAACCGGCCGGGTTGCGTGACGAATCCAGTTAATAGAGGGCGATTGGACGCTAGGTCAGGGGCAGTTAGCTGCTAAATTGGGTGAAAATGGGATAAAATCGAAAAATAAACGTATTCAAAATAAATATATATTCAGCAGAATGGATATAAAGAGCTGTCCGTAATACGAATACAAAATGTGAAGCCTCAGCTGGTGCTATCCAGTCTTTCATTACACAGGGAAGAGATTACTAAACACAAAATCACATCTCCATAATGACCAGCTGCTGTGTGAAATGGGGATGATGGCATCATATGAAAGGCATGATGGCTTTCCACTTCTGCACCGTGGCTCGTGTGCATGGTACCAAACACACTCACACTCTCTCTCTCCCAAAGTCCTAGATGACAAAAAAATAATTTATTACTTTAAGATCTACTGACAGATTTGAGCTTTTTTATTTTTTTGTTTTTTTTTATGTACACGATTAATATTATTGGAAGGAAGCTGAGTTTGGCTAATTCCCATGATGAGAAAGGTCTCTGTTATTGTGTTGGAAGGGATTGAGACCAGGCTCATCATGGTAAATAGGTTTCATTTAACGTGTGAGAAAGCGTAGCCAAGCATGTGGCTAAGGGCTGACAGCGTGTTAGCTGGCTAAGCTAGCAAGCTAATAATGTTTTGCACTCGGATACTGGCATGGGGTCAGTGTGGTCTTTGAGTTGAGCTAGACATGCAGTGTTGGAGACCGCTATTGTAATTGTATTGGCGACCTGTATTGTAACTAATTAACTTAACAGGATTAGGATGCTAGCATTTCTGTATGCGTGGATTATCACGTTAGCATTTTCACCTTCCTGATGGAGGCGTGTTATATAATTGGTGTCATTTGTGATGATAGTGGATGTGCCTTGATCATGGGCATGTCTCAGTAGTACTAAGGGAATATTCTGAAAGGGGTGTTGGTCTAATCTAGGTGCACAGGCACAGACTGAAATTGAACCCAAATGCCACAGAAATCTTTGTCATCTTGTGAATTGCTTCTGATTGTGTAATAAGTACACACAGGTTTGTGATTGGGCTTACAATGTGTCACTTTGTTTGGTAAAGAGCTACATTTTGTCAGGAGGGTGGTGTTATACAGTATGTAAAAGGTTTATGGCGTTTATTTTAGTCGGAGTTTCTCTCGTGGTAACTGCCGTATCGTGATCCGGGACATGTGTGAAGGTGATGGCGTGCTGACGATGCGCAGTGCAGCATATGGGTGTCCATATGTTTACCGCGGAGGAAATGGAACAAGAACTTCCCAGTCAGTTAATCCCAACCAAACACAAACATACACAAACCCCCACCCTTGCAGTCATGCGAGAGCCTGTCATTGTAATCCTAATCCTAATCCACCAGGGCATGTCAACAACACCTGACCTCCTCACCACTGCACCTCCTCCTGTTTCTACCCTATCCACCCCTCTTCGGGGGTTATTCCTTACCCCCTCGCTGGGCTCTATGGGCAATAAACAGTAAAAGTGTGTACCTTGCAGGGCGCCCTGGTAGCTCACCAGGTAAGGCGCGCACCATATGAAGGCTAGTCCTTCACGCGGCGGACCCGGGTTCGATTCCCGGCTCGGGTCCTGTGCCGCATGTCCTCCCCTCTCTCTCTCCCACATTTCCTGTCTCTCTGCACTGTCCTATAACAATAAAGCTGAAAAGCCTTTATTTATTTAAATAAATAAATAGTGTGTACCTTGCATCATCAAATCATGACAACACAGCGTTTACAGAAGGAAATTATGTTTCGGGGGAGATTGGGAAACTGGGACTTGCCATGGTTGGTCCCTCGCTACCGTACGTGATTAGAATTGTGACGCAACGGACATTCCGTCCGAAAGTCATGTCACAACTACAGCGGACGCTCAGCAAACAGTCATGTCAACAGGTCAACAGATCCCGATCCGGATCTGACTGGACGTAGACATATGTTCTCGGTGGTAACGAGACATTCGGTCAGGCAGGATTAAAAGTACAGATCCCTTAAAAGAGCGGCTGCTCTCGCTAACTGTTTAATCATTGACAGACCGACAACAACAACATGTCAACAACAGTGTCCGTCCCCTCATGAACGCAGTAAAACCATCACATGATTGTCACTAGTTTCTGACATTATCTTGATAGATTAGACCAGACTGTGTTTTGTACGTGGTATCTGGGCATTTAAATCAATATTTATTGGCTGTGCTGTTGTTAGACTGGCACGGTTGGCTTTTGCACACTCAGTATCTCCCTGATCCACTCAAGCAGGAAGCCTGATGAGATTGAGACAAGTGATTTAATTCATGACATCATCATCAAATTTGCATTGAATTATTTGATAATTCGAACCCGACCCCGGATAAGCAGATGAAGATGGATGGATGGATGGCTAGATATTTGATAAGCCTGTTGCAGCATCAAATCCCCTCCACTGTCAATTTGGCCTATAATGCAGTCTTCCCATCAAAGACCTACAGTAGACCTATACGCCTGTATCCCTCAAAGGACCAACACAGGAAGCTTAGAGAGACATATGTTGTCTCTGTGGTGACGCGAGTGTATTCTTGGCACAGACACTGACATGAACACACACGCACACACACGCACACACACACTTGGCCTTGCTCTCTGACGGCCTGCTTCCTGATTGCCTGCTGTCTAGAGATTAAAGCCCAAAGCTCTGCTTTCAGCCACACGCACCTGACCACAGCACCTGAGTCATAGCCCAGGCCAGCCAGACAAGCCAATATTGAGATTTATCCTCAACTCAGTCTCACACTAAGCCACTAAGAAGCGAAGGACTGCACTACTGGCCCCATCAGCTGTGACCCCGTGCCTCCCAGGCAGACCCAGGAGGAAGGACCCTAGCCTGGGCTAGCTCCGCTTCCCTTCTCCGTGCTTATGGACTGCAAAGCTCTCGTCCGACCCAAGGGAGAGAGAGACATAGGAGTAGGGAGTCTCTCGTCCTCATCCTCCCCCCGAGGAAGTCTGCCCTCAGGAGGCATCGATCACAGCGGATTTATACGTTTCGATATCAAGTATTGCCGAAGCTCTAAGACCGAAACGAAAGCTGGATGTTGACCCTGTGGAGAAAGCATGGGAATAGGCAGCTCGTTCGCGCCGAGATCCGACCAAATCTTTACCATAAGGTACGTCTCCCGAACCCATTCTGTCTCGTTTCCTGAGGAACTCCGTGCGATCGCTCGAACCTGTCGTTGTGTCGGCTTTGGCAGCCGTGCTCCACCAGGGCGTGTTGACAACAGTTGATATCTCAGTTTTTTTTTTTTGAAGGCATGTGTTTTCAGTTAAACGCGGCTCTCAGCCTTCAGCGGAGCCGAAGCTCTATCAAAAACAGAGGCCTCTCCTTGATTTGGACAAACAGTATAGCACATGTACACCATCTTCCCTTTGGCAAGAACCACTTCAGAACAGACGCCCCTTTGTATCCCCCCCCCCCCCCCGATATATCTACTGATTTATGTCCCCCGCGGCTTCTTCCCCAACTTTTGACCCAAGTCTAGGACTTTGAGGTTTGTGTGTGAATGCACGTGTCTCTAAACCAGAGCTGTTAAAGGTGGCGCCGTTTGCCTGTGCCACTTAGCGGGTGTATAATGTATGCTTGCTTAATTCATAGAGAGTTAGATGTGCAGAGGGTTAGCTAGTGTATTTCCAGAGGTCGATAAGCGATGGAATTTGGAAGACGCCTCTGTCTGTTTGGTTTTCGATTTGCTGAAACGTCTGGATCATGATGTTTTGGAGTCTCTCCAAGGTGTTCTATTGTTCTAAGTTCCAACATAGTGTTACATGAAGAATGTGTTGTTTTTTTTTGTGTACTTTTGGCTCTTCACAGAGTGAGCTTGGCACCGAGGCAGAATCTCCCACGGATCATCCTTAAAGGAATCTTCCAGGGGGTGAAAGTGGTCCGCGGACCCGACTGGGATTGGGGGAACCAAGATGGTGAGTGACGGGAGCGAATGAACATCCTTCACTCATACTAACCAGGTCCATCCTCGCTAACCGAGGCTGCATGCACACTAACCCTCTTCTGCGTGCGAGTGCGAGTACAGTACATCCATGTGTTCGTGTCTCATTCCGATAACCTGTGACCTCACCCTATAACCTCATCCTAACCGTACCCTTAACTCATCCTAACCGTACCCTTTTCTCATCAACCTCACTCAGACTCTCGACTCTTGCTCACAAGTGAGTCAGTTAAGCCTGTTACACAGATGTTTTATAAGAGATGTCATTAAGGTTTATTTTCCTGCCATTTCCCAGTATGTGTAGTGGAAAAAAGTCACATGAACGCAAAAAAAAGTCACATGAACTCTAATTATAGCTGTTTTGTAACTTTGGGGAAGGGAAATAATCTTTAAGGGTTTTGAAATGTGGATTTCTTGGCTTCTATGCTGTTGATTTCTGTTGGATTCCATAACCTAACACGTCAAGAGTCTGAGGAATTTATTAGACACTGACAACTCCCAACTGTTACAGGAGAGCAGTTTGCCAGAATCGCTTATGAAGACTTGTTGTCAACGTTTTGGTCCAAACCCTTCAACATTGGTTAGAGCACAGGAGAAGGTCCTCGCCTATCTGCGTTGTCTCAGTGGAGTTAGCACTTTGAACGGCATCGAGTGGCTGGCAAGGGCCTGGTGTCCAGTGACACCAGTGTCAATCACCAGTGTTGAATGTCATGTGCAGTAAAGCATAGCAAACGTCTGGGCATGCCAGAATTTTCGTTTCTCTCTCATCTAGATTCTAGAACACTGGCAGATTCTAGAACACTGGCGGAGTATGAAGGCACACCGTTTAAGTACAGTAGCATCGAACGGTACTGTAGATGTTGTTTTTTAGGGGAAGTCAAGATTAATCAACATGTTAAAAAGTCATTGTCTTCTCTCTGTTATGAGTGCATGGTACTGTGTGTTGAACTTTCCAGGTGTAAAACTGACGGAGTGTATTGACTGTGTTGCCTGGGCTATCCATCCCCACTGACTCCCTTCTCAGCTGTTTGCATGTGTATCTTTCTCTCTCTTTCCAGTTTTTCTACTTCCACATACAGTGAGTGTGCATATGGAACTTGTGGAATGCGAAATGTTGATGGGTACCATGTTTGCATGTGTTGTCTGTCCTATTAACCTTTAACATGTTTTATGTTTTTCATCGGAAATTCGTGCAAGCAACTGAAATACACACAATATCATTATGTTCCCTTGGTCTTTTCCTCGTTAGACACCCCCCAACCCCCAGTAGCTCATACAGTATCCTCCTGCTCTCTTCGCGTCGTCATTTCTCCAACACCGCTATACTATTGACCTCTCCTGCTTGTGGTGGTTCTATGGTTGTGTGTGTGTGGTTGTGTGTGTGTGTGTGTGTGTGCAGGTGGAGAGGGTAAGGTTGGGAAGGTTGTAGACATTCGTGGCTGGGACACTGAATCGGGCCGCAGCGTGGCCAGTGTCACGTGGTCCAACGGCAGCACTAATGTCTACAGAATGGGTCACAAAGGCAAGGTGGACCTCAAGTACGTCTCGGACGTCCAGGGAGGCTTCTACTACAAAGACCACCTCCCTAAACTAGGTAGGAACTACAACCACCTCATACTGGACGGTGTGTGATTTTTCCAAAGTCTATTCACTGCTGCACATTGTGTTAAATCAGAATGAAGGCGGAAACTATGTCATAATACATGGACGTCTGTAGTTAGCGCTGCTCTTGCAGATGACGTGTGACATGTGTGACTTGTGTGACTCAGGGGAGCACGCAGAGCTGCAGAGGCAGGAGAGCGCAGACGGCCACAACTTCCAGCAGGGAGACAAGGTGAAGTGTCTCCTGGAAGTAGACATCCTCAGACAGATGCAGGAGGGCCACGGAGGATGGAACCCCAAAATGGCCGAGGTACTGCACTCTTCGCTCCCCAAGTTAAACGGATGTTCGTTCTCTCACATTATTCATCCTCTCAAAAGAGGCTAACCTCTCTTCTGTGTAAAACTCTTAAAGCTACAGTATGTAACTTTTGCGGTACGTGCCCCGCTACGAGCTAGCAACAATGGAAAATTCCGTCTGCCAGGGTGGATTCGGTTTGAGTCGCACTCATAGTTTGTGGGTTTGGGTACGCCCACGCTACGTGCCCCGCTACGAGCTAGCAACAAGGGAAAATTCCATCTGCCAGGGTAAATTCGGTCACACTCAGTTTGTGTATTTGGGTACGCCCACACTCCCAAATAAGGCCGTAGAGGAATGCCCCATGTTGCTGAGTGAATCTCACAACGCCCGCATGCTTGGAACCAGGTATGGCCACGCCTCTATGGGAGGAGGCAGCCTCAGTTCCAAACTTAGTTTTTTTTATGCTCTGGTGTAGTTTCCTGACGCCAACGTTTAGAATTGCTGTAGCAGAGCCAAACTGCGGTCTACGTTGTACAAAGACGCGGTTTTCAGGAGCTCATTCCACTGATGCCTCTCAATTTATCATTGCAATATAGAGGTATTTAAAGCAACCGTATGTACGATTTTCGTAGGATTTTAATCAGTACTGAATACACTCGTTAACAGATCTAACTGAGGTGAATCTCAAGTCTAGTTCCTGCGAACACTACTCCTCTAGTTGTCATACTGTAGATCGCTACCTTTGTGTAAAAAAAAAAAAAGAAGCTTCATCCGAGTGTATTATTTAGCTTGAACCTGACCGAGCTTTAAGTAGCGTCACCACTGGTGCGCGATGGAGCAAACCAAACCGAGCATGTTACACTCAAATCAGTGCAGCCATTGGAATGACGAGGTCAATGGCCACAGTGTGCAGCTTAGGCTAAAAACAGACTTGTGTGTTTGCAGTACATTTGTCGAATCGGGACAGTACACAGGATCACGGATCGAGGGGATGTCAGGGTTCAATACAGCAACAACATTCGCTGGACTTTCCACCCTGGGGCCCTCACCAAGGTATTCTATCTGAACTGAACACAGGATTACTAGTGTTTGTTAGTGTTACCTCTCTAAGGTCCCTTTTTTATATGCATTAGAGTAGGTAGCATTGATTTGGCATTTTTTATCCATAGGTGAATACGTTTGGAGTTGGTGAGCTGGTGCGAGTGTTGGAAGATATCGACAATGTAAAAAGACTCCAGGCCGGACATGGAGAGTGGACTGACAGCATGGCACCTGTATGATCATTCAGCCTGATACTATGCTAACTACCTTTAGCCTTATGCTAACTACCTTTAGCCTTGTGCTAACTACCTTTAGCCTTGTGCTAACTACCTTTAGCCTTGTGCTAACTACCTTTAGCCTTGTGCTAACTACCCGTAGCCAAGAATCCAGATCCCTTTATTGATTCAAGATTCCTGAGGCTAACGACCTTTAGCCTGTTGCTAACTACCTTTTGCCTGGCGGTAACTTTGTGCCTGACGTACATTTTCAGTTACTTCAGGCCTAACTTCCTGTGTCTTAGAGGAAGCACCGTATATGGGCGTTAACTTTCCATAATCCCAACCTTGGCTGACAGCTGGCCTTTTGAATTAGAGAGACGGTCAATGGAAAAATACCCTCTCTGTCAGGACTAATCAAGCTTAGTGCTTATTCCTTGAAAGCAATCTGATTATTTATCTAAAAATAAAATGCCGGATCGTTTCCTTGAGAGTGGCGTCGGCGCCTGACTGTCTGCCTGCGGCCTCACGACTGTCAACACCTGTCCTTTATTTTCACCCTCATCTCTCTCTCCCTCTCCCTCCCTCCCTCTCTCTCGCTCTCTCTCTATCCGTGTATCTGTCCTGGTCCAGGCCCTAGGCCAGGTTGGCAAGGTGCTGAAGGTGTACGCTGACGGAGACCTGCGCGTGGCCTTCGGCGGCCAGACCTGGACCTTCAACCCGGCGTGCCTCTCAGCCCAGCCCGTAGAGGTGGACGCCAACCTCATGACGGCCGAGAACCCCAACGAACCCGGAAGTAAGGACCACGCCCAGGAAGGGGGGGGCATCTCTGTCCATCATCCGCTCTCATCCAGACCGCGCTGCTTCCACCTCCTTTCTCGCTCGCATCCTTCCTTCCTTCCCTAGCCCACTCTCTCTCTACCTCCTCTTCCTAATCCAGCCATGCATGCACTGTGTCAAGGCTAAGATGGCGGCTGTTCGATGCCATTTTACCGTCACTATTCCTGCATGTGTGATAAAGGGTGTTCTTTCCATGTCTTTCTCATTGAAATGTCTGTTCTTTCTTTCTGTGCTGTCTCAGGACGCTGCATGTTGGAAGGGATTCACAGAGGCTTTGTCAGAATAGCAAGCCTCTGTTCGTCATTGTGTTGAAGGGTGCTCTCTCTCTCTCTCTCTCTCTCACTCTCTCACTCTCTCGCTCTCTCTCTCTCCGTGCCCTGACTCAACTCGCTTTCTCATTTTCACAAAGAAGAGAGAGTGGAAGCAGGGCTTGCTGCAGTGTGCTTATGTGCTCCACATTTTGTCTCCTTCCATTGGTGTTTTCATTGACTTTCATTGACCGGCTCACCAAGATGTCCGTGTTGATCTGGCGTGACCTCTGCCGCTAGTAGGACCCGGGGGACACTGCGATGCAGACCACAGCAGGAACGTCGTGCTTGGGATTCCGTCACTAAAATGTTACTCTCTCTCTCTCTTTCTTTCTCTCTCTCCCTCTCCCCATCCCCCTCTCTCTCTAGGCACGGTGATTTCAGTCCTGGAGAAGCTGCTGTCCCAGTCCACGGAGCAGGACAACCCCAGCCGGCTGGTCATCGAGGCGGCGCACGGCAGTGCCAACAAAGTCAGGGAGCTGGTGCAGAAGTACCCCGACAAGGTTGGTTGGGATGCCCCACAGGAGGCGTCTTTCGGACAATCGGGCCTCAAAAGAAAACCGTTTGTGGGCGTTCCTCTTTCTCCATCTGTGCGTTTGCGCGTCTCCTCCAGGTGGACATCAAGAACCAGGGGAAGACGGCCCTGCAGGTGGCTGCCCACCAGGGCCACGTGGAGGTGGTGAAGGCTCTGCTCCAGGCCAACAGCTCCATCGAGGTGAAGGACGAGGACGGAGACACGGCGCTGCACTACACGGCGTTCGGGTGAGAGGGGACGCGCACACACACGCACACACACACACGCATCATAGACACACATCATCCACGGAAGCACACGTGCCACATAGCCCTGAGATTAGTTGCCGCGCACACACACACACACACACGCACACATACACACACGCACACACACACACACACACACACACACACATACACAGCCCTTAGATGAGCTTAACACACACACATACTCCTCTCTAAAACAGGGGTGGTATGACCATGGTCCCTAATCCCTCCTCCCCGTCACAACACAATATATAACCGAGCTCAGAAAGGCGGATTCAGATGGCAACTTTGAGAAAACTTTTAGCACTTATTGGGAATTACAAGCATCCCTTTGGAAAGATGTCATGCAAACAAGCGGCAGGTTTGTTCTGGATCATGTGCAGTTGGTATTCAACCCTGGGGGGGGGGGGGGCTGTGAATCCAGCATTCCAGCGTTCCCACGCCATTGTCACCACAAAGCATCATGGGTGGGGGTGGGGGGGACAACATGTACCGTACACTTCTTTCTGATCCTGTTAAGACTTAAAGCTCACGATACGATCTTTTTTATAGTTCAATGTTCACCTTTACTTGCTATTCATTTATGAATTGGCCTTAGCAAGAGCCCAAACATTTTTTGTGACATGAGACTGCATGAGACCCTGTGAATTTATTATTTTACAATTTTGGTGTACTGGCTAGTACAGTACTAGTAAGGAAATCTTGTGGTGGAAGCGGAAGTGACGCTTTTTGCGTGTCACAATATCAGGACTTGTCACGTAAACACGTCTTTCTCTCTTTCCCTCTCGCTCGTGTGTTTTGCGGCCGAGCAGGAATCAGGCGGAGATCGCGCGGCTGCTGTTGAGCAAGGGCGCCAACGTCAACCTGCTGAACAACTCCATGTGCACGGCCCTGCACATCGCCGTCAACAAGGGCTTCACCGACGTGGTGCGCGTGCTGTCGGAGCACGCGGCGGACGTCAACCTGCAGGTGAGGCCTGCTGCAGCGCGAGGCCACTTCCATAAAGCGCTTCCCTCTCTATACTCTTGTAGCCTCGCGTCAGTCACCAGTCTCTCCTCGGGGAGAAGAGCCTGGTGTCTGTTTACTTCACTGCCTTAAGCCCGCCCCTTCTTCCGGCTCGAGCCTGTAGAGCCCGCCTCCTACTTCCGCTTGCTTTATTTTTCCTTAACCGGTAGTTCTTGCATCTTCTTTTACAATTTACGTCGGTGTTATGTCTGGTGATGCCATCGCCAATCTACTCGAAACTTCACCATGTGCAGCCTACAGTAAAAACATTACAGACCGGAAGATTATGCGATGCGTCATCCTAGGCGCTTCCCCTGGCGAAACAACTGCGAAAGAGACAGGCCCCAGACTAATACTCTTGCGGTGAGCTGAGGGATTTGAAGAATAACTTTTTTAGCACTTTTTTGCACGGGCAGGCGTGTAAGAGAAACTCACAAGGACTGGATAAAGAAAAAAGCTCCCCCACACGCTGTCCTCTTCAGTGGCAGCCATTTTTTTAATGAACACCTTTTCGGCGCTAGGCCATCGTCAGGTTCAAATGTCCTAGTGCCGAAACGTTGTTTATAAAAACTGCTGCTAGTAAAGAGGACAGTGTGAGGGAGCGTTTTTCTTTATTCAGAGCTGAGGGGTTTAACAGGTGTAGGCTGTCCCTGTGGGATAACTAGCTCCATCTTGCCTTGGAATCAGCTGGTTAGATTAGCCGTGTCCTGCGCATGTCAGACCTTTTTGCTCAGCGACAAAAATGTGTCATTCACACCTGTCGGTTACTTACAACGCCCACACGTTCATATTTGTCACACCTAGAGCTCACCTGGCCTTTTTTCACACACTTTACACCCCAGTTCTGTCACCTGACTCTCACACAAAGACACGTGCGCGCACACACACACGCACACACCCACACACACACACTCACACCAGTCTTTCTCACTTACCATGAGCAACACGGCACACAAAAACCTGTTTGATGAAACTTTTGATATCGGCCGTTGTATATGCTCATAAATAACCTTATAACAAGGCTTATAACGCTAAATTCCGAACTTTAAGGCTGCTTGAGCCTCATGCTCAGTTGAGTCCATCTCCGTGGTTCATTAATACCATTCAGACTGACTCTAAACCTCTGCTGGGGCTTTCTTCAAATGGCAGCACGATATGTCAACCAACCAGTCTCCGGATCTCGTTTGGGGGGCTGGGAAAGCTCTGCTAGAACAGCTCTGCTCAAGTGGAAGGGCTAGTGCCCGGAGCGGGGTGTGTGTGTGTGTGTCATTCCATAAAAAGATCATAAAATCACTCCGCCACAGACCTCTAAGCACTGCAATAGTAAAAGAGACTTAGTATCAGTTTATTAAAGATGTATATCCTGTTCCTTCCCTCTGTCAGTGTGGAATGACTCAACTCTTTCCTCCGTACCGTCTCTTCTCCCTCAGGACTCGTACGGCGACACGCCGCTCCACGACGCCATCGCCAAAGACTTCAGGAACATCATCGAGATCCTGGCCGTGGTGCCGAACATCGACTTCACCCAGCAGAACAACCGCGGCTTCAACCTGCTGCACCACGCCTCCCTCAAAGGCAACAAGCTGTGAGTACTGGTTACTACACGACACCGCGGTGCGCACCGCAGCCTGTACCGCACACACACCGCATCGCAAAGTGTGTGTGTGTGTGTGTGTGTGTGTGTGTGTGTGTGTGTGTGTGTGTGTGTGTGTGTGTGTGTGTCATCTTGTTTCTGTGACTGTCTCATGAGGGGCTAACAGTATTACATTACATTAGTCATTTAGCAGACGCTTGTACGCAAAGAGAGTAACAATAATTGCATTTAATGTAGGAAAGCCAATGTACTACTACTTGCCAGAACTCACAAGTGCATCTCCTTTCTAAATCAAGTGACTAAGAGCATAATCTAGTGCTGAAAGCAAAGTGCAAAAATAGCAATCTAAAATACAATAGGTGCTTAAGAGGGTGGAGTTGGGGCCTGGATGAGCAGCTGCGCCTGATGTTGTAGAGCATGAATCTGCAGGAGCGTGGGACGTATGTGATATGTGAGGTTGGTCATCCAGGGTCACATGTGAGGAGAATGACAGTTGGTCATCCAGGGTCACACCCAGATTCCTGTTGATTTGGTAGTGGGAGGAGAGGGAAGGGCTCATTGAAATTTCCACTAAGATCTTCAAGAGCAGTCAAGAGACATCAAGGCTGAAAGAGTGATGCTGACACAAACTGTTGAGTCTTCAAACTGGATTCTGATGATTTTGTTTAGGCTACTGGGCGTACGGTAGAGCTGTCATGCCAGATAGTGTCCGGGTGATGATGTCGTTGCTATACTGTACCGTCGCTAGCATTGCTAATATTCCTGATGCTCCTCTCTTGCTGTAGCTAGTTGTAGAGTTGTGATATTGCAGGTCAAATTTGGTTTAATGGGGTTAAATAATGTTCTCTTTTTAGCTGCACCGTACAGCTTGTGCATAAAGTCGGCATTTATATTTGATTTAACATTGTTTTTATTAGGAATGTTTTTTGAAAAGCTGAAAAAATGCATAATTTTGGGTGAAAGCCCTCCTAGACCAGCTACCTTGTTAGCAAACTAGCTAACATCATCTATGGCTAATTATCTGTGAAATGTACTCCTTATACCCACAGGAGTCATAAACATAGACTAGTTAATCTCCTTTCATACACACAATAATTTGTTGATCTCGTTGATCTTGTCTCCAGTAAATTGTGATTCTGAAGTAACGCAAACACAATAATGCTAACTCAGGAATGTCTAGAATGCTATCGTCAGCATAGCAACAGACGCGTCATGATGTTCTAAAGACATTATTACATCACCCGGACACTTTGGCATGACAGAGCCAAAAAGAGCCTCTAAACTGGATTTAAAGCTTCAGTATGTGACTCTTACACTACGAGCCGGCTACAAGCTAGCAGTGGGGGGAAATGCTCTGGTGTTGACCCGACATCAAATGACTTATTATTATAATTGCTTTTGCAGAGCCAAACGCGTCTACAAAGACGCAGGAGTTCATTCACTTACCCCTCTCGATTTATGATAGCAGTATAGCAATAATGTAAACATTTAAACTCTTAAAATCTTACATACTGCAGCTTTGGAAAAAATGTAATGTTTTCAAAATGAAATAGCAACGTTTCAACCATCAAAACATTTCCATTGATTGCAGGAGTGTTGTTCATCATGCTATTATTCTTTTACTCTTTATATGAAGTGTCTTGGATATGCATCCATTACCATACATACTTTTCACTGAGATTCTTCCCAGAATTAAGTCTAGGTCAGGGCTAACCAAATTTTAGGTTAGGTCCCCTCCCCCTCCAGTCACCATAGTTATAACCCAGGTTTTTTCATCTCCTTGGCAGAGACCTCACTTCCCCTAGCCCCAATGCAACCCCCCCCCCCCCAAGCCTGAAATTCATCATAAACACATTTCAATCAATCAATCAATCATTCATCATAAACACATTTAGACCCTGTTTAGGTTTTAAAATGCGTTTTGGACGATCAGATCACAAGTGGACAGCGAGAGACATCATCGTTTACACCTGTGTCTATCATGCGTCTCCAATTGTGTCCAGCTGACTACTTGTGTTCGTATATAGTAACCATAGTAACTCACTCACTCCTGCCTGCTTGCGTGTCGCACAGCTGTTCCATGTAAACAAATCAATAATCAGTCGGTTTGACTTCGAGCAACCAAAGATGTTTGAAGAACTAATTAACATAGTAGGACTTTTTCCAACTGTTTCGATTGATAGAAGTCATTTGCGACTTGAAAAAGAGCGCAGGATAAGGCGAAAAAGGAGAAAAATGATCCAGCATTGATGACGTGTTTTCCTGTTACGTCTTTGTTGGGGACGCATCAGGACGCATTAGCGTTTAGGCTACTAAAGACATGTGGTCAAATGGTCTCCGGCAAGTCAAAACGTTTTGGTGGCCGTTTACACTTGTATTTAGCGCTGTCCACTTTGAATCTGATCGTTCAAAACCCATTCTAAGACCTAAATGGGGTCTTGGAGACACACTACCACAGACGCACTGTACTACACGCACGTAGGCTACCGTACATAGAATAACAGATGCACAAGCGACTGCCCTCTCCTTGTATGGAGCGAATGTTGACCAAGCACCCAGGAAGAGGGATGGAATCGAGCCGCACCACAGTATTATGAGACAAGTGGCCAATCTGTTCTGGAAAGTGTCGTACAGTATGTACAGTTCTGAAGTTCACTGTCCTCTCCCCCAGCATTCCTGACATCAGTTGCTGCAGAGCGCTGGGAGACAGTTCTAGTATGTTCTACAGTATATGAACAAGCAAGCTCCCTCACAGCTTCAAATGTTCACAATACGGGTGCATTGAGTGCATTGGTTTTTTTATGGAAGTGTGGTGCTCAAGAGCATGTTGATTGCCATGGCGTGTTTGGTTGTTTTTGCAGAGCAGTGTCCCTAAAGCTGTTTTTAGTTCAGCTGGAAATCCTCAGATTCCTTCACGGCTTCTCTCTGGTGGTTTGCCGATAAAAATGTGCGTTTGTTTATTGGAGTTGAAGGTATTTATTTAGTTTATCTGAGGATATGGAAAAAGAGGGTCTTGGCCTGGTTCTAAAAGGACCCTGGGAAGAGGGAGAGGCAGGGAGCCAGAGCAACACTGGAGGAGCTCTCTAGCCACACACAGACAGGCAGACAGGCAGACAGGCAGACAGGCAGACAGGCAGGGAGACGGACAGACGGACGGACAGGGAGACAGACGGACAGGGAGACAGACGGACAGGGAGACAGACGGACAGGGAGACAGACGGACAGGGAGACAGACGGACAGGGAGACAGACGGACAGGGAGACAGACGGACAGGGAGACAGACGGACAGGGAGACAGACAGGGAGATAAACAGACAGGGAGACGAGGGAGAAAGGGCGTGGGGCTTGGTCAGTCGAGCTGCTGATGAAGACTTGCGTTTTTCTCGCCCTCTCCCTTCTCCGTCTCTCTGTCCCTCGTCCGGTGTGTGGTGACACGGTGTGTCTCTCTCTCTCAGGCTCCCGGTGCCGTGCAAACACCCCCGGTCTTCTGGGCTTGTAGCCAGAGGCCTGTCTGTTTTCACCTCCTCAGCCAGTCATCACACCCAACACACTCAACACACCGCGCTACCAGATTAACGCATACGCTAACCCCGACTCCAAACCACTACTCCGCATAATGACATTTCCGTCTGAAGTTCACATAGAAATGTACTTCTTTTCTCATCTCTTTTTCCAATCCCCAGATCGAAATCGAAGAATCGAAATCGCTCAAAGCTGCAGTTTATGCTCGTTTTCTCTTATGAGGCTGTGATTAAGAAGAGCGCCAAAAATACCAGGATGATGAATTTTCTCTCCAGCGAGCAGTCATTACCGCCGCATTTGGATCCCCTTAAGCTGTGACGACAGTAATACTTCGCACATCAGGGCGGATTTGAATATTCATGCTGCAGGCTAGTTTCGGGAATCGTGCAGGGTTATGGGGGGGGTGCAGTCACATTGTAGGAGGGAGGGGAAACCAGCCTCCTGACACCCTCAACTATCTACTAACACCCCCCCGCCCCCCCGACGAGTCCTCTGCACTGCAGGTGCCAACGACCCCCCACCTCCCACCGCCAGCGCCAATCTCTCAGAAGCACGACTGCACACGCCTCTCAACAAGGCTGCCCTGAGGGGAGCCGTGACCGTATACGACCGCCCTCCCGCTCGTTACCCACCAGCCCCGCCTGCGTGGAACGGAGGAGTCGAGCACTAACGAGCCTCCGCGCTCTGCGGTCGGTTTGAGGGCCGTCGTGAATTATGCTGGATCGAGTCCCATGCTTTACACATGTTGTGCAGACTTAAAGCTGCAATCATTGGGTTTTGTTTACTGCTAGATGGCAGTGAGGGAGTTGTTTACAAACGAAAGGCTTGAATGTATAATAGATACGTTTAAGGCACGGGGGCGGAGCAAAGGCACAAGATGGATATGGACAACACAGGGAGAAATACTGGAATAACAGATTTAGCGAGCGGTAGGGATGAGTCATTGAAGTATGACACCTAGGACACTATGGCTCAATAAAACAATCTGATCAGGTGGCTCTAATTAGTTTTGACAATCTGAATAAAATCAATGATTGCAGCTTTAATTGGACTATGCTACCAGCCTGCCTTTACACCCCTCAAGTAGGCTATATCTTGACCCGCAAAAAATCAGTTATAATAATAATATATCCCCTCTACCTTCTACAAAGTGGCAATCTTTTTGGATACAGTAATGTACACTAACACCCAACTCGTGTAAAATGACCGTTTTCAGGGCATTCTAGAATGAACTCGGAGCATTCTGCGATTTGCAGCGACGCTCTGCCGACCTTACCGAGCAAGAGTCAAAGTTCCTCAAAATGTTGAAAACCAACAGAGCGGAGACTGACTAATAGTTTGACTAATAGTCTCGGGTCTGGGGTCCTGGCTCGTGTCAGGAGACCGAGTGTGACGCTCTGCAGGACTGTCACTAAGGGCTGTTGGGTTCAATTTCACACACCATAAAACAGGCCAACGCAGAGGACAGCCCTGGTTTACGGCCCGGCCATATCAAGCCGCAATATCAAAGCTCAGCGCGTGAATAAGGAAAGCGTGACTAGCCTAGCCGGCTCTCCAGCTCCGATGTCCTTGTTTGTCCTCTGACGCAAACTCTCAACATCCCCCTTGCTTGTTTGTTCAAGGCAATGATATGTACAGGATTTACCATGAGCTGCTTTTCAGTATTTGTGTTCACAATGTTCCTCAACCCCCCCCTTTTTTTTTTTAAGCAAGATGATTTTTATTTTGTAAAGTGAGCAAGGAAATCCATTATTTTGGCAGTGGCACATGGATTAGGATGCATTATAATGAATAGCTGGAGGAAGCTTTATCTGGGACAAACCTCTGTTTTATGCCGGGTAGCCTACCAGCGTATGCAGGCCTGTATTCTTTGCTGTCGTTCTGACTGAGCTCACTTTTCAATCCCGACATGACACAAAATGGATATGAAGCCAAAATGTTTAAGATACTGATCACCTGTCTATTAATTATCTCGATTACTAGTGGTCCAAGCCACAATGCAAGAAAGAGGGATGGGCTGCACTTGAAACAAGCTATCAAACACATTTGGAGAGGATTTATTTGCTATTTTTATTCTCAATTTTTAGCATTTTGCCTCTGGTGATTTTCCTTTGGCTCTGGCTAAAATCTCAGCCAAAAATTCCTCTATGCAGTAAAAACCCTGCGCTCACGGTTCACGCTGTCTCTTTATGTGCCGGGTTCCGAGGGCATACGAGTGCTTGTTTGTGCAGGACTGTATATATGTTTGTCCTTGGGTGCACGCCACGCACATGGCGTGCTGCGCTGTGAATGTGATAGACGTTGCCCTGAGGCCCGGCTGTAAGAACAGCTTAACCTCCCCAAATCCTGACCTTTTACCCTGGTGGAATATCACCAGGCTGCTCACCTCGGTTCAGTCTCTCGTTTGTGGGCTGCTGTCGAAAGGGAGAGGGTGGCGCGGAATGTTTCGCGTTCAAGAACAAACGTGCCCCCTCACGGCGAACGCCCTCCGACTATCACCACAGCGCTTCCATCCTCCGGTGTTGAATACACGGCCGCCGACGTTGTCCTGACCGTGACTATTAACCCCCCCCCCCCCCTCCCCCCCTCCCTCGCTTCCCTGCCCAGTGCCACCGAGAAGATCCTGGGCAGAGCGCGCCAGCTGGTGGACGTTAAGAAGGACGACGGCTTCTCGGCGCTGCACCTGGCTGCCCTTAACAACCACAACGAGGTGGCGGAGATCCTCATGAAGGAGGTGGGTGGGAGATGTAGTCCATAGACCCTCCCCCCCCCGGACGGGTCAGCGTCTTCACCCAACATGCCTTTCCTGTTCCCATGTCTCTCTTATGGAGTATCTAGCCCATGTTTACTGCTCTGTATATGTTCTTAGCCAAGAATATATACATATACACATATATAGACATGTATATTTTCCAGGAGCTTGCTCGATCGTCTCGTTGAGAGAGGTCAGGGAAGAATTTTTACAGCTCACTTTTGCGGCCCCCCGGGTGAAACTGTTTTTTTCCTTCCCTCTGGAATATGTAGGGGTGGGACCTATGCCCATCCTCCTATTGTTCTCTGTAAAGCGCATTGTGTTGCCTCTGTGTATGAAATGCACTATACAAATAACGTTTGATTTGATTTGATACTCCACTACAGTACTGAGAGAAAGCTCACCCTAGTGGCCAGTCAGGGTAATTCATGTACATGTTGGGTGTACAGTTCCTCCTACAGTCGCCTCCCCCAGTGTACACGCCTGCCGTGCCCTCCGTCTCACAGTCAATTAGGGACGACCAGAGCTCGGTAATCAGACCCGCTGCTAATCGAATACCGTTCCCCCTCCCTCTCCCTCGCCTCAGGGCCGCTGCGACGTCAACATCCGCAACAACCGCAACCAGACGCCGCTGCAGCTGGCGGTGACGCAGGGCCACGGGGACCTGGTGCAGCTGCTAGTGGCGGACGGCGCCGACGTCAACGTGGAGGACGAGGACGGCGACACGGCCATGCACGTGGCCCTGAGCCGGCCGCAGCTGGCCAACGCCACCCTGGCGCCCGCCGCCCCGGTCACCACCACCTCCTCCTCCTCCTCCTCCTCCTCCACCACCACCACGACCAGCACCAACGCCCCCGCCCCCACGCAAGGGGGAGAGAGCTGCTCCACACTCTACTGTCGGGTAAGGAAGGGAGGGAGGGAGGGAGGGAGGGAGGGAGCGAGATGGTGACTGATAGGGAGGGAGGGAGGGAGAGAGATAGGGAGTGATAGGGAGGGGGGGAGAGAGCTAGTGAGTGATAGGGAGGGAGGGAAGGAGGGAGAGAGGGAGGGAGGGAGGGAGAGAGATGGTGACTGATAGGGAGGGAGGGAGGGAGAGAGATGGGGAGTGATAGGGAGGGGGGGAGAGAGCTAGTGAGTGATAGGGAGGGAGGGAAGGAGGGAGGGAGGGAGGGAGGGAGAGAGATGGTGACTGATAGGGAGGGAGGGAGAGAGATAGGGAGGGAGAGAGCTAGTGAGTGATGGGGAGGGAGGGAGAGAGATAGGGAGTGATAGGGAGGGAGGGAGAGAGATGGGGAGTGATAGGGAGGGAGGGAGAGAGATGGGGAGTGATAGGGAGGGAGGGAGAGAGATAGGGAGTGATAGGGAGGGAGGGAGAGAGCTAGGGAGTGATGGGGAGGGAGGGAGAGAGATGGGGAGTGATAGGGAGGGAGGGAGAGAGTTAGGGAGTGATAGGGAGGGAGGGAGAGAGAGATTCCACTCCATCCTCAAGCTGTCCAGCCCCCCTGCCGAATGTCCAGGCTTAACCTCCCTCCTGCTACCACTGCCATCCAATCATCCCCAGCTTCACACTGAGACACTTTAATACCTGCTGAGCGGTGAACTCACACTTAAGGCTTTTCCTGTATTGCTTGGGGGAAAAAAACGATACAGTGATCTTTGGCGAGGGGAAAAAAAAGCCCGATACACTGGAAAGCACTTGTAGTGATCACGTCTGTCCGGGTCAAATTGATCACTACAGTATAAGAGGCCGGTTATTATAATCACATTTTATATCGCGACACCGCGTCAACCTCCTCCCGGCGCAGAACCGCAATAACGTTCTCTCCGTTAATAAATCGCTCAAACCAGCTTATGGAGTCGTCCTCCCAGGCTCTCTGCCAGTTCTCCTGCCCGCTGAGGGGAGTGTGACGTGACCCAGGAGTTATCAATCCACTCGCAAGAGCAGCCGCGAGTAGATCAACCACAGGTGCGCAGTTCAGGAGCGCTTCGACGCGCTCTCGGTCTCGTCGGCCCGTTCTTGGCAGTTTGATGAGGAGACTGTGTTTTTCATTGAGAGAAAAAATTAACGTGAAATGAATGAAATTATGTTTCCCATGATTTCAGCGCAGGGCTACTGTACAGCCTGACACTCTGAATGGTCGTTTCATTTCACTTCACATTTGGGAAAAGGGGGCGGAGACGGGGCTACACAGAACCAGCCGGAGCAAAGCAGGCGGGTCACCGCAAGGCGAAGCACGCTGTCATGAGGGTTTGAACGATATCATGATCATTTTTATCACTCAACGCACTTGTAAATGAGGACAACCTCAATGTGTTTTTGAGTATAAATAAAGCTTTGAATGAATGAATGAATGAATGAATGAATGAATGAATGAATGAATGAACATATATCAGTTACCTCCGCCCCAGCGACAGCCCCAAAACTATGGGATAGGTTTTCACGAAACAAAGGGTGTAGCATGGTCCACCTTAGAACCCATTACACTACGAGCCGCTCAAACACGGCTGGCCATTCATTTTTTTAGACCAGGTTTACTCAGTAAAAAAAATGAAAAGTGAATATAAGCGGTTGATCAGTGTAACCGTGGTGACTGTAAGCGGTTTCCACGGTAAATGCGAGGGACCTGGCTGGTTTTCATAGCCGTCCGCGCCAGCGCCTGCGTCACTGAAGGACGTCCTCTTCAGCCGGGACGACCCCAAACACTGCAGCGTTCCCCGGCAGCCCTGGACACGTGCCAAGCCTTGTTGGATTGAAGTGGAACACCACACACACACACACACACACACACAGACACACACACGCACAGTGCTTTGTATTCACACACACACACAGACACACACACGCACACGCACAGTGCTTTGTATTCACACACACACTGACACACACATGCACACACACAGTGCTTTGTATTCACGTTGTCAGCCGATGAGTTATTTGGGGGTTCTGTAGACTTGATTGGGTTTAGGCTCGTCTATAAGCTGGTGTTGTGGGCCGTTGCGTGTAATTCAATTACTCACGTGCCTCCCAGTCTCAGTCTAACATCGTCCTCTGACGTCCTTTTCTGTTTGATGAGCAGATGTCCATTCTGTTTTAATTGATGGCATTACTAGTAATTGTAAAGTGAGCGAGTTGTTGCGTTAATTGATAAACCCTTAATGAAAAGCATGTGCACAATCCCATCTCGAGAAGAATTACTGTCGCGTCATATCGGTAACCTTCATCAGCAATCTTGGCCGGGTACCATATTTTTTTCTGACTCTCTCTGTCCCTCCCCTCCTCCTCCTCCTCCTCCTCCCCTTCTCTCTCTCCGTCGACAGCTGAGCAGCTCGGGGCTGCTGGGTAACGTGGAGCTGACCGTGGGCGCGGCCATCGCCTGCTTCCTGGCGCAGGAGGGCGCCGACGTCAATTACGCCAACCACAAGGGCAAGAGTCCGCTGGACCTGGTGGCCGACAGCGCCGTCCTGCAGCTCATCAAGAGCTTCTCCGAGAAGCACAGGTACCGACCGACCCGGCCTTCCGCTCCGCCGGCCGTACCAAGGCCCTTTTTAGTTGAAATCGCGGTCGCGATCAGACCGACCCAGAAATCAAAACCCACCAAAAAAAGCAATGCAAATCACGTCATGGTTGCTCATATATCCACGTTTGGACAGCAGAGTCGCTGCCCATCTTTCGTCGCAAGGCAAGGCAAATTTATTTGTATAGCACATTTCAGCAACAAGGAAATTCAAAGTGCTTTACATGACACATTAAAAGCATCAAAACAAAGTGCAAAAAACGCATAAAAGGTCGCAGGCTCAAAACTCATCTCTTCAAGAAGTACTACCACGACCCTCCCTCTTAAGCACCTATTGTATTTTAGATTGCTATTCTTGCTCTTTGCCTTCAGCACTAGATTATGCTCTTAGTCACTGGTTTTAGAAAGGAGATACACTAGTAGTACACTGGCTTTTCCTACGTTAAATGCAATCATTGGATCAGCTTTGGATAAAAGCGTCTGCTAAATGACTGTGATGTAATGGTTGACGGTTGCTGTGTCCGTCCGTCCGGCGGCGTCCTCGTCCTCCAGGCTCCAGCGGTTGCAGGCCATCTCGTGCGGCCAGGCCCTGGGCAGCGGCAGCCTGCGGCGGGTGCACACCACGCCCAACACCATGACCAACCTGACGGTGCCCGCCGTGCCCGGCCCCGGGGAGTGCCTCATCTGCTCCGAGCTGGCGCTGCTCGTCCTCTTCTGCCCCTGCCAGCACAGCGTCGCCTGCGAAGGTGCGCCTTGTTACCGAGCGCGTGTGTGTGTGTGTTCCTGTGTGTGTTCCTGTGTGTGTGTTTTCCCGTGTGCGTGCATGTGTGTGTGCTCCTTTGTGTGTGTGTTTTTCAGTGTGTGTGTGTGTGTGTTTTTCAGTGTGTGTGTGTTTTTCAGTGTGTGTGTGTGTGTGTTTTTCAGTGTGTGTGTCCCTGTGTGTTCCCCTGTGTGTGTTCCTGTGTGTGTGCTCCTGTGTGTGTTCCTGTGTGTGTGTGTGTGTTTTCCCGTGTGCGTGTGTGTGTGTGTGTGTGTGTGTGTGTTTTTCAGTGTGTGTGTGTCCCTGTGTGTGTTCCCCTGTGTGTGTTCCCGTGTGTGTGTGCTCTCGTGTGTGTGTGTGTGCGTCAGTGGTAAACGCGTGGAGAGTGTGGAGGCCCATCATGTCTCAGGTCAGTGAAAGCCTCAGAGGAGCTCACCGGTCTCTCTCACCTGTCTCTCTCACCTGTCTCTCCCCAAACAGAGTGCGCTCATCGGATGAAGAAGTGCATCAAGTGCCAGGTCACCATCACCAAGAAAATAAGACAAGGTAAGGAAGCAAATGTCCACATGAAGAAAGACAAAACATTTTGTGTGTTTGGTTTTTAGGGGAAATTAAATCACAGGACTAGCAGCTGACTGTGTGGGGACTTTCATTTTTTCATTTGAGTTTTTGGGTTCAGCACCAGCTTGTTTGTGATGTGCATATATATATATGTATATGTGTGCCTATATATATATGTATATGTATATATATATATATATATATATTTATTTTATTTATTATTTTATTTTATTTATTTATTTATTGTATATATATATATATCATTGTTTCTATAAGGAAGCGAATCTCCGCCCTAATACGGACACGCTCGTTGGGGTGTGTTTCTGGGGGAGGGGTCTGCCTTGTCGGAGGGGCGGGGGGGCCGTGTTCTCTCCTGACCCCGCCTCTCCTCCTCCCCTCCTCAGACCAGACGGAGGTGGACTGCAGCCCCGGCTCGGAGAACCCCGAGCAGCACAACCTGCTGGAGCAGCTGCAGTCGCGCTACCGTCAGATGGAGGAGCGCATCACCTGCCCCATCTGCATCGACAACCACATCAAGCTGGTCTTCCAGTGCGGCCACGCCTCCTGCATCGACTGCAGCGCCGCGCTCAAGACCTGCCCCATCTGCCGGCAGACCATCCGCGAGCGCATCCAGCTCTTCGTCTGACCCCTCCCCCCCCACCCCCCGTCCCCCTCCGTGACCCCCCTCACCCCTCCCCTCCCTCGCCGTTCGCCGTGCCCCCCCCCCCCCCGGTATACCCGCCCAGAACCCCCCATGAGTTGTGACCGGTCAGCGGGGGGGGGGGGGGTCGAGGAGACGTGCGTCCGTCGGTCTCTTCCGTCGCGTCACAGACGCCCGGTGTTACGCGTTCCGTTCCGGTTCCACGCTTCTGTTACGTTCCGAGTAGTGTTGCGACAGCACGGCGCCCGTTACTGCATGGTGAAGGCGGAGGCCCCCCCCCCCGGGTGAAAAGTGGCGCCCTGAAGTGGCTAACTTCCTGGCTCGCACTGAAGGCGTGGGGGTCATGTGACGAGATGGCAATACACATCCCCCGCAAGCTTCTCTCTTACTGATTGGTGCACGAGGAGGAAGTCTCCCCTAGGTCGCCCCCCCCCCTCCCCTCCTCTCCTCTCCAATGAGGCTGCTTCCCCACCCCTTGAAACTCCCCCTACCTTGGCTGCTTTAAGTGGATGTCTGTTACCCCTCCCTCTGCCTGTCTTTGCCCCCCCGCCCTCCCCCTCCTGTTTACAATGCTGCAGAGAAACCTGTCTGATTCCCCCCCCCCCCCCTCCTGTCTGATACCACCCCCCCCCCCCCTCCTCCTGTCTGATAACCCCCCCCCCCTCCTCCCCCCCCCCTCCTCGGCTCTTGTGAATTATGTCTGCTCCCGTTCGTATCCAGCTCTGTAATCAGTGTTAGTCTCTGGAGAGGGTGATGGTATAACTAAAGGCTCTCTGTATAGTCCTTTCCCAATCGCCTGTATGCAAGGGGATACACTTTATATGCATGCGTATATGCATACGATGAAGCTGAAAAGACTGTGTTGTGGGTTTTTTGGTTACATTTGTGGTTTAATGTACCAGTAATTAGTACAGATTTATTTATGTCCGAGAGGTGATTCTATTTAGCGATGTTCTTTTTTTTGTTTTTGTTGTTTGCTTGACATACGATGTTTCTGCTCAAACGTACCCCAAGCCTATGTCCTCTACTCAGGGTCTTGAATCATTGAAAGCACGTAGAATAAAAATGTGGTGGAACGGTTTGAAAGTCAACCCCCTGTTTTTACAGTCGGAACCGTCAGAGAACTCTGGTGTGTGTGTGTGTTCGCCAGAGGAAGATTTCATTTACGTCACACTCAGTTTGGGAGTTACAAACTAGACAAGGACATTGGATTAACAGCAGGATAAACCTAGTTCACTTTAACATTACCTTCAAACTTACCTTTTATGCTTGATTATGAAATGAATGTTCGTCCTATTGTAGTGAGTGGTTTTGTGTTAAACAAAGGGAAATAGTTCCTTGTCAGATCAGTCATGTTCCTTATACCATCACCCGGATACAGCACCTACTTGGTTTTGGATATTTTTTGGATTTGAATCAAAAGCTTGATCGTTGCCCCTTGAAGCCTGTTTGGTAGAGGAGCGTTCATCCCGTGTGGGGTGGTTCTGCTGTACATGGGGTGTACTGCCCGTGTCACAGAGGTCAAAGAGCGTAGGTCAACTTTGGATACATTCAGACATGTCTTGACGTCTGGAGGTTCGTGGGCTCGCTGGATGAAGGAAATTTACTGACCTTAATGAATCCAGAAATACAGAACAGAAAGGACGATCTCACTATCAAAATTTGGGTCACAATTGAAAGGTTGGATTTGGCAGTCTTGGGACTTGGTTTTTCTTTAATTGCATTTTTCTTTCAAACAGATGTATTGTAAAATGGTGAATTAGAAGGGCGAAAAATAATTAAGTGTTGCATCTGTAGGTATGCGTCTCTTGTCCTAGTCAGTAGAAGCCTACTTGGATGTTCTTCCTGTCTGTATTTTTTGGCTTTTTGGATTGTACATCATTTCATCCTCTGAATATTTAGGTTGTTATCAGAAGGGCTTATGCATTTAAGACAAAAACCATATCTATTTTAATTTTTTATTTCATTTTTTTTCTATTGTTAACTTCCAGAGAGGGGGTGTTGTAGATCCCAGTTTTGGGAGAGCCAATATTAAGATATACATTTGAATGTCCAAAAATGTAACCCGTCTTACTCTGTCTTTTTTGTGGAAAGGCTGTGAAGATTTCCAAGAGAAAGAGACAGAGTGAGAGAGGAGGTAAGGTTTATCGTGAAGGTTTACTCCGAGAAGTACCATTACACCAGTGCCAAAATCGTAAAAGGATGTGCACATGCCTGCACACCCTGGTTCCTCTAGACTCTATGCTAGCTATACTGAGCCTATGAGGTTTAAGGCATTTAAACAAAGTTAACTACACCAAGTCAGATTTACCAGTTGCGCAATCGAAAGAGAGCATGACAGTATGTGGGAGAATCCGTTAATACTGAGCGTAGAGTTTGGATGGCAGTGTACTGTAATAAGTTAGACGTCCTCTGTGAATAATAGCTAGCAGTGTTGAGTCTCTCTCAGCACAACGCGTCTCTCCCCGGCCTCTCAAAGACAACTGATGTCTCTGATCAGTTCCATAGTAATCAATCTCAATTTTGTACGACGACACAAGGAATCTAGAGAAGCATTTCTCATGTTTGAACAAAAGAACTAGAGATCATTAAAGATTGTCTTCTGGTGTCATAAGTTTGGCCGAGCAAGTAGAGTGTGCAAAGGCAATAATGTTTAGAAGAACTTGGACGTTTGAAGTTTTTACAAGCGGGTTGCATCAGAAAAAGCATTACATAAAATACTATTAAAGCAACAGATGTTACTAGTGGTTGTACAGTACAGCTCTTGGAGTTCTGATGTTGGCCTTACTGTCCATTCCTCCTATGTTGTTTTTTTTTCAGTTGTATTCTGTACAAAAATATTTTGCAATAAATATGGAACTGTTTTATAAGGACACTGCATCACGCTCTAGTTTATTAATGCTGTTAGTCATTGCCCTTTGCGTATTGTTGACATTACTGTAAGTTTGCAAGTCAGTTGCTTCATGTTCAATTATGATTTATTATCCCGTTCCTACAGTAATCGATTCTGTTTCCTCTAGTTCGTCTTTGTTAGAGGTCTGGTAAGAACACATGAGTAAGATGTGTTTAAGTAAAATAAACTAGTGTAAGGTGAGATGGGATGTACAGCACTATTGGTTTTAATTTACTGTACATGTAATGAATATGAAGCTGCACCAATACTATGCGGTTTAAATACTATGAAGTGTCATTTTATGATTAGCAAATTACATGAACTTTGCCAGTCATTTTTGCGCTCATAAATTAACAGCCATGCTTATGGTAAGTATGGAGCATACCATGTTGTAGAGTTGAATTGAAACCTTTATTCAGGGGAGACAGTTGAGAAAAAGCTCTCGTTTTTAATGTCGCCCTGATTACAATAATAAATAAAAAAAACATACAGACTAGGGACATGGTACAACAAAACATAAAATCACAAAAAGAAGTCACAAGATCCAAGAATAAAAGCAAGACGGTGTTTAGAGTATATGGCGCGTAAGTATTGACCTTTTGCTTGTAACACATTTAAAGATGATAGAAGCAAGATTTTTTAATTTTTTAATTTAACCATTATTTTACCAGGAAGTCCCATTGAGAATGGGAGATCTCTTTTACAAGGGAGACCTGGCAAATATGGCAGCAGCAGATAAAAGATACAGTGCATCAAAACACAGTACACCACAAATACATTAACAAAAGTTATCACATTCGTGCAACATAAAGTTTAGTTTAAGGAGGTAACTTTTAGGTTTTTGTGATTTTCACAGCACTAACCTGAAAACCACAGATCAAATGTTCCGGAATGAAGACACGAACCATGCGCTTCTCTCTCCTCTTGGAAGCGGCAACCGAGCGGCGGAAACCCCACCTTCAGAAAACCAGGTGCAACATCACCTGAGTTAAGAGGTTCCGCTCTTCTCTTTCCTAACGAACTAAAGACTTCTGAGCGTAGTCGAGCGCCTCTGTCCTGGGCTCCTTTCAATGCTGCTACGAGTAGTCTTCAAAGTAACCAAACGTCCTTGAATATAAATGATTCATAGAGATCGATTATCCTCATTTAATATCGCCAATAATGCTTATCTCTATCGAAAACGTGGACAATTAAGCGACTGTAGCGCTGCATGTCATCAATATGGAGACATATCGGCTGTTTCCGGCCTTTTAATACAATATAATCAAAAGAAAAAAAGAACAATAGAATGTGTCTGGAGTCTCTGGACTAAGATTTGCTGCTGTGTGCCAATTCCTAGTCCTAATTATCTTGCAGCTCAGATGGCCTTGGCATATGACTCAGCGATTTAACAGTGACATCTTCCCTGGGAAGGTGGTGGCAGCTTTGCTCCAGAGACAGGGACACACACACACACACCACACTCCTGTTCTAAAGGCACCTCTCTGCTCTAAGAGGACCATGGTAAACTAAGGTTATCTTAAAGGCATAGTCTGGAATTTTTGGACATAGGGCCTCATTTACAACTTAGCCATCATGTTGTTGATATAGATAATTTTCAGCTGCTTCCATGCTGCCCCTCTTGCTAATGCTAAGTGCAACACAATAGTACAGGCTAGCATCCACAACTAAACTCACTTAAACACTCCACTATGAACCCAGAGCAAATAAAAGTGGACAGTCTGTTGAGGGCTCATTTGAGTGTTTACACCATTTTTGATGTCCGAATCATTGAATCCTTTACTATGTGGGGATCTATTTTCTCTGTGGAAGTAGAAAGGAGGAGTGATACTTCACATTACCTACCTAATATACCGTAGAGCCTGTGTTCCGTTCATAGGTAATGTGAAGTATCACTCCGCCTCATTGGTGACAAGGGACCACACTCCAGCTAGAATTATCAGGCTAAAATCAGACCTAACTTGCCTCATTCAGGCTGGAAAACATGAGGATAAATAAAGTAATCAGTGCCAGGCTAGAACAGTTGGATGATGATTTAATAAGCATTGAGCGACGATAGTCTAATTTGAGACAAAACATTGCCTGAGCGGCTTCCGTCCCTAGCGCGGTGTCTTTAATGGGTCAATCATCTCGCTCTGCTGCAGAGCCATGGCAGACCAGCGGTTATGAGACATGACAGGCCAACACAAACCTCATGTCTCTCTCTCTCTTCAGAAGCACATCGGCCCACTGACCCACTACATACAGTATTGAAGTATTGATTGATTAAATAAAGTATTGACTACAGTATGTGCAATGTTTTTTGGGGGGATGATGAGCTGCGTCAGAGAACGCTACAACAATAGTTCCGTTTCGATTGGAGTCTGTTCACTTTGCCTTAATTGACTAAATTAAAACAAAACAGACAAACACTGGAGACAGAGGGCAGTTGGTAGGTGAATGAATGAATGAATGAATGAATGAATGAATGAATGAATGAAGACATGGTGTGCAATTTACCAGAACACATTTCCCCATGGATGTGCATAGCAATACTGCACTTAACACCTCTGGTAGTATGAGGGAATACCATGGGAATTACAGCGTTGCATATAGGCCTAGCTTTCTGTATTCAAGTGGTCAGCCTGGTCGAGCACAGAGAGACTGAGGAAGAGCTTCTTTCTGCACCTGAATGACTCTATCTAACGTACTTTATCACTATACCTAGAGGCATGAACACATGCAGTGGTTCCCCCCCGGGATTATATATTACAGTTATAACATGTACATACAGTAACATACCCAAACTACCCCCCCCCCCCCCCCAAGGGTTATTAATTTATTCATATCCATAGCATACATAATCCATCCAGACCGCCATCTTACCTAACGGATCTAACTTTTACATTTGTAATTGAGTTGAATGTAAATTGAGTATTGCAGTTTATCTATAAATGAGCATAATCTTGGAGCCGGCAGCAGCATTTCACTGTGACTGTACACCGCACGTTACTGTGATCCCTCCACACTCTAACCCGACACTTGGAGCCAGAACGAGGGGAGATAGCGCCCCCTGGTGTTGTGAAGTAGCAACTGCAGCTGAGTTGGTTAGAGGAGGGAGGGATGCAGTTGCCCCAACGGGAGGGGGGCGGGGTAGGTGGGGGGACCCACTTGTTCACATACCTGTTCTTGATTCTCTCCCAGTCTTTTTAGCTCTGTGTATTTACTGAGATGATAAACTATGTTGTATTCATAGCGTAGAACAGTAAAAATATAAGTTAAGAATGGCAATAATACTGCACTGAGAAATTTACTGTAAACCTTCCAGTAAGACTGCCTTTTTTTGTCATTCTCATTCATCATATCATGTCATTGTCGTTAATAAGACATTCAGCTCTCAACGCTCAACTAGAACACTGCATTCATGACGCAAATAAAACACACTGCAACAGTGTAGCCTTGCAGTGCCTCTATCACACTCATCTGACCTTGATCTTTAGTTGCTTATTCATTACTTATTATTCAAATTAATCATGATTTTCTGTTCATTGTAACGCTCAGGAGGTAGAGCGGGCCGTTCAATGATCGTAGGGTCGGCGGTTCGAATCCCGGGTTCTCCTGACGACATGCCGAAGTGTCCTTGAGCAAGACACTGAATCCCAAATTGCTCCCAATGAGAAGGCTTGTATAAGTATAAGCGCTATATAAGTGCATCCATTTACCACTGTACTCTGTTTATAAGACGAGTATTACCAGTTGGTGAAATGGTCCAAGTGTTCTTTATCAACAGCGGTTGTCATGACTACTGGCATCCTGTCTTTCTCCCCCTCCCTGTTCTGCTGAACTGGGCGGAGGAGGTTGTCAGGGTAGAAATCCCACTGATGCAATGTTTCCCAGCCTCAGTTACTAATCAGAGGGACACACACACACACCCGCACGCGCACACACACACACACACAAACACATACACTCACACAACACACACTAAGCATACCTGTATCTTACACATATGACAAATAAACCCTCTGGAACCTTGAACACACACACACACACATACACACACACACACACACACACACACATACACACACACACACCGCTTTTTGCACCCCCACCCCCATTACTTGGACGTATTTGCCTGACACACCCAAATGTAACACAGCAACAGTAAACAAAAGACTTCACATATGCATAGCATTAGGCAAAAGTATACATTCAGAGCCAGGAGGGGTCCTCTTTTAAACACAGTCGTACAAGTAGATTCTTGCCCTGGGATGCACAAATACACCTACTTTAAATCCACAGTCCCACCTTCCTAAGGACTTCTCTAATGCCTCAAAAGCCCACCCTTGCCAGGACCTGTGAGGGCGGGCGAGCCCACCCTCCATTGTGGAGACCTGCTGTCGGGTCGGCCCAGACTCAGGGGGTTCGTTACCAAGGTGGTCATTACGCTGCCTATAGGTGAATAAGGCCCATCTGTAGAGGGAGGACGTAGCAGATGGGGCCTTGTGGAGAGCACCCCAATTAAGTCAGTGCACAACCGGGTCGTGGGCCTATACGTGTCGCGCTGCGTCCTGTGAGATCTACATGTGTTTTGTACACGCCGGAGATCAGGTGGGATTTTGTTGGTGGCGGTAAAGCCCGAGAAATGGGTCCATTCCCTTTGTCCTTATTGTCATACCTCTGAATAGTCCCGGCTTAACTGAACATAGGGCTGGGATGTAGTTTCTAGAATGCTCTAAATAATCAGCAGTGCCGTCTGCAGGCCAGGGTGTTATGGGTAAGCATCCTTGTACCAGGATGCCCAAGATCTGAAATAGGTTTTGTCTGTGAGCATCAAGGAGCTTTTCCAAGAGCCAGGAGTTGTACCTGACTAAGTGGAACGGACAGGAAAATGGATATGATTAGGCTCCGGAGTTAAATCCTGCTCAGTGGACAAGAAAACTCAATCGGCCTCTATTCTGTTTGTCTGTAGCCTATAGCACAGCACCGTTTGTCATTTGCCCTTTGCGGATATCCTCTTCCCAAGCGCGTTGGAGACAGACTGTTGACTTAGCTAAGTCCACTCAGGTTCCAGGTTGCTTTGCATCCTTGTTTAGTTTGTAGAAAAGGAGCAGGGAGGCGCAGAGAAGCGCAGCATTCACTCTGCTAATGCAAAATTATTTGCATAGGGAAATGACAGTGTGGTCCTTGTATGGTTTGAGAGTTGGGGTGGTGGTGGTGGTGGTGGTGAACGCATACTGCCTCTCCACAGCTCTTTCATCTATTTGGGATGTCATTTAACATAGATTCTATACAACCCCACTAACCACAAACAAACACATTTGTTAATACTTGTAGTATTCTATAGATCATGTGTTGAAAACTTTTAATTACTGGTGAATGTAGCAATTTGTTTTTTCATAAATACTGGTAAAATGAGTAGTCTTTGTAGCTTTTTTACAGCCATTGACATTTCCCTTGTGTGTGAATAGTCTATTTGAGGTCCATACAGGCTGTACGTAGGCCTGCGTTGTTCTGAACACATTATACTCGGCTTTCTCTTTCAACCATTGAACCAGACTGATTTGCCTCTGATGCAAATGCCAACTGAAGGAGGGATGTGAACGCAGGGGGAGGTGAAGGTGGAGGAGAAGAGAGCTCCAGGTGACTCATTTGAATCTTAACAACAGAAAGAATTCTCTGCACATCCAAAGAGCCTTCTTAGTTCAAAGACTTATGGATTTAGCCATTTCAATCAATCAATCAAAGCTTTATTTGTATAGCACATTTCACACACAGAGGCAACACAATGCGCTTTACAGAGAACAAGGGAGGTGGGCATACGACCCACCCCTACATATTCCAGAGGGAAGCAAAAAAAACAGTTTCACCCAGGGGCCAGATAAGTGAGCTGTAAAAATTCTTCCCTGACCCCTCTAACCATTTGACCATTCCTGTGTCATATTATTCTTAGCTATGTGTATTGTGTAATAAACCTGTAATTGTAATCAACCTGGTTCAACGACCTGAAGTTCTCCCACACAACTTCCCTTCTCCGTTCTCTACATTGGCTTCCTGTAGCGGCTCACATCTAGTTTAAAACTCTGGTACTAGCCTACAGGGAAACAATGAAAGGAACAGCTCCCTCCTCCCTCCAGGCCATGGTCAAGCCCTACACCCCCTCCTGACCGCTACGCTCTGCTACCTCAGGGCGACTGGTTGCTCCGTCACTCTGAGGCCCCTGCGGTCGATCGACACGGTCACGGCTCTTCTCTCTCCTGGCCCCGCAGTGGTGGAATTAACTGGCCACTGACGTCAGGTCAGCAGATTCGCTGCCCATTTTTTAGCCACAAGCTCAAAACTCACCTCTTCAAGAAGTTCTACCACGATCCTCCCTCTTATGCACCTATTGTATTTTTAGTTTGCTATTCTTGCACTTTGCCTTCAGCACTAGATTATGCTCTTAGTCACTTGTTTTAGAAAGGAGATGCACTTGTGAGTTCTGGCAAGTAGTAGTACATTGGCTTTTCCTACTTTAAATGCAATTGTTGTAAGCCACATTGCATAAAAGTGTCAGCTAAATGTAATGTATGTAATGACTGTAATGACTGTAATGTAATGTAATGTAATTGAACCTACAGTGAAGTTCTGCTTTAGTTATACATGTAGCAATAATAGATAACTCATGTCATATAATGTTGACTATAGGACTAGTGTTGATTATGACAGACAGACAGACAGACAGACAGACAGACAGACAAACAGACAGACAGACACACACACACACACACACACACACACACACACACACACACAGACAGACACACACCTCTCATCCTTTGAAGTGTGTTGTGTGTTGGCGTGGTCCTTGTCTGCGCCCCCCCACATGAATAGACCCAGGCCTTGTGCAGTTGGCAGATGTTTCCTTTGAACGCCCAAAGACAAAAAGCCTTAAATCTACAGACCCCTTTTCATGTGTGCATTTGATACCTGTCCTCCTCAACCCCACTGTCACAGCATACAGCTCTGGCCTCTGGGCTCCGATCACTAGTCTGCCTCCGCAAAAAATATTCGCCACCCTCAAATTGTTCAAATATGCATTTGCACAGAAACAAATATGTGACAATGTGTAGGCTATGTGTGATTTTCTGACAGGCACCATGCGGAGTGTGACCAATTATTGGGGTACAGTAAAAAAAAAAAATGCTGTATACACAATATAAGAAGAACCCTGAGGGGAAATGAAACAGAGACGGTTTTTAAAAGCACTTTGGCAAGTCTCTCTCTCATGCCTCCCATACACCTAATGCCCTCTCACAAAAAAAAACCACAGATGAAAGCTAAAAATAGTAGCTTTGGAGGAAGAAAAAAGGAGTAGGCTTGTGGGGCATCTGCGATAACCCAAACGGTGGACCCTCCGGTGTTTGACTGCCTCCCTTACAGGAAGGGCAATTAGGAATTTTTTCAGGGCAGGATTCCTTGGCCATGTGTGAGAGCGAGAGGCTGGGGCCATACTCTGTACCAGGCAAAGGTTTCCACCAAGCTATTCTTGCATAACCCGCCGTGATAACGCCGGTGCATTCCTCTCAACACACATCACAACTGCCAACATCTTTTTTCCCCCCATTCTCCCCTTCCCTCGTCTTGGTCGGCTCACGTTTTAAAGAGCGCAGCAGACAAAGTGCAGTCTTTTGGGCTGGAGAGAATGGATTTTAAATGAACTGGATTTTAGATGGAGGAGGAGGTGGAAGGGCCGAGTTTCTATGTAGTGGTGTGTCTCCGGATGTTTCTTTGTTGCTGTTTTTTTCCCTGGTGGAAGAGGAGACTTCTGGATGGGATTCTTTTCCAGGTCATAGGTCACGTTCATCATGAGGTAGGTCACCTGGGGTTAAGGCTGAAGGTGTTCCCACCTTCCCAGGGTCTTCCTGTTGCTAGGACAGAAAACAGAGTTTTTGTCTTGGCGCAGCTGATAAATTGTCGATTCTTGCTGTGAATGAGTGAGTGAAAAAGGAATCAAAGCTGACATAAAATAATCACTTTCAAATGAGTCTTTTGAAAATGCTTTTGAGTTGTTTCTGGCATTTCTTCTCTGACCTCTCACCTTTATAAACTAGTTTGTACGTCTTTTTAAAGCTCATTTAGTTGTGCTGCTCAGGGGTAGATGTAAAGTATTGCGGAAAAAAAGGTTGTGGAAATACATATTTTTTGCTGTGGGTGACGTTATCATGTGTATGCACAAGGGCACTTTACAATACATGTTTACACAGTAGCCTACCATGTGGTAAACTTCAGTGATGCATGCATGAGGTAATGTTCAGGCCAAACCAGGATGTTGATTCAGAACCACATTTAACACCTGTTTCTTCCTGAATTCTGGCATATTAGTACAAACACCAGGTTTTATTACACTGACTGGTTCAAACACCCACCCAAAATAGTTTACGCCATCTTTGCCACACTGATCCACCAGCCAAATGACGTGTGCCTATCCTGAAGATCATTATTCATCATCTGAGGAACAGCCGGTCTCCTTGACTCCTGCTCTCTCCCTCGGTCTCCCCGGGACGGAGCTGTGCCTAGCTGGGCTCTGATTGGCTGCGAGGCCTGTGCCTGGAGACCTCGTTGTTGACAGAGCTGCGCCCAAATCCAAGGGTGTGTTTGTAAGGCAGTAAAACCTTGCCAGGATTGAGCAACCCCCCTGTTATACTACTACTGTGAACGTGTTAATGTATAGCCCTCTCACACACATCAGAGTGTGTGTATGATGGAGTCAGACGGTCTGCTGGCTGATGAACTTTGAAACTCATTTCAACCTGATTCATTGAAAATGAATGAAATCTGCTGATCTAATCATATGCAAGGTCAGCTAGAGTTAATAAAGTCATTACTGTTACAGGAAAACTGTTTCTAGGTGATTCTATTTTTACTTTAGGTCAGTCAGGGTCCATCATTACTGTTCATAGGAGGAATCGAGGGGGGGGGGGGGGGGTAATAATTTGACCCCTGTACATGTGCCGTGCGTGTTGTAGCCTACGCTAGTGCTAGGTGCTAGGTTAGGCACTTTCAAAAATACTTGGCAGGTGATTGGATGAGCCATCTGCCTATCAACGTCTGTCACACGCCTCTCTCTCCAGACTCAAATATTACGTTGAATTGCTGCGCTCCGCATAGCCTACAACATAATAGAGTCTGCTCTCTCCTCCTTCTACATAATAGAGTCTGCTCTCTCCTCCTACTACATAATAGAGTCTGCTCTCTCCTCCTTCTACATAATAGAGTCTGCTCTCTCCTCCTACTACATAATAGAGTCTGCTCTCTCCTCCTACTACATAATAGAGTCTGCTCTCTCCTCCTACTACATAATAGAGTCTGCTCTCTCCTCCTACTACATAATAGAGTCTGCTCTCTCCTCCTACTACATAATAGAGTCTGTGCCACTTCGCCACCCAAACTGGTGTTCTGAGGGAATGTCTGGGGGGGTCAACATTGAAAGAGTGACAGGTCGTAGCAGCAAATGAGAGACGTTAGACCAGGTTAGATGGGCGGGGCCAGGTTGGTTGGGAACGCCTGATTGCGGAAGTCGTTACTGACTGGTGTCGCAGGGATTCCGGCACTATCAATCAGTTGCCAGGATTTGAACGCCAGTTTTTTTGCATGAAGTGTCCCAGACCCATAGAGAGAGAGCTTGCGTAGTGTATCAGCGAAATAACTCTCATGGGTCTGGCGCTGAGACTATATCCTTGTGAAAGGTCAAAGGCATCTATGCATGTCAATCTGCACAAAATAAAGTTGGAACAGTGATTCTATCTCAAATTATTTTTTGTAGCTTCCATATCAGCGGAAGGACTCTCATGGGTGTGGCGTTGAGACTGATCAGCTGCGCTAGCTTCAACTCCTCGCTGTCATCACCTCAACCCACGCAGCTTACTGTAGCTGTTTGTATTTCAAATTCCTCAGAACCAACGCTGATTGGCGAGATCGTTTTCCGATCTGGCACAAATGGATCTCTATGGAGAGTATCCAGACTGATTTGTGAGAGAAACAGAATGTGAGCTCGCAAAATCAGGATGGTCTCACGAGGCTAGATATACTGTGGGTCCATGGATCAAGAAGTAGGTATAGCCTACTGGAGGTCTAGTATACTCCATAGACACTACCTCTGTATACCCTCCACAACACAACACCACTCCACTACACCACTGGTCTATAAGGATGCTGTCTACTTTCTAAATTCATAGTTCAGAGGTGTTTGCTCTTTTCCCCTGTAGAATGCATTGAGCAGACCCACTGCATTGTTAGTATTGCCCCAACCTATTATCTAGTATCCAATTTAACATATTATTAATATGACTATATATATATGAAATAAATTGAAATTAAATTTGATATATGATCAATAGCATAGGTCTTGGTCACTCCCATGACCACTAGGTTACATACCTACCTTCAATCTGTCAGATGCATGGAAGCAACCGAAGGAGTTGCCATGCGTTTTATGTGGGAGCTCAGTGAAAAGATTAACTGGAACAAGGGATTTAAAAGTAGAGTAGTGGCTCACATTTGGAAATAAACCGAAGATAAATCACTGACACTGTTGTGGACGTGGTTGTGGGATAAATTCATCGAGGATTTGGTGAGTTCAAAACTCAAACTCTCACTATTGATAGGCTATTATTAGCCTAGCCAATTAGTCAACACTAGCGAACTGCTACTACCTGGCAAACTATTTTCAAAGTTAGCCTATATATATTTAATTCAAAACTGAATGAAGCTATCATCCAAACTTGTTTTAAGACATGGGGACGTTTTTTGTTTTGTTTACAAGTTATTAATCATTTATCTGCAAGCTTGTAGCGCGCAGTGGGGTTACGCAATCGCACTGTTGCCCATGAGTTTGGCGCCAGTTCCTATGTTGGAGAAAGCGCACATTCTAACTGCTTTTATCGTGAACAGCACTTAGTTTGTTTTGGTTTTGTGTTGTAAGAAATTTCAGCTTTAGGCGAAAGTATAGGGATTGGTGATCTATTTGAGGTACTATTGTCTTCATAATTTTAGCTGCTGTGATTGTTTTAAAACCTGTTTTTAATCAAACATCCCAGGGTTGAGCTGGTTCCAACATCTCTGTTGAGGTAGTTTTATAATGTTGGATAGATCAGAGGGTATGGTCAGCTATGGACCAGGGCATGAGGTGAGCTCTTCGAGCCCTTGTCTCCATTAAGCGTTTTTTCACTCAGTCTGCTTACATATAATACATATAATATATTTTCAGTTTTTGAATGATGAAAGCCTTTTTCTCTGTGGTGGCTTGAATTGCAGCTGCCGCCATTGGTGTATGAATGGGTGTGAATGGGTGAATGAGAGGCCTCAGACCATTGTAAAGCGCTTTGGATATAAGTGCAGTCCATTTACCATTTACAAGGACAGACAAAAAAGACATCGAAAAGTCAGTGTAGCTCGGCAGGTAGAGCTACTGGCTGGTTCAATTCCAGCTCCCGGCATTGTTTGCTGAAGTGTTCCTGATACAGAACCCCTACGGCACGGTGGTGTAGTACTTAGTACTGTAGCCTCACAGCAAGAAGGTCTCCAGGCCTTTCTGTGTGGAGTTTGTATGTGTTCACAAGGGTTTCCTCCCAAAAGAACCCAATGTGAAAAACATGCAGAAGAACAGATGCTCTTCAGTCCGGTCCCCTGACCAAGACCTGGACTGAGCGCTTGGACTTGGTCCCCGGGCACGGATGGCTGCCCACTGCTCCTGGCTGCCCCCGGAGGAGGACAGCTGGGATGGGAGAAATGCAGGGAACAATTTCCACCGGCGACACCCGAAAATTGCATGCTCACTGTGTGCGTAATGGTGTGTGTTACTGTGTGACTAGTCTCGCATAGCCAGTCCTATCTCCACACTTCGTTTACGCTGTGCCAGCGCCGGAGACAGGTCTGGCTGGACATATTACCATTCTGCAATAGGGGGGGGAAAAAACACAGTATTTCTTTAAACCAATCACAGTCGTCTTGGGCGGAGCCAGCCCCAGACGCTGCGACGGTGCTCTCGCAAAATAGTCTGGATCGAATCTGATTGGTGCCGAGAGAATCTCTCGGCCCGAATCAGATTAATTTGCATCGCCAGTCTCGCCACTGATTGGGCAGTGTAACAACGAATGACAAGGTTTATTGCCAAAACCTACATCCGTTGAGTCAGACTACTGTGTGACAGAATAAAGTCCCCCCCCCACCCTTGGGTCCTGTAAATATGTTTATCAGTATTGCAGGAAATAGTATTGCAGCCATCAGATATTGTAAATGCTAGATGTTACATAAAAGGTCATTAACTTTGATAAATCAGCCTCATAACAGGATTTATTCCTGGATCAGATTGAGTCTTTGAGGGGGTGATGCGCACACAATTTTGTGGGGAAACCTCAGTTTTATGCTGAGTATCCTACCAGCACATATAGGCCTATATTCTACCAGCATATATAGGCCTATATTCTACCAGCATATATAGGCCTGTATTCTACCAGCATATATAGGCCTGTATTCTACCAGCATATATAGGCCTGTATTCTACCAGCATATATAGGCCTGTATTCTTCGCTGTCGTTCTGACTGAGCTCACTTTTCACAATCGCAGGAAATCTCCCAACATGACACAAAATGGATATGAAGACAAAATGTTTAAGATACTGATAACCTGTCTATTAATGATATTGATTACTAGTGGTCCAAACCATGAACAATCCAAGAAAGAGGGATGGGCAGCACTTGAAACAAGCTATCAAACACATTTGGAGACGATTTGAATTGCTATTTTTATTCTAAATTTTTAGCATTTTGGCACTGGTGATTTTCCTTTGGCTCTGGCTAAAATCTCTTTGGGGGGCGCCAATAAATCCTCTATGCAGGAAAAACCCTGCATTATCTCATAGTGCCACGTTCACCCACAGAGAAGATCTTAACAGGATACCGTACGTCATGGTCAGATCACCCAGTACGGTTGGACACATGGAATTCCACTGAAGACGTCATTTAAGATTACCGTGTCTCTGTAGTTCTGGATGAACCCTTTACCTCTCATCACGATGCTTCCTACGTCCACTGACATGATGCCATACCTTTGAGGGATATCTCCATAATACCTGAGGTGTTGGCTTTCCCAGTGTTTAGGATCGTTCTGGGAAGTTCCCCTCAGATGCATTTGCCAGCAAGGGGAGTGTTGAATATCTCGGTATCCCCCTACTCACTGTAGTGCTTAGGTCAGATGTATTCTTTGGCTGTGGCTGTCAGTGTTGCAAGCACTCGTCTGTAAATCACTTTTAATTGGGACCTTTACCATAAGTCATCTTAGTCACCGGACGGGGAGAGGAGCCATAGATTACGCTACCCGTCATTGGAGAACTCGGAGTCCCGTGAAGACAGCGGCAAAAAGACTATGCTACAGATTTGACTCAAATGGGATGAGAGGGATGAAATTGTTTACTGTGTAAAACACGTTTACAGTTTCTGAATATTGCTTTCTCATGCTGCTTGTTTCTCTAACACTGGGGACAGATTGACATTTTATAGTCCAATGATCGATATAATATGAATAGGATTTACCACTGTCATCTTTACCTGAGATATAGTTTCATGGTTTAGGACCTGTGGCCCATCATGGTACAGTAGGCTAGCTTGGTTGACGTGGCGATGATAACGGGGCGCTCCGCTCGCATCCCTTTGTGGAGACGGTCCCCTCCTTGACGACAGGTCCCACTGAGCCCGGTGATGGCTGTCTTCACCTGGACACGGGTCCCAGAGGAGTCCCCCCCATCACAAACACATCTTGCATCATTAGCAGGACCTGCTGTTACCTGGCTCAGAAATGATACCCTCCGTGGGAGAGATATCACTAAGGCTTTATACCGGTACAGTACGTTACAATACATCATAATGCATTATAAGCCCTGTCATAAACAATATGTCCTTACTGTAGAATGTGTGTGTCATCATCTCAGAATGACTGAGCATTTTTGAATCAGTTGAATTTTTTTCATTAACCTTTATTGGCTTTATTTTTGAATGATCAAAAGCCTCTATACTCTATATTATGACTCCAAGACATTAGCTTATAGCCTACAGTACATGTTTATAACAAGACTGAAAAACCGTTGATTTACCATGTTTTTTTCCTCTCACTGACTGCAAACATCATATTAGCCCAATTCTTAAACTCTTAAATCCTCACAATGCCCCAAAAAAGTGAAAGCTATATTTTACTGGAAGGGACAGGTGTGTTTGAGGATGGTACGGTACGCTATCCTACCTGCTCATAATAACATCAACTGAGCACACAAAGCGTCCAGAGCAAGACAATACCAGATCTGTCCGTGAGGCAGACACTCGCGCTCTTTGCGTTCGGTACAATGGAGGAAACCTGCAGGTCAACATTTAGTCTCATTTAAAAAACAAACATCATCGGTCAGCCTGTGGCTCTCTCTTCTCATTACTGAAACTTGACACAGGAAAGAAGCGTTGCAGCTGTGTTTTATGGGCCATAAGGGCCCAGGCTGTATGGCCTTCAATGTGTACATGTGTGTGTGTGTGTGTGTGTGTGTGTGTGTGTGTGTGTGTGTGTGTGTGTAACCCCTTGTCTCCACTGCGGCCGTCAGCTTAAAGTAAACCATCTACTCGTGAGACGCTCAGGAAATGAACCCATTGTAATCACTGACTGAGGCTCTGCTGTAGCCGTGGCGTCGCGTTCCACGCCGGCGTCCAACGTTAAGAGAATCGCCGAGGTTCATTTCTTGATTTTTTGACGGACGCTGACCGTTGACGCCGACGGCTGCAGGGGAGCCAAGCCGTAAGCGCGTGTTAAGTGTGTGTTAAGCGTGTGTAAAACATGTGTTAAGCGTGTGAGTAAACATGTGATCCTATGTACTATTTAAATAAAACACAGTACTTTTCATGTAAAAGGGCAACTTTGAAAAAATCTCATTTAATTGTAGTATAATTTAAGTCACATCACACTGTAGTACATAGAATATTATGTTTGACCAAAAATCGGACTTCTCTTCCTGGTGATGTACTGCTTCGTCTCCACCGGTGATGTCAGACTTTTGAATGCAGTGTGAGGACCACTGGGTCGGTCTAACAGGTGTGTTGTGGAATAAGATGCTATGATAATTGGTATGTCTGACTCCCCTTCCTCCCTGTCCCTATGGCAACCATCCCACTGGGGCTTATGGGATATTGCTCCCACATACACACACCCTACCCCCACAATCCTTTGGGGCCAATTACCTGTTGGTGGTAGAGGGTGACAAGTTGAAGCAAGGCTGTGGTTGCTTGTGTGTGGAGCTGTCCCTGGGTGATTGTCTAGCTTCTGAAAACGTATCTATATCCTCTCTTTAGCATATAAACATACTGAATATTAGCAGAATCAAATTGTAAAATGAAATTCCTAACGGTCCATAATCTAGTATAGAAACCATTCAAATGTTCTGTCATTTGAAATGTGTTGAAAGGTCATATATTCTCATCTTTATTTCGAATGTTGTGGCACACTGAGCTGAACTCTCGTAACCTGTTTATGTGCTAGCTAGCCAGACAGAAAGCTAATTGGTGAGAGACTCCATAGAAATCAATGGTTGAGCACTGATCAGTATAATGGGAGGCCTTTAAACTTCACACCTGGGTTAAATCCTCTAATTTCCTGTAAGACAATGTACATGTCTGTAATTATCCCAGTCACCTGAGCAGAAGGACAAAGACGAGGCAGGTGGACTCATCAACGGAAAAATACAAAACAGAGATGCAGCATAATGTGTGGGGATGAGCACTGAGCTAACCAATAATGGCTTTTATAAAGTCATTTTTATTACAGGTATTTATATAACATACCATCTTACAATGAAGGCATATGTATTGTGTAACTTAGTAGAAGGGCTGAGCTGTGACTCCGTTGTCCGTAAAGCACCATAAAGATCCAGGATGCGCTCAACTGATCCACAGAAGAAGACGCTACTGTCAGACTGTAGGTGACGTAATGCAAATAATCAAATGACCTCACAAGAATTAGACAAACAATAGATACACTGATCATAGAGACACCCAGCACTCAGTACAGTACTGTATTCAAAAAGTAAAACATGAATTCAACCTAAAACGGTAATAAAAATGGATTAAAAAAATGATTTAATTATGTCTCTTTAGCATGGCGCATCTGCTCTGATTGCTGTTTGAATGTGTGTGTGTGTGCGTGTGTGTGTGTGTGTGTGTGTGTGTGTGCATGTGTGTGTGCGTGCGTGTGTGTGCGCGCGCATGTGTGTGTGTGTGCGCGCATGTGCGTTTGTGTGTGTGTGTGCGCGCGTGTGTGTGCGTGTGTGTGTGTGTGTGCGCGCATGTGTGTGTGTGCATGTGTGTGCATGGTTGTGTGTGTGTGTGTGTGTGCGTGCGTGCGTGTGTGTGTGTGTGCTGCTAAAGGAGATGCCCCGGCACCCTTCCTTGCGTGACAGGCTGGCCTGATAACCATCAGTACCCAAATGAGTTCAGGTCGGGCCCCATAGCTTCACTCCAAACCTCATTTGGAATGCAAATGAAAATACTAAACAAAGCAAACCTTTGAGACAGGTGCAATTCACAGAGCCAGTCCCTTTGAACAGGCTTAACTTAGGGGGGACTTTAGTGAGAGGAAGGAATCCTAATTTCCTATTTAGCAGAGAGATGCTCACGCATAAAAATGTTCTCAACAGAGAAGTGATTTGGTTCCCTTCTAGCCCGATAATTCATCAACTATAATGCAACAAAAACAGCTTGATGTATTTCTCCATTACGGTACTTTACTATATTCATAAGATAAGATAAGATAAAATTAACTTTAATATTCCCTGGGAGGGAGGGCGATGTGATTTGGGCGTTTAATACGTTTAACAATTTGCTAGCCTTTCTCACCCATAGTTGCAATGACTGAGAGGTTTATGACATTGTGTAAAAGACTAAGGGCAGCCATTGGAAGAACTTCGCTGTCTATATCTGTGGAATCAGCCTATATTATTTTGATAGTATCTACAGTAGAGTTGCAGGCATGTACTGTAGTCAGTTATGAACCCTGAAAAAGCCATCCACTGTTAACATTAACTAATTTGTAACAGATACCACGGGCAAACAATGTAGAAAGATAATTCTAAACCCAGCTAATATCCCACAGCTACAGTATACGTGGCCCCTCTCCCACAATCCCCTTCCTCCTCAAAACCACCTCCTCCCCGACCACGCAGGTTCCCTGCAACGCAAGACACGCCCCTCCGAAACAGGATCTGGTGTTGGCATTGTGCTCTTTGTTAGGGGCTAATCCAGACAATTACACCTCCAAAACGAGAGTAGCTGCTATGCCCAGAGCTAGCCTAGCCCCAGATCAGGCCTGGGATTAAGGCCTGATGCCTTTGGGGCGAAGGGGCTCCGCCACGCCAGACCCAGTGATTGATAGACCAACATGTCTTGTTCGGGTTGCTTCCCTCCCTCCCTCTCTCTCTCTCCCTCCCTCTCTCCCTCCCTCCCCCACCAGGGTGTCTCACCTCAAACCGTCTGTCTGTGTCAGTCTGGTCTGCGCTCAACTCACCCGCACTTTGTTCACCTGTCATTCTAACTATAAACCAGTAGGTCTTTTTTTTGTCTGGCTGAACCGGGCGTGCGATCACAATGGAAGAGAGAGAGTGAAGAGAGAAGGGCAAAGGGCAGGTATTTCAGGTTACAACCGTCACATGATGCTGAGAAGCAGACAAGAGTTCACGTGATATTCGCCTCGCCTCTATCTCGGGCTGCATGGTTTCTGTCCCGATTGCGTCGGTTTTACTCGCTGCTCGGTTGTGTCCATTGTGCGAGAATGGGTGTGGATCGGGGGTTTGGAGATGATGGTGGCCCAGTTGTTGTGATAGGGACAGAGGAGGCCGTTCACACAGAAGCCCAGGCTGACATCATAAACACATACAAAGTGCCCGGGGGGGTGCAGGCGGGGTGCAGGTGGGGGGTGTGTGTGGGGGGGGGGGGGGGCAGGGGAACCGGTGTGGTGGGACCGGGGGGGGGGTGCGTCTTCGCTCTGATTGGTCCGACGCAGTACGGTGGACACACCTGTGAGCGCCAGAGGCGAAGGAGATTGGCTGCGACCTGAAAATTACACCTGTGGGGGAGGGAGGGCCAGGCTACATGTAAACCAAGCCCTTTACAAACTCTGTCTCTCTTCTCGAAGAGCTTAACCTGTTTGCATCGCCGCCTCCAGCTCCCGGAAAACTTTTTTTTTTTTTTTTTTACAGACGTCTCCAATGGCTTAAAACCTGTTGATTCTGTTCCTGGGCTGGTTCTGGTTCTGGCCCCGACCTCCTTATCAAGCCAAGTCGAGGCTCGACGAAGAGAACGCGGCGAGTTTTTCAAGAGAACGCCATAGAGGTCGATGGTCCTTCAACGGGAGGAGGGAAGAGGAAGCCTAGCCTTCGCCGACGCCACCGAGCCAACACACAATGATGCCTCTTGTCTTGGGTTTCTGGATCCATGACCACACCTGGGGAGGACTCGGTAACTCACTAACGTAATACCTCGTCTGTTGTCTTCGGCCTGAAAAATATCGAATGTTATCTTGATTTTATGATGCAACGTCGGTTTGTCTGCGCCTCTAGTCCGGCGTTGTCACGCAGGAAGACCGAAGCGAAGTAGGTGATAAACTGTATACACTGTAATAACCAGGAAATGAATGGCAGCCCAACCAGGTCGTCGTGTAAAGCCCTTGGCGCTGTGTCTGTGGTTACAGGTCTACTAGTTTCGATGGGAGGCAAATCATAATCTATATCAGATTGCAGTTCCATTTAAAAAGAAAGAACAAGAGAAAACAATAGGAGTTAACATTCATTCCTAAACTTGATAGACCAGTTGGGGCAGGTAGAGGCAAACCGCCAGACATGTCAAAGGATATAAAGACAGGATTATTTCCTTCATTAGAACACTGAAAATGAACATTTGTGGAGTGTTTCAAGCAACTGTATGGTATGGGACAATTTAACTCAACGCTTGGGATAGGCTAAGTGGAGAAATGGCTTTTAATATTTTTTTGTTTCTTTAAAGAAAGAAACATTTTCTGTAGTTTACTGCCTCAATATTTTAGTTAGTTTAAAGCTTTTTACAATTTTCCTGGATCCGAAATGGCGTTCGATGGCTTTTCGTCTTCATAACCTGTTGAATGTCTCGTCGGTTTTTTCGTTGGAAGATTGCATGTCTTGAAAACAGGACTGAAATACCTGTGATAGAACCTGTTGTTACATGTCTCTTTTGGCTTGAATAGAGAGGTTTGAGAGAATAATCTGTTTTTCTGGCCTATGATGTGAGAAAAGCAAGGCTTTTATGCAGTGGATGTTGCTGAACGTAAAATGTCTGCTCATCCATTTTGCTTGCCTGTGAAGTTCATAGTGACAGGTTGAGACTGATCACCATTGTTTATCAGTCTTGATAAGTGGATTATCATGATAATGCTGACATTTAGGGAACGTGTAAATCGTTTAGATGTCTAAAGCCATTATCCTGCATATTTCATGAAGTTGACAATGGCGCTCATAAAGTGGAGGGAAAATGTCGACTACAGTAGGCTACAGTGAATTATGAGTGAGGTGGATGAATTTGATTGGAGGATTTGTTCAATTCCATCCATAACCTGAATACCTAAAATCACCTGTTTGCTTCTCATGAGATATACTGGCTTTTAGCTACAGGTTGGGAATTACAGATTGTAGCTGCTTTGAGAGGAAGCTCAATAGTATACCTGGTACAGTATCAAAAAGGGAGGCTATACAAAATGGTGGATGATTTTTTTCTACATTTGCTTTTGTAGTTTCTGCACAGTTTGCCTCCTGAAGATGATAGACAAGCTACAGTAGAATGTGTATTTTCACCAATAGAGTAACAATAAGATGATACAAGGAGTGCTGAACATTATCAAACAGTATTATGAAGATTAATTTTATTTTTGTATCACACCATGCAGTGGCATACGGACATCTCAACATACTGTACTGCAGTGTCCATATTGATAATACTGTGGGTAAACTTTAAGATTTAGTGTCTCATACGCCTGCCTGAGGGAACAATATCTGACTATCTGAATATGACTGCTGGCACCATATAATGATACATACCACTAGCCTTTTCTGATTAACAAATTTCTTGCAAATACGTGCCACTCTTTCCACTGGAAATATTCAAACCAGGAAAGGGACAGGAAACGGTAGGAGTAGGAGGAAACTGCTAGTAGTAAAACAAAACATTATATCCCTTATGGGTATATAGTAATAGTGTACACACATTCAGATCACTATTAATTAGAATAGCAGCTAATAATAGTGAACATTATAGTGTTTAATAGTGAACTCTGAGGTACTGTATAACAATTAAACAAAAAGAAAGGATTCAAACAACAATTATATAGTAACTAAGCTCCTTGCTCAGTAGTCTAGAGGCCCAATTAGGGGGTGTTGAGATAAGGTCCGGTCTTAAATAAGGTTTTGTGTTTCTTCGCCATTGTTCTCCTACAAAGAAGCCAACTATTGATTAAGGGCCAGGCTGGTTTACCTATGGGGTTGTCCATTTCACAGTGGAGTCACATTCCAGCACAGAGGGCAGGGTTACCTGATCACGTCTCACTCACAACTCAGGCAAAAGCATGGGCAGCCGTAAGCGGTACAGCCCACACCGAAACGAAGCTCAAACAATGGAATAACTTCACACCTGAGCTAAAACAAGGAACCAACTTCTCCGAAGAGAAAAAAAGGAGCTTAAAATCGTCCAAAAGAAGCGGTAACTAACGAACGGAACCTTTCATTGCAAGTGTTTATTGGCGGTATAGGAAATCAACAGGTGCTCAGGTAATGCTTCAAACTAAAGTCTCTAGTTTAACCAGATACTGTTGTTTCATTGTCCTCTCCTTCTCTATATTCTCTCCTAATCTGTTTTCTCTTCTTTCCCCCTCTCCCTCTCTCTTCCTCAGAGGGCCTGCTGCAGTGGTTTATAATGCTGATGATTAACTAAATAGAGTCTGGGAGAGCAGGTCTGCTTGGCTTTCTCATTTCATGAGGCCTGGCTGACCGAGGGGAAGACGAAGCGTTCTCAGGCGCTGCCTGGAAATTCAAGATCTTTTTCCTTTTCTCTCGCTTCCCCTCCCTTCACTTGGTTTTGTTACATTCTTTCCTTGGGGTCCCTTTCACGACGGTAAGGTTACAGGTGCATGTGTTCTCCATTTTCATTCTCCACCTCCTTTTTCCCTGTGCTTTCCCTCCCTTATGCCCGGTCTCTCTCTCTCTCTCTCCCTCCCCCTCTCCCTCTCTCTCCCTCTCTCACTCATGCGCTTCCATTTCGCTCACTTGCCGGATGGCTTGAAACCAATTCTTTCCCTAAATTCAAGAGAAGCCTATATCAATCTTAGAGAAATGTATTATGACTTTTCAGTAGCTTTTAAGGTTTTAAGGATTAAGCAGATATCTACTTTGTTGGCATGGCTATTACCTGTTACCAATGTTACCATGCTTCAAGAATATAGACAATGCTAATAGTCACTTGAGACTAGTATGGGAAATCAAACATCCACCGTGTGGAACTATTAATTAAAGTGACTGTGTTAACTTAGAAATGATGTAATATGAATAAATAGACATAATGAGAAATATTTTATCTTGAAATGATAAAAGAGGTGGGACGTTTTCACACGATGCACCTGTGAATGGCACACGTTATTCAGTAAAGGAGGGCTGTCTAAAATGACCTTCTGCACACACGGTGTAGGCTTAGGTCAGCCAGCATTCCTCCAGCCTCTCATCACACTGCAAACACAAAAGCAGGAGGCTTAAAAAGCACCGCGGCGCGGTGGGAAAAAAAATCAAATCAAAATAGCTTCCTACACCTAAAATGTCAGTTGATATGACCTCACATCTTTACGTGTGTTGCGACATAACAGTAATATAATTAGCATCTTCCAGGACTTCCAAGATATGACAACAGGGAGAATTCCCCAAGGCCTAGTTGCTCTGACATGGTGGTGCTACAGGTTTGATTAGTACAGAACGAGTGTTTGAAATTAGTAACTGCCATCCGTTGTAAGGAAAAGCAACCCTTCAAGGCTTGCGGTGCCACAGAATCAGACCAGTCAGAACAGGTTTGGGCAATCATTAACAGCCACAGTGGCCCACTCTGCTGCTTGTGTCAGCCAGCCTAAGTTACAGCCCTCCTGGAACAAAGCCCCTGCACTCAGCTCGCTTTAAGATGCATTTTAGTAAGTGAGTTTCAAATACATGTTTACCCCCTTGATATCGTTTCATTTTGGGTTAATCATAAATTGTACTTACCGTTGTACAGTTTGAATTTGAGGCAGCAAAAGGCCCAAGCTTGTTGTGTTCAACATAACATCACAATCATTATGTTAGCTGAAGTGGAATTGTACTACTGTAGATGAATTCATGTCATATTTGTGACTGTGTTGTAGAAGGGACACACTTTTGAATGGGCTTTGTTTTCTCTGTGCCAGATGTAGGTGATGTACTGAGGGCAGACTTCCCCATTGTATGTTTTTTTTTTCATTTGACAGGTCATGCAATTAATTTATGTTTTCTGTCAGAGTTGTCAACCGCTAAGAACCCCCATTTACAGTACAATGGAATGTTCCTGAAGCCTAGGGCATAGCCTACCTTTGGGAGGGGCTAATCCACACACAGCCCCGTCATGGGGGTTCATGAAGCATTCTTTCATACGTCTTATATTTTTTCTCTGGTAAATTGAGAAGATTGACCCAATAAGCACAGAAAGTAGCTTTTATAAAGTCAGTGTTACCTGTCTTTTTTTTTGTTTTTTGACCAAGTTATATTTGGATGGTTATCTCCATCTTACGAGGCAGCATTGGATATCATCACTCCTTCTAATACTGCCTGGTAATGATGATGATAGCCATCTGCAAACCTTTAGCCAAATATGCTAACATGGTGTTCAAACGTGGCGGCCATTTTGTTCGGTATGAATCAAGTTCACCTGAAATGGTGCTCAGGATCCATCTTACCTGACAGTGCTGGATTGTACAACTGTGTTCTAACACTGTCTGGTAACGATGTTTCCTGGGTGACCCAAATATCTCGACACAACTGTTACACTTGAGAAGATTAGTCTATTTATTACCTTGATATTGGTTACCCTCCAGGTTGAACTAATCTAATCTAAACAATTTTGTGACCATTATTAATCTGGGTGGTTATGTCTACGACGTTGTTGATAACGACACCTAGTTTAGGTGTAACAGCTTTGGACATCCTAGTAGTTGTAATGTCTTTGACCATTCAACCACGGTTACATAGGGCTGCATCTTTTGGCTACTACCGTAGTGTTGAGCCCTACCAGGAAACTGGCAGAGAAAAGCAGAATGATTTGCATCATGATTCACTTTTTGGATCCAGTATGGTGACAGTTGGTGGTAGATAGGCCTTGGTTAGTAAGATACACTGACAATTACAGTCTTTCTTTAAATCAGACTCCTTAAAAGCGATTGGGTCTGACTGCTGTGGCGCGACGGGATCTCTTTCCCCCGGGAAACGAGAAAGTAAGAGCCCGGCTCCTGTATCATTCACTTCCCTGTCCTGTGTGATTATGGCGGCCCCACCCAGCCCTGGTTAAAGAATACCAGTCGCTTGGCGGTTCCACCGGTCGCCGTGGGAGTCATTTCCCCTCCCCCCCCCCCCTCCCCCCCCGTCCCCCCGGACGGCTTTGTGTTGCGTGGTCGTGATTGGCTCAGCTCCTTTTACCTGCGTGGCACATCCTCAAACTGACATACGAGCTCACCTGAGTGAGCAGTCAATGATAAAAATAGAATCCACGACATCCTTGACTTCATCCAGTCTTTACTCTCTTTTTTTTTCTGACAAAATACACACCTCTGTCATAATGGAAGAAATGCAATAAGATACTGACTGTGGTAATGTGTGACATTTCAGGGAGACGTACCTTTTGTCGCGTCTGAAATTTAGAAACGACGAACGATGAATAAACTGTGTTTAATGAATATATATCTTGAGACAGACTTTGTCCCCGTTCAATGTTTCATAGCTTTTATTGCTTTCCAGGAAGAAAAGACGTTCAAATTGAATGGGTAAAACCATCAAACAGACAGCAGACACATAGTCAAATAACACACAAGAGTTGCCAGAGCAGCGTGTTTGTTTAGGGAGGGAGAATTACCCTGCAAATATCAAACCACACCTTTATTTGTCCATTGAGGGCCTTTGTCTTTGTCACAGGCGCATGGAAAAGTTCAGTGTTTGTCATTTATTTTTATCTTTTCTTTTGCTCACCCCTTTCACCTTTTCTTTTCATAGCGTAAATGATTGGATGTTGATGTTTTTGGTCACACTTTACAATAAGGGTCACAAAAAACATTAGTTAACTGTTGCTTCATGCTAAACAATGCATTTACTAATGGTTATTAATGTACCCTTATTGTAAAGTGTTTTTGTATGTAATGAGGTGCATCCCTGGTTTCGTTTTCTTTAAAAAGGAAACTTTAAGGATTTTTTCTCTGTTCCTCTTCTTTTGTCTGTATGTTTTTTTTTGGTCTAAAAGTACCAGGTGTCACTACCACCATGTGCGATCTCATTTTTTGTAATGATAATTACATGTTTTTAATGGTTTTTTTCTGTTTTTTGTTTTTGAATATGACGTCAGAATGTAGGCTTAGGCTGCCCTTTATCTTTGTTTGATGACTGTGCAGCACATGTAACATATCTTTTTTCTAACCTGTCTCTCCCTGCACCTGTCTGTCTCTCTCAGCTGTCTCTCTCTCCTCTGTGTACAGGTGAAAGGCCAGAGGTCATCTTCTTCAGTCCTCTCTAGCCTGTTGATTGGCGTCTTACCAGACATGGTTAGATCTAATTATCTGTGTCTAATACTGTCTGGTAATGCCGTCTATTGAATGGCGTTAGCTTCCGCTCTTTTTCCCACTCCTCTCTCATTCTTGAGCAGAAGTGTACAGGATGCATGTCCGTTTCCATGCGGGACAGAAAGGTCGATGGCGTACGTACGCGTACCTGTATTTGTTTGATGGCAGATGGCGACGGGTGGGATATGGTGGTTATGGTGATGAAGATAAAGGAACTGTGAACCTTGCACTGAGAGCTTGATTCAGTTAGAGCTCTCCCACGTGCCTTGTGAGTTCCTCACCGTACAGCTGTCCAGGATAGGGGAAATAAAGGAGTATTTGTGCAAATCTCTATGATATATCTGAAGAAAATATACTGTAGGTAGGTAGGTAGGTACTGTAGGTACAGTAGGTTTCACATTACTTTCCTTTTGTCTCTCAAGCATAACAATACTGTATGTGTCTGTGCTTTGTCTCGCTCCACATTTGTCTCATTACATAATTTGTATAAAGAGCAGCTATCTGGCAATTTCTAAAGAATAGGGTGTTGCCTCTGTGTTCTTTCATTGTTGTCACAGTAGGTGAATTCCACCTGGGAATTGCCCCCGGGGCTACTACCTTTCCCTTCTGACCTCTCTGACTCAATCAATCCTTCTGAAAACCCTACATGTACCGTATGGATACTGACTGTACCTATGGATGTGCACTTTCAACGTGAGGTAATGTGTCATGCAAACATCAAATAAAAATGGAATGAAAAAATAAAACAAGACATTTTCTCGTATCTTTCCTGTGCATAAACGTGTTTATCCTGTTGCCTTGCATTCACAACTTCATCAGCTAGCTGACCGTTGGTGCTATAATCAGGGGCCTGGCCTGCCATAGAGGTTGGTCTGGTCATTGTGCTCCCGGGGCTCTTCAGTGGGCAGAGTGGAATGCCTGGCCCCAGTCAGGTGCAGATCGGGTTACAGGTGAACAGAGCTCCTTTTCAAATGCCTCAATCTACCCATGAGGTCCCTCCATCAGCCAAGCCCTCATTGTGTCGCACTCTCTATAGCGGCTCCTAACAGACCGGTCAGTGTTGTGGGTTTTCAGTATCATGAGGGCAAGATAATTCACCTTTGTTTACTACCTACATCCTCAATCACATACAAAGCCTGTTTTGTATTCAACCGGGTTAATCAGAAGCACAAACAAATAATGATTGGTAAAAATATTTTTACTGTCATCTCTCTCTTCTCTCTCTCTCTCTCTCTCTCTTTCTATCTCTCTCTCTCTCTCACACACACACGCACACACACACAAGAAAATAGCAGGCCTATTGGTGTTTAATTAGAGATGTGGGATCCAAGGGTTCGGACCGGTTGACTGCAACTCTGATTCTATCGGTGGGAACACAAGAGTCTACTAGACCGTTTACCATAGCTCCATTGATCTCCGTGCACAAGAGGGCTTTCAGTTTCTGCCGAGTGGTGAACAGCCAAGACATGCCATTGTGAATACTCAACCCTTTACTTAAGGTTATACATGACACGATGCAATACCTAAAAATAGCGTTCGCTGTAATCTACAGTATGCTGTAATCATTACACTACTTACTGAACTTTGAAGTTTTTGAGTGCAATGTTCCAACATTGTTTGCCTATGTCAAATCCCATAATGTATGAATACCTATAAATAACAAACATTGCACAATGTTTGAAACACCACAATTAGGGGGTTAAAGGTCGCCGAACATAAATGACAGGCACTGTAAAAGCTGTCATGAGGTGAAAAATACACTGCCGCCTAGGCCCTCTACAAAAGACCCATGAGGAAGTCGGCCATTTTGGCTTTGCGTGACATCACGGCGCAGAAGAATTCCAGGCTGCCCATAGTGTCTCTGGTGGAGTGGATTCCAGCGCTGGTCTGTGCATGCTCTGATGCAGTTGGACCAGATTCCTTCCGTAGTGTTGACTCTCTGGAGGAGGGTGAGGTTCACTCGTTTTGCCACTGAGCTGGAACGGCCCCATAACAGAGGCAGGGGGGGGTGATGGGTAAACGTCTGTGACATACCTACGCGTGTGCTGACGTAGGCCGGTGAGCTGTCACGCACTCCTAAGGTAGGGAACTCCCTTGAGAATGAGTCAGAGAGGTCGGAAGACGTTACAGTGCGTGGTACCAGGATACGGCGAACAGTTTCCACATCGTTCTAGGTTATTAGCGTTACATTACAGCTGCACGTCTTTGTAGATCAATATCAATACACGTCCTTAATTGATGCAACAGATGCAGCTTGCACAGATATTCAGTGGTGTTATGGGACAATGTTTCTTACATGTTCTATTTGATTGCTGTTTAAAGGTGCTTACTCAGCTACAGCTCAAATCCTATCCCTGTTATTAGTCATTATAAGTGGAAAATTAAATGTAGCTCTGCATCTGGGGTGATTGAGGGGTTCAAGTGAGTGGGTGCCCTTCTCTGGATTAAAGTCATTACAGACATGATGTTTACTACTGTATATTGTTGTATAATTGTTATTATTATGATTGTTATTATTAGTAGTTATTATTAAAGGAGTAGTAAAGGGAAAATGCATGTTTAGCCCTGTTTTAAGGTTACTCATGATCATATACAGTGGTTCAGATCAAAACGTTGACAAAACTAGCACTTTTGAGAAAGTCTGATAATTGCTCTACCACTGTTTTGGTCATATAATGGATGTGGGTGGGCACCTTGAAAAATCATTAAAAAAACATGTTAAACTCTCAATTTCAAAGACAAGAAACTCACCGAGGTGTTAGTTAAGTAGAGCAATTATCAGACTTTCTCAAATGTGGTAGTTTTGTCAACGTTTTGATCTGAACGTTTTGTATATGATCATAAGTAACCTTAAAACAGGGCTAAACATGCATTTTCCCTTTACTACTCCTTTAATGGTGAGAAAGGGTCTTAAAGAGACAACACCTTTGTCAGGTCCACCAGCTTTAAAATCCCACTTCATCATGTATAATATCTGCTCTCACTTCAAGCCGAAAGCAGACCAATAGGGAGCTGAAGAACCTATTCTCAAATAGAATATGCAAAATAGCATTTCTCTCACACTGCTTGCACTGTTATCATGCCAATGCATTCATGCTACACACTTTGACACTTTAAAAAGCATTCCCTAATACACAGTAATGCCTGTCTTAATAGCTTTTTCTCATAGGATAGGAAAGCAATGCATTACCATTAAGGTGCATATTGCATTACAATACATGTGTCTGTTTATTGCATTAGGTTAGGGTTAAGGTAGAAGGCCAGTGGTTAGGGTCAGGGTATGAGTTAAGATTATGTAACTCCAATCGGCTAGGGCTTGTGTAAAATGGGTTAAGGTTAGGCGGGGGGGGGTGGGGGGGTGGTTAGGGTTTAGGTCAGATGGGTTCAGTTTAGTGTTAGGGTCAGATGGGTTCAGGTTAGGCATATAACTGATCGGTTAGGATTTGGGTCAGATGGGTTCAGATTAGGCATGTAACTGTTCAGTTAGGGTTAGGGTCAGATGGGTTCAGGTTAGGCATGTAAGTGATCGGTTAGGGTTTGGGTCAGATGTGTTCAGGTTAGTGTTAGGGTCAGATGGGTTAGGTTAGGCATGTAACTGATCAGTTAGGGTTTGGGGAGGAGCTGTGGGGGATAAGGAGCACCTTCAGCCACAGACTCATCCCACCCAGGTGCTGAGAGGTTCAGCCACTCCTTTGTGCCAACGGCCATCAGACTCAACAGTGCCTGAGTGTTCCTGTGTTCCTGAGTGCTGTGGGTGTATGTATGTATGTATGTATGTATGTATGTATGTATGTATGTATGTATGTATGTATGTAAGTGTTTTTTGATAATCACAAGTTTATATATCCATGTGTAGACTGGCAGAAATATAACCACTAAGAAAAAATGACATTATTTTATTTTGAATACCACATAAAAACAAAAACAAAACTGTGTTACACTGAAAGACATTAGACGTCATTGACCCATGTATGTATCCAATATTTGGGCATACTGTATATAAAGATTTTTTTTTCCTTGTTATTTAATTTGATCTATCTATCTATCTATCTATCTATCTATCTATCGAAGGTTAGGCATGTAACAACGATCGTCAGATGGGTTAAGGTTAGTGTTAGGGTAAGATGGGTTAAGGTTAGGCATGTACTGTATCTCTGATTGGTTAGGGTCAGGGTAAGATGGGTTAAGGTTAGTGTTAGGGTAAGATGGGTTAAGGTTAGGCACGTAACTCCGATCAGTTAGGGTAAAACAAAAAGGATTGCTTTTGGCAAACCAATGTGAAAAGACCAAGCCAAGCTATTACAACGGCAGTACGTTGCTGTTCTGTCCTCCTCAATTCCCAATTTACGGTATCACCACGCTCAAACACACACAATATGTTGCACATATAAGCTCTGAAGGGTTTAGAAACACACACGGTATTGCATTTATTTTCTCAATAGCAAAACCATAGCAGGTGCGTTCCATTATTGACCCTTGGCTTAGGGTTAGGGCTAGTCAAGTGTGAACAGTATAAGAATTGGGATTGACTAAACATGATACATATTTTTGAAAGAGTTCTCACAATTTGGGAAAGGTGGCAAAAACCCGATAGGAATCATGGGAACTGGCTGACTCCCACAGCCCCTAGCCACTGTAATCCTGTAAGGACTTTATGAATAGTGGGTGAGAGACCCCATTGAAACAGCCTTTCATGGCATCGTAACTTAAGTCCTATCCCTTCCACTATGACACCCTGACAAGGAGAATCCCTCCAAATAATGGGTTGTGTAGGGACACCATTGCTGGAGGGTGCACACCTACAATTGCTGATTACTTCCTGGTGCAAGAGGCAGTTGGTGTGACATGGGAATGGGCAGATCTCCAAAGACCCACACCTTGCCCTGTCTCCATGACTCCGCCCAACAGCCCACACTGACACACTCGCACACACACGCACGCACACACTCACTCACACAAACACACACAGTCTTGGCAGATGGCGAGCCGAGGGATTGACAGGGCTGTAAAACAAACCTGTTCTCTTTGTCCACCTACGCAGCACTTTGCACAGAGTGTCTATCAGATGGCGTCTCTTTATCAAGGTGTGGCTGACACTGGCTGAATACTACCGAACACACAGCACCTTTAACGCCAGAACATGGGAGAGCCACGTAGAAAACCCAGAGGTGCTCTGGGCTATCTTCAGTTCCCTGACACAGAGCCAACAGACCGATGACTTTTGACAATAGCTGTTAGCCATTTTACATATTAGCCAATGTGTAATTGTATGGTCGCATGGGTGTTAGTTGCATGCACCCCTCCCAGTGAATTAGGGGGTGGTGATGTTGGGACGAAGAGGGAGATTAGGGGTAATTGCCTGCTGTCACCGGGGCCGGGCTGGGTCAGCTGTAGGCAAATCATTGAGATGAGAAGTGAGTATTACTGGATGTGCCGAAGGTAAAGCTATGAGGGAGAAAAACGTTGTCTAGCTGCATATTTGTCCTTTGACTAGCCTACTTGGCAGGCTGTAGCCTACAGCAAATTATTCCAGTAAGAATTCTTCAGTCATCTTCAGGAAAATGATTATCTCATATGATTCATGATTGTACAATGTCAACCACAACCAGGGTTATACAGTGCATTACCTTCTACTCTGATCAGTTGAAGACATTGGAGCATTTATTAAGAACATTTGATGAGGAAAATAATGTATATACAGTAGTAGATAACCCAATTAACTGGCTAATGGAACCACAAATATGAGGTCCTCTGTGCCCTAGGGAGTGGATTACCTGTAGCCTGATAGTATGTAGGTGAGATGATTATCACAGTAAGAATGAAAGACATTTCCTCTTTATAGATGTCTCACTTTCATTATAATAAAAAAGAATTCATCTTGAAACATTTACCAGAAAATACTGTTTTACAGGTTTTTAAAGATATACTGTGTTGGAAAAGTGGCAAATCCATTTTGAATGACACTCTTCTCATATTACTGTAGAGCGAACACCACAAGTCTTACAGTTAATTAATATTTCATGGCTCTAAACTTAGAAGTGTGGTGGATGTGGGATTCATATCCTTCAAGTCGTATATCTTGTGAAGGTATTGTTGCAAGATGCTATCTAGAATTAACAACTGTTGCCAAGGCACCCATTTCCCAGGCAACCACTGGTTGTTTACACTTTCCTATTGTGTTCGTACAGCTTTGACTTTGCTAGCTGGCTACCACAGTCTGTACAGGTCGGCAAGTTCAAGAGGGATATGGACTCACTCTGACTTCAACAGTTTATCTTGTTTCTTCTAAAAAATCTTCACTTTTTTGGACCTCATGTGAATCCCCAGATGAAATGCACACAGCGAAGTAAGTGAGTTGTTTTATGTGGGCTTAATCTGCAAGCAAGCTGAAGGTAGAAGTGAATGTTTCCGCTCTGTAGGTGTCAGTGTGCACAGAACCAGAAACTCATGAACTCAGTTACCACCAGTAGTTTGCACTGCAGGCTAACGCATTGTACCTCTCACACCCTTTGCAATTTCCTGTAAAGTGGTGATTTATAAAGCAGCAATGCAATAGATTAATTAGTGATGTTGTGATCGTTGATATTGACTATTTAAAAGCAAAATGCACTGTAATTTAATTAAACTGTCACCAGAAGAATAGCAGTACAGTGAACAAGCAGGGAGTCACTTCTAACTTATACTAAAACAATTCTTCAGTAATCTTACCCTCTCACAACTCCAGTAAATCTTAAGAGCAAGGTGTGTCATTTGCTATACACTGATCCAGCTAACCTTTTGGCCACGGGTCAGAGGGTGTTCAGTGGAGGTTTGGTCTCCCGGTGACGGCCCCCCCAATGGACGATCCCTGTTCTGCCCCCACGATCTGGGTCAGCGGTGAGTGATGTCATCTGAGAACTGGGTTGAGCCCTTCCCTCCGGCCGAGTCAGACGGACGTGTCCCAGAACGAGGAGTGGACACTCTGCTGGCCTGTGGGAGCAACCAGCCCGGGGACAAACAGAGCCAGAGGGACTCGGATGAGGACCCGGGAGAACACAGCGGGTCCCCAGCCCGCAGGAAGACAAAGGAAGTGACATCACAAGCACGAGTCCAGGTGGAAGCTGGGAGGAGGTGTGCGGGGGGGACGCGGGAGAGCGCGGTGCGAGGGACAGAGAGCCCGGATGGAGGGCCAGGTGTGTGTGGGGAAAGGTGGGATGCCATTTTGAATTTTGATCGTTTCTGATCTAAATCAGCATTCAGGAAGTAGTCTAAACTGTTCACCCACGGTTTAGGGGTTATTTATCTACAACCCAGACAGGTTTAGTTACCTATTGACCACTTGCTGAATGGAAATTTGGACTCAGCTGCCTACGCATTTCCTAGAGCAATATAGAGGTTTAATGCTTAATAGCAGTGACATGTGTAGGCTTTATCTAATGTTGATCACACTGTGCATGTGTTTGTGTGTATGTACATGTATGTGTGTGTGTGCGTGAGTGTGTGTGTTGTGTGTGTGTGTGTGTGTGTGTGTACATGCATGTGTGTGTGTGTGTGCATGCATGCATGTGTGTGTGTGTGTGTGTGCGTGTGTGTGTGTGTGCATGCATGCGTGTGTGTGTGTGTGTGCATGTATGCGTGTGTGTGTGTGTGTGTGTGTGTGTGCATGTATGCGTGTGTGTGTGTGTGTGCATGTATGCGTGTGTGTTGTGTGTGTGTGTGAGTGCATGCATGCATGTGTGTGCGTGTGTGTGTGTGCATGCATGCATGTGCGTGTGTGTGCATGTGTGTGTGTGCGTGTGTGTGCACGTGTGTGTGTGTGTGTGTGTGTGCGTGTGTGTGTGTGTGTGAGCAGGTGTGTCTCTGGAGGAGCGCTGCGTCAGCTGGGGCCAGCGGAGGTCCTCTCCCAGGGCAGCGGGGCTCCTGTCGTACCCAGAGAGAGAGAGGGACAGGCGGGTAGAGGAGCCCAGAGGACCGGGGCCCTTCTACTTCTTTGGAGGAGCGAATGGGGCTGCTATGTGAGCATTAAAACCCAAATATGTTTTGGAAAGAATAGTGAAAGTATTGTGAGTATTTTTATGTGAGTACTCCTGTTCATTCGAAGGGGTGGCAGAGCAATACTGCAAAAAATGATTTGTAGACAGTTAAATGATCAATCCTGACCATAAAAATGATCAGTAAATTCACAGAACAACTGTGTAATGTTGGAACAGGAATCAAACCAACTTGGATGGCCTGACAACTGAGCTTGGAGGGACATTCCCTGTACTGTATATTAATGCTTCATTATGGGGAGAATTATGTTTGGTTGGGTTTGATTTTAACCTCATTCTGTGGTTCTTCACACATTACAATTTACGAATCATTTACGGATGCTTTAATTATTAACAAATGTTAAAAGGACAGTTATTTTAGGGGCTTACCCATGGTTGATTGTGCATTGTTTCTTTGAGTGAGCTTCTTGTCTTTGAAATCGAGAGTTTAACATGTTTTTGAACGATTTTTCAAGGTGCCCATCCACATCCATTGTATGACCAAAACGGTGGTAGAGCAATTATCAGACTTTCTCAAAAGTGCTAGTTTTGTCAACGTTTTGATCTGAACCATTGTATATGATCATAAGTAACCTTAAAACAGGGATAAACATGCATTTTCCCTTTACTACTCCTTTAACTAAAACATCCAGAGTGACCTCTTATTGTGAGAGCAGAGGATGGCAACGGATCTACGACAAGACGAGAGAGGACTTTAAGCTCAAGTGGTGTGAGACCAGATCAACCGCCACCTACTACAACTTTAAAGAAGGTTGGGTAGTTATACTGTGCAGCAGAAGAATATATCAGTCCCCTACAGAAATGACCTGGTATTATCTTTAGGGAAACAGTACCAGTGTATGACATCACCTAAGGTATGGTGGCCCTGAAGTGCAAAACATGACATTTTGCAAAACACGACAAACGTTTTGCAAAACACGACATTTCACGAAACACAACATTTCACAAAACACTACGACATCACTTAGCTTTTTTTGTGACACTTTTCGGCACAACACCGGCAGATCCAACTTGCCTTAGACCTGCCTTAGACTGGTAAAAAGCGATTAGCCCCAGACAACCGAGAGTAGAAACAGGAAATGACATTGAACTTGGGTTCCGTCCAATCACAAACAAGAAGTATTGTTCCTCCCTTTTCCGTAATATCTGAAATGTCGTCGTGTTTTGTGAAATGTTGTGTTTTTCCAAACGTCGTTGTGTTTTGCAAAATGTCATTGTTTTCTGACGTTTTGCTAAATGTTGTGTTTAATAAAATGTGTGTTTTGCAAAATGTCGGCGTGTTTGGTACCTCAGGGCCACCATACTTAAGTGATGTACTGTAGTAGGCTACATGCAAAAAGAAAACTTGGATCTGTGACAGTTTGAAAAGTTAAAAGTTTAATGACCACTGCAGATTCAGAATCTGAACCAGAATCAGAATGCTGATTATTTGCCAAATACCTTTTCACATACAAGGACTTTGAATCTATGGATGAAGTGCAGGATTTTCACAGGACGCATATTAAACTATTGTGTCCTGTTTGTGTCCAGGTGAGCAACTGATCTATCAGATTCCCAACAACAAGGTTCTGACCACTAAGATTGGTCTCCTCAACAGCCTGCGAGAGTACGACCGCGTCAGCAGGAAGGTCAATCACGGACGAGGACTGAGGTGAGGCGTCATACTGTAGGCGATGCGGAAATAATACTGTCCTACAGACGTGTCTTAGAACGTGTCTCAGAGAAGGATAGTCCTCTTCTAGACTATTCTTCAACTCATTATAGACTTCTTCTTGATTACACCTCAATCAGTAGTTTGATGATCAAAACGAACCCAAGTGATCCCCAGGGGATGAGACAGCATCATGCAGTACATGCTTATGAGAAGTCTGATGTAGGGCTGCACGATTATCACAAAAGATAATAATTGCGATTATTTGCTTCAAAATGGTAATTGCGATTAATAATTGCGATTCATATTTAATATATAATATTAATATATAATAACCAAAATGCTCCCAAATCACGGACGTTGATCCCTTTCTTGCTACTAATTCACTCACCTCGTTTTCGCTCATTTTTTCACTACTCACGGCTGCAGGTACTCTTGTGACACTTGTCTTGACCTACTGCTATCTGTCTTCTCAGTGAAATTGCTGCGCACAGCCCACTCAGCGGGAACGCATGTGATTGGTCAGACAGCATAAGCGCCTGTGATTCGTCCGTGTAGTCCTAGCACACTCAATTCAAAGCAAAATTATGAATCACGTTAATTGCGGCCTTTTGCGATTAGTTAATTGCGGAGGTCATAATCGCGATTTCGATTAATTCACGATTAATTGTGCAGCCCTAGTCTGATGAGACCGCAGGTTGAGCACTCAACTTAGACGAGATGTTACAACTTCGTTATGACACAGGAGGCTGAGTGAGGTGAGCCTTCAGTGCTTTGACCTGCTTTCATGTCCAGTAATAGCTCTTTGCTGTCTCTTACTTAAGGTGGAAGCTATTCCTGTACCACAAACAAGGGGTTACATTACTCTGGCCACATCACTGCTGTTACTCTATACAGGGTTCAGGTACCTGTCTTAACGAAGGGGAGACTTCTCCATGTCTTTGCAGGAGGCTGAGAATGGAGGAGTTTTTCCCTGCTACCTTCCGTATGGATGTGAGAGAAGAGAGAGACGCTTTCTTTATCCAGCAGGAAGGTAAAAAGGGCCACACATTCAGTATTACGCCTCTAGTAACACAAATCCAGGGCCCTAAATCTAGCACAACACAATACTTGTTTCAACTAGGAGCGGATCTTAAAACACACGCCATGCAGTGGCATGAACAGACAATGAATTGTGCCTGACTGACAACAGTAATACTCGCCTTAGCTAATGTTTTTCCGAGCTTCTTTTGAATGCTGGCAAATAATACCCCATTTTCCATTCACGGTACTACACCACCCAGAAGGCCAGAGATAAACCCACTAGGGAAAGCTGCTGTTGCTATAGAGACGGCCATCAGAGGGCAGCGCTGAGACACTCAAGAGATAAATCTTCCTCAGGCTTTACTCAGCCCATTTCACACTGACACTGCACACAGTACACTGCTGCTTCTGTTGAACTGTATTAAAGTGTATATGATATAATTGTCAATTTGATGAAAGCTATACCATTTCATATTAGCCTACTGGTATGATGATATCTCATTGAGCACACAGGGATAACTGCAAACTAGCACCACACGCAAAGCCTTGACAAAACACATAGTTATTATGGCCTGTGTTTGTAGACTGTGATAACTGCTATCACAAAGTTTACAAATAGCCTAAGATAAAGCCATCTGTCGCAGTCAAATCACTGGATGTCGGTGTCAACTCGTTTTCGAGCGCAACACAACACCGAACACAACAGAGCCGACAACAAGAGAGCGAGTGATTTTTTGGCTAAATCAACAGAACTCAAATGTGTTTTGCAGCGCTTCGCTCATATCTCTCCGTCCTGTTGCTAGGTGAATGTGACGAGGAGACCAGCGTGTGGATCTGTAAACCCACAGGCCTGAACCAGGGGAGGGGCATCTTCCTCCTGCGGGGCAAGGGGGACGTCTCTGCCCTCAGACTGAAGCTGCAGAGCCTGGCGGAGAGCCAGGGCAACAGGAAGCTACCTTTCCGTCTGCCCCAGGCACGAGTTGTGCAACGGTGGGTTATGTCTTTGGAACGGAAGTCTATTATATGCAAAGCACAATATGCAAACCGATATCGCTGGACTGTCATTAATTGAACCCTTTATTCAATATGATTATTATTAGCCTATTATATATTTTTTTGTAAATGTAACATCTCTCCATAATAGACATATTGACTGTTAAAATTGTTGTGCTTTTTTTTCAGTTGTGTTATGTTATGCTTTTAAACCTGTAGCACTCTGAGATTTTTAAATGAAAAGAGTGTTTTTTTATTATTTAAATTATTCTTATTATTCTTATTGTTGTTGTTGTTAATAATAATAATAACAATAATAATGATGATGATAATAATAATAATAATATCATCATCATCATTATAATTATTGTTATAATTATTGTTATTATTATTATTATTATTATTATTATTATTATATTGGCTGTCATGTTGATTCCCACTGACAGAGGGACCGTGGTCAGGTCACATGGTTGTGTTGAGCAGCCCGTATCAAAGAGCCCTCTGCTTCCCCCCAGGTACGTCCAGAACCCTCTGCTTCTGAAGGGGAGAAAGTTTGACGTCCGCTCCTACTTCCTCATCGCCTGCACCTCGCCTTATATGGTGTTCTTTCGCCATGGTTACGTACGATTGACCTGCGATCTTTATGACCCCAACACCAACAACCTCTCAGCCCACTTGACCAATCAGGTAGGTGCACCACAAGCAGGGGTGTAGTGAAGGGGGAGCCAGTTTACTGACCTACTTACTGATCAATGCTACGATGAGGGATATCAAGGTGGGTACCCAGATAGCAAGCGGATCTGGTCCATATATGGGCCGGAACTAAGACACACAAGTGCCAGATCTGGCCTGTATATGGCCCTGATCGGATTGCTGTCTGGGTAAAGTCTTCACTCCACAGTATTTACCCACCTCTGTATTTACCACTACACCCCTGTGTACTGGGCTGTTCAACTTTTAACCACAGTGTACTGCAGCGTGCAGCGTGACTGTTTTGCTAACAGGAAATCTCCACCAGACATCAAATCAAAATAGATCTGAAACTAGTTTTTTTTTTTTTAACCCTATCTGAAAGTGAAGGTCTTGGTCTTGGCTCATAACCCAAATTCTGGTGAAGAGGAATATGGAATATGATTCTGCAGTATGTTCTCCTAAAACGTATTGCGTGGGCTGCAGGCCTATATAATTTATATTTTCCTTAACTGCCTTATTGTTTACCTACAGAATACTTAACTCTCTAATTGTCACATTTAATATTTGTGCAGCGATGGGTGAACACAACACTTGTGAATGCAACTGTCAAGTGTCAACCAGTCTAACAACAACCACTTAAGGAGATCATACAGTAGGGCTACAAGATTGTCACACTTCTCCTGACCTTTCTGTGTGTCTCCTGGTCCCCCTGCTGTCACCCTGCAGTACATGCAGAAGAAGAACCCCCTCTACAGCCTGCTGAAGGAAGAGACTGTCTGGTCCATGGAGAGATTCAACGCCTACGTCAATGAGAAGCTCAGGGTTGCCAACAGTCTCCCGAGGGACTGGGTGCTCGGTGCCTTTGCCGTGAGTGTTTTTGTGTATGATGGGCAATTAGGAAAGCATGATTAGAGTTACATAGTGTAGTGTTAAATTACCTTATTGACTTTGGTAAGATTTAAATGAGCCCACCTCCCTGAGAGAATCAAATCAAATCAAACTTTATTTATATATCCCTCTGAGAGAATGTCCTATTCTCTCACGCGGTTAGACTAAAATATAAAACCTGTCTGTCTTTTCCGATCATTAGAAACGAATGCAGCAGATCGTAACCCAGTGCTTTTTCGCTGTCAAATCCAAGCTGGAGCGAAAACTGGGCTACTTCGACCTGATCGGCTGCGACTTCATGATCGACGAGGACTTCAAGGTGAACTCAACTCCTCAAAGGTTCTTCACGTGTAGTATGTCTTTGCGTGAGGGGAGAAAATAAAAGCAACCACCCAGATAGCAAGCGGATCTGGGCCATATACAGGCCAGATCTGGCCCTTGTGGCTTAGTTTCGGCCCATATATGGCCCAGAATTATTACACATCCGCTTGCTATCTGGGCAAGTTCATGATGAGGGCCCTCCTGCTCTAGGTTTGGCTGCTGGAAATGAACTGTAACCCGGCTCTCCACACGAACTGTGAGGTCCTGAAGGATGTGGTGCCTGGAACAGTAGTGGAGGCCCTGGGTGAGCACAGCATCAGTAGCACTACCATGATAGTTTATAAGATGATTTACAGTACGTGATTCTTGTCCTTTACAGAATTTGGGCCTTTTGAAACTGCTTTTCGGATTGAAGGCAGTACTAGACGTTCAAATAAAGTTGGTTATTTTTGTTTCATTGGCACAGTGTGTTTCAGTTCCTCTTATTAACGTGTTAGAAATGTCATCTGTGTGTGCCCCTCTCTGTGTAGCTGTGGCGCGACCCAACACAACCCAGCGGTTTGTTACTCTTTTCCCCTCCAGACCTCACACTTGAGATCTTCCACAAGTGTCGCAGTGGACTGAAGATCGTCCCTCTGGCCAATCAGAAGGACTTTGTTCTCCTGTATGACGGCGAGACGCCCCCTGTTCCGGCCGTGACGCGTCCCGGTAAAACGGCGGGGCCTCTCAGGGCCCAGAGGCCGAAGAGCGTGTCGTGCCAGAAGCCCGCCTGCAAAACCCAGAGAGTGGCGAGGCAGAAGTCAGAGTCGGGGGGAAAGGTCGATCCTGTGAACCCGACGTCAGACGTGTCCAGGACCGTTTCGGAGACCCTGCTCTGTACCGCGGGTACCCCGACCCCTGTGACCCCGACCCCCGTGACCCCGACCGCTGCGCCATCCACCTCGCCCCTCCCCCGCACATCCTCCACCAGCGACGACCCTTCAATGATGGCCGCCCCCGCGAAACCCCACCCCCCTCCCCGAGCCTCCGAGACCCCCAAAGCCAGCTCTCGTCCCCCTAAGCCCGCCAAGGCTCGCGTGGAGCTCCGGCTCAGCAAGTGCACCTGGGAGCGGCGCTCGGGGAAGCCGGACCGCCGGAAGTCTCCGGAACCCCCGTGGGCAAAGAGCGGCTTCGCGAGCCTCTCGACCCCGGCGTTGGCCGGGGGTCAGGTCTCTGTCCGCCGCCTCGGGACCACCAGGGCTGCCCCTGTGTCGGACCACGACCCGCCCTTCTGCTGCTCCCTCAAGCCCACCCAGTTCCCCCTCGCTCGGCTCGGCTCAGGAGAGAACGAGAAGGGAGGGGCGTCAGGAGGACGGGAGCCTGGGGAGGACACACAGAGCACAGCCAAGGAAGAGGAAGAGAATTGCAAACTATGATACATATAAGAAAAAAAAAATTATCCTTGAATTGTTTTGGTTATTTTGGGCAAAATATCAATGGATTCAGATTTGAAACCCACAATGATTTGTTGTCTGCTCAAGTTTCCATTGCAGAAAAGCGCAGTACTTGATCACGTCTGATAAGAATAAATTATCTCTGTTCCTCAAATAAACACACTTGTTTTGCATTCTGATTCTGTGTTGATGAGGTCCATCACATTCGCTTATCGTCGATACATCGGCCTGATCCAACCAAGCAGGAACAACATACTGTACAGTAGGCTACATACTGTATAAGACAGCTCTGTTGTACAGTAACTGCGGTTTGTTATGACTGCAACCTTGTATCTCCTAGCTGTGTAACACCTAATTATCTTGTCTGTGCACACGTAAACAGGGATTATTTTAAATATGGGCAACATGTTTGCCAATGGGTCTGTCATCAATTGCTTCATCTACATTAGTCTGCAAAATAGGACAGACAGCAATGGATGTTAACTCAACAATGGTCAACTTGTCTTACTTTTTCCGAAGAAGAAGAAGAAGAAGAAAAAGAAGAAGAAGAAGTGAAAAAAGGAGTCTATCTTGCCATGACACCTTCAAAGCAGAAAAGCCACTAAGGAAATTACATTGGCATCGCGCAACTATTGACTTCTATTGAAACTGACAGGAAGGAAGAGCAAGTGCACCGTGAGTTCTGTTAAGACTGCAGCATCCAGCTGCCGCGAGCCTTTAGCCTCAACATTCATAGATTTGTAAGTCTAGTTTATTTTATTTTTTTATTTTTTTTTAGAAAAAGGGGGAACTAAGGTTTAGCAATTACAACCCCACCCACCCCACGCCTGCAAATCCGCCCCCCCCCCCTTGGAACCAGCACCCCGTCCGTATCGCCACTTCTCTGTGGTCTTCGAACGGAGAGGCAGGGATGAGCGCTCGGACACGTGGTAACCAGTGTGAGGACTGTAGTGATTGAGAAGGGGAAGAGGGAAGGGTGATTGAGAAGGGGAAGAGGGAAGGGTGTCTGGACTGAGACTGAGAGGAGAGAGAGAGGGCTCCTCGGTCATGGGATGCTGCAGCATGACTCAGAGGCACTCTGGGATTGACGAAGTGGGCCCCGATGAGATCGAGCTCCTGGAACTCTCTACAGACAATCCTGGGTAAGGGTTTGGCTATTAATAATTAAAAACATACAATATGCACTTATGACAGCTCTTGAGTTGTACTTTGCCAGGCTCTCAGGATAGAGGAGGGCTGTTCAACTTTGAACAGTTTAGCTGGCTAACTTTTTAAGTTAGATTTTATGTTGAAGTATATGACTTTGGTGATGTGAAACATCACATGACACCAGTAGCCTACATACTATAAAACTACAAAGCATGGACCAAACATTCATTTTGTACTAAGACTGCATAAGAAGATCGGCTCTTATTACATATATGTATTTGTTATATCATTCTTAAAGTTTCAACAATCCTGACTTGGATGAATCATTTTTGCGTTGTATTGTCTGCTGATGAAAACAGAATGCGGTTAGTTGGTTCACAAGACTCTAAAGGGAAGCGGTGCCGACTGACAAGAGATGCTAGTTTCAACCTCTGCGGTTTTCTGTAGCAGAATCAAAAACAGATCTAGATGAAATGGCACGTTACTGCAGCCGTTCTGCTGTCAAGAAATACAGTCATGTCTGGTGTTTATGCTGAATTATGCAGGTTTCCAGTACCTGCACATTAGAACGATTATGGAAGGCCAGAACAACAATCTGTTATTGCCTCTACAGTAGCTTGGCAAATTCAGAATTGTCTTATTTAAAGCAAGTGTCTCTGATAACAATGCCCTTTTACATGTACAGTAGGCTACTGTACTTGTTACTGTTCCTTGAATAAGAAACAATTCAGAAATTATTTTAATGTTGCTGGCATTTTGAAATGACAGCTCCTTGTTAGTTCCCAAGGTGGGAAATGTAGCTTGGCAGGACGTCAACTTAAGAACTCATTGATGCTGCACTAATTAGTTTAGGACATGAGTGGTCGGTGATATTGTCATCACACTAATTAAAGAACAATGGTGGTGCAGCTCACCCTCTGTCCAGACCGCTGTCTGACCGGGGGGTTAGGGCCGGCTAAATCCCTTCATTAAAAGAGTGGGGGATTATTAGGAAGGCTAATCACCACAGGATCTCACACAACACATGTGTCCAAACTGTGTGAAGATGGGGGGGTCAGCAACATGCACGTCGTGGTACATGTGTGCACACACATACTGTGAACACACACTCAGATGTGCACACGGAGGCCTATTCATGTGCATGCATGCACGCACACACACACACGCACCCGCGCACACACACAAATACATACACAGATGAAATAAGTTGATGTTCAAGTGCACTTCTGCATTAATGCAGATCCCTCATATTGAAAAGCACACACACACACACACACACACACACAGAAATCCATTTTGAGGTGTCAGTATATTGTTGTAAGTGCAGCTCAAGTACTGTTAAGTACCTGATCAGTACAGGGAGGCAGCATGTCTGGGTGAGGAGGGTCAAAGGGCACATCTGCTCCTCAGACCCCCTCCACAGTAATCTGCTTATGTCTGGACCCTGGTGGGGTGGAGGGAGGGACCCTGGTGGGGTGGAGGGAGGGGACGGGGGCTAGAAATTGGTCAGGAGATGAGATGGTCAAATGTTGGGAGTGTTGGTGACCTTATTACCGTCAGAGTTTGATCAAATTGACTGCAGAATTGAGACAACCCATGTTCAGTGGGTAAACCTAAAAGGCTAGTAAAATAATACATATTTGAGATATACAGTATAGTATACTGTAGTATATCAAGCTCAAGTTTAGAGTTATAACCTCTGCCCAGGACAAAGTCCGTGAGAGGAGATTATGTTTTTAGTTCTGTTTGTTTGTTCGTTAGTTAGTTTGTTCGTTCATCAGAAGGATTATGCAAAAACTACCAAACCGATTTTCATAAAACTCGGAGGAGAGGTGTAGCATGGGCCAAGGAAGAACCTGTTACAGTTTGGAGAAGATCCGCATCACGTGGCAGATCCACAAATTATTTTTCACTTTTGTTATTAACATTGAAAGTGTAGTGAGGAGTTATTAATAGTTGTGACCGATCACCAGAGAGCAGCAAAGACTACCTCTCTCCATAAAGATACACTTGTAATGGCGAATTAGTCAGTAGGATTTTAGTAGAAGACACCACACTATGCTGGATGCACAGGTATAGAATACTTGTTCATTCTTTTGATTAGAAACATCAACGAGATCGAGCATTTGGCCTTGTTATATTATGCACCAAAGTGCCACCTGGGGTTTAATGATATTGCGATATGGGCCATTTGACGGATTCACAAAATATTTTGCATTTTTAACATCGAGATCAAGAGACATCCTTTGCTAAACTAGAAAAGCCCGCTCCACTTACACATTCAACAACTGTACATGCTGACGCATCACGGCCGGAGGTCTACGCTCTCCGATGCCCTTGTACTTGTATTATATATTACTGCATGTACAGCATATATACAGTATCATGATGGTGTGGCTTAGGGTGAAATTTATAACGTTGATACAGCAGCTTTGTGAAATGCAAGAGTGAATACTGTCACTTGATACCATTGGAATTACATCATCATGAAGTGTATAATGTTGTTTCAGGATATGGAGTCTGGGGGAGACCAAGCTACAGGGAGAGACCAGGATGCAGCTGTCTGTGAGGAATGAAAAAGATGCGCCATCTCCTCACTGCCCCTCAGTACGACACTTTGAACACGAGGTAAGTTGAGGGCAAAGGGTGTGTGTTTGTGTGTGTGTGTGTTTGTGTGTGTGTGTGTGTGTGTTTGTGTGTGTCTGTGTACCCGCTGTACAGTATGAGCGAAAGAAACGGATGCATGTACTTGTCACACAGGAAAAACAACTTGATGCACAAAAACGTCTGAAAACACTGAAGTGTGAATAATGTGGTAGAACATTCTAGGCAACAATGACACTATTTCCCCTTGGTGTTGTCATATTAGTCAGAATCCTACTGAGAGAATGAGGACAGTAGGTGAAGTGAATCATTGGACATATAAAAACATTCCATGAGAGAGGAAAAATACAGAACACTTTGGTTCCTGTTTGCGAAGCCCTGAATAGAGTTAATATCCAGAATGAAATCTACTAAAAAACCATGGGCCCAGCTCAGCAATCATTAAATGGAGGCTAAAATGAAAGCTGTGGTATGATAGACAGCGGTGAATAATATTGGCAGGTGTATTAGAAGTAGGTCACCTGTAGTGTTAGTTCTCTCCCTCTAGGTGGTGCTGTGGGGCAGGTGCAAGGAAGACTGGCACCACAGAATCTATTCCCAGCCAATCAGGGACTGGGAGGGGCAGCCCGCTCACACGTATGGAGAGATCGTCCACTCATCCCTGGTGTCTCTCTATAACCGCAACACACAGGTAGCGTAAACCTTAACAAGGAGCGACCCTTACAGCTGCGTTGGAACAGTGTAACCATGCCAATAATGTTTTTATTTATTTATATGAACTGTACATTAACATGGTGATTTGTTCATCTCTACATTGCAAGACTACATTGTGTGTAGTACTATAATGTACGCTCTATTTTGATTTGTAATTATATTGTGTCTCACAACTCATTGTGAGTGGTCCTTAACTTTTTATTATTGCACTTTTGTACTAATGTGATGGAAATGTCTGTTAAGGTGACACAAAAATAAAGATAAAAATAAAGATTTATCTGCAATTGGTCATGTAGGCCTAGTACATAATCACCACACTACATCCTGATACTGTGTAGATCTAGTAGGTCTAGAGTCTCCTTGCCAGGCCACACACAGTTGGAACTAATTCGTTCTAAACAGTTCCAATTAGTACAGTTAGACCTCATTACTACCTTGAACCTGACTTTTGAGTCTCTCTCTGTGTGTGTGTGTGTGTGTGTGTGTGTGTGTGTGTGTGTGTGTGTGTGTGTGTGTGTGTGTGTGTGTGTGTGAGTGTGTGTGTGTGTCCATTTGTCTGTTCCCACAGTTGATGACTGAACATTATCTAGTGCTGTTCTCCTTCCACTTGCTCATCCTATCTCTGGACCATTCTCAACACGACTTCGTCTACGAGGGCATCCTGCCTCTCTCCGGACTCACATTCCGATCCGTCTCCCTGGACCCCCACACGTCACATTCCTTTACGTTCGAAATCAGCGGTAAACCTTTTTTACTCGTACGCGATAGAGCAGCACTTCCAAAAAGTATGGCTCCGCGCCGAATGATTCCCTTTGGCCTCTCTCTTGCTAGGTCCAATGGTGGACTCGAAAATCTTCATGTGCGCCAGCGAGGCCGAGCTGAGGAAATGGATGGAGCACATGGAGGAGAGGACGTACAAATCCACCACGCGACCTCTAAGCCCCTCCCACTGCGCATTGTCTTACCTGGTACAGCGCCCGCTCAAGTCTCGCATTCAGAGGTCAGTAGATTCGAATTTGAACACCGATGGATCTGACCGTTCTCACCTCCCCTCCGCACTGTCTCTCCTCCACACCGTAGCTCCCCTGTGATGAGAGCTGGAAGAGAGAGGAGCTGAAGAGGTACCTGCTTCAGGCCCCAATAAGCCGGTGGGAAGGTTCTCCCATACAACACATGGGCCAGCCTGAATACCTGTCCTTTCTCTATATCATCAACACACAGAGACAGGTAAGAAGCCGCAGGTGTAACAGCCTCTGTAGTGTTCACTAATGAACCATACCCAGATAGCAAGCGGATGTTTAATAATTCTGGGCCATATATGGGCCGGAACTAAGCCACAAGGGCCAGATCTGGCCTGTATATGGCCCTGATCCGCTTGCTATCTGGGTAAAGTGAAGTGATTCTAATGAGGGAGCAGTAATAGTACAGGTAAACAAAGATTCATCTTTGCAGGGACTCCAAGAGAGACTGATGGTTCTCTTTCCTCAAGATGTCCTTCTACTCTACGTGGATGTCGAGCATCTCAATATAACATATCAGGTATGACGTCTAAGTGGAAACGCTGCGCTCATGGCTACAAAACAATCCCTCTGAGTTCTGGGGTTTCCTGTTATCAAAACAAAGTAGGCTACTGTATAGTCTGGTTTGACATACTGTACAGCAGGGAATATTGGGAATACTATAGGGAATGTAGGGAATATTATAAGTCAAGCCTTCCATCCAGCCGACCAAACCATTGGATATGTGTACAGTATGACTTGGGAGCTGCATGCAAGAACATACAGATGTTATCAATCAATCAATCAATCAAAGCTTTATTTGTATAGCGCATTTCATACCCAGACGCAACACAATGCGCTTTACAGAGAACAAGGGAGGTGGGCAGACGTCCCACCCCTACATATTATCTTATCTTATCTACTTATCTTATCTATTTATACCCGGATGTGTGGATGTGTAATGATTCTGGGCCATATATGGGCCGGAACTGAGCCACAAGGGCCAGATCTGGCCTGTATATGGCCCAGATCCGCTTGCTATCTGGGTATTGATTAAAAAATCAATCAAGAACTTGATGTGGTAAAAGAAGCAGCGGTGGTATTAAAGCTTACCTTTCTCAAGTTAACACTTTAACACTAACTCTTATTTCTCTTCAGGGTAGATTACCTCGGACAAGCATCAGCGCTGTGGAGAAGTCTGCCTCTCCAGGGAGACTGGAGTTTGAGTTGAGAGGTAACATATAATCAAAAGAGACGTAGAGTAAACCGATGATAATAATCTGTTTAATTGCATGGAAACATGCAATACCTTCTGATGTGTTCCAGGTGATTTGATGGAGCCCTTGCAAGTATTCTGTAACTGTCCAGAAGATTATCAGAACTGGATTTTCCGGTTACAGCGGGTACAGTATACTGTATGGCCTTTACAGTTGTGGTGAAAATTGAATAATAACGTTCAGTTGTTATTTATAATTAAATTTCTGCTATACACTGATTAACAAAAATTTATATGATTGAAAAATATTCCTTTTTCATAGCTGGAAAAAAGTATTCAAGCTACCTCAAATCCCACAGCCCCGCCTCTCATGCCTAAAAAACAGAGGAGCAGGAAGTCGTCCGCCAATCAGCACAGCTCATGACTGTGCCCCACCAATCAGGACGAGGGCCTCCGTTTATTGACAGACTGGGTGAATCTGGTTATCATACAGCATGAGGTTAACATGTAAATAAGCATGCATTATTGGTACCATGAAAAGGATCAGATTTCTGTGAAATTGAAGACGGGGTGGAACAGTGGCTTGTAAGAGTGCATTTTTACATGAGTGTATTTGTTGTGTGTTCCAAACGTTTCTCTGTGATTCAACACAATATGACATGTTGTTCAGTCACACTTCTTCTGTTTTCACTTTTGTTATTCATTTTCCATTTTCTAATTAATAAAGTATTTCTCAAGAATGAATAGTAAGTCTATTTTAAACTTCAATACTGAGACCTTTGTTTTCCTTTTTCTGCCACATACAGTAGGCAGTGTTGGGAGTAAGCTACTGTATGGTATCACAAGCTTTTCATTCACAACACTGCTGAAGTATTTGCATTTATTTCAGGGGTTAGACATGTACATTATTGTGCATTATTGTGCAGTAAAACCTCCAGTGTGTCCAGGACTCTTTAGGTATCTAAAGATCCACTGTAAGTTCAAATATTTATTGTATTGGAATGGCATATTTTTTGGCAGACCCTGGCTCTTATAAATTACAATCAATATAGTAAATTAGCCACATACTATTCATTTAAACATGTAAGTACATCTACAGTATGAAATTTACATTATTATCTCCATAGAGAATAACCAGCTATAGGAGCATAAACAAATAAACACACATGCTGCAACAGCATTAATTTAAATTAGTACTACAACTGTAATATAGCAAAGTTACATTTAAGAACAGTGAATGTGCCACTGGAAAGGTGAGCATCTTTGTAGATGATAGTGGTTGGTCAATAATGTGTGCTTTTGCACTGAATAGTATGTTTATGGGGCAAATGAAACACAAAACATTAAGTTCTCTAATTATTCCAACATTGGTGTTGTATGCATTATAGCAAGCATACAACGGAAATGGCTACTACACAGCTAAGTAGCCATATTGCTAAACTTGAGACAATATTTTGGTAAACACCTCGTTAGCACCTGCAGACTACGGTAAATAAAGCTCCCACATCCAGATCACTTATAAAATTCAGTTTAGATACAGTATTGTTTAAATGGTTCTAGAAAAACCACTTGTGCTGAGTAACTGCAAATGTTTGCGATTTGACATTCCGAGCACGGAGAAATGACAGATTGCACCATGGAAAGGAGGTTTAAAAGAACTCCTCCTCCAGTTTCTGAGTAACACACTTGACACGGATGTTCTCCCGGAGGTTGCGGAGACGTGCACTGCGACTGGTAATCTCCTCAACGTAGGTTTTGGGGAACCAGCCCCTCTCTCCGTCAGACAGTCGAATGCCCTCCACCCAGCCTGTGGAAACAGGGTCAAATAAAAGTTAACCCTGTGGCATTAATAGTCTGGGTTATACTGTATAATACAAGCTATGGCTCGTAGCTCAGCACACAGTGTAAACTAGGTGCTATCTGGTGCTTTGCTAACATCAATGTTTTGCATGTTTAAAGGGGAAGTTCAGAATTTTGGACATAGAGCCTAATTTATGACTTACCCATAATGCAACCCGGTATCATGGCTAAACGTCTAACAGACGAGTAGAGTCACTCGGGCGAATGGCTCAGTATGACGTTTTAGACATGCTTAAACATAGAATACACCTGTTGTTTAAAAATGTATAACAGACACGTTGCGTACTATAAGTGAGTTTTCTTTGAATATTATCCATTTCGGTTCGCTTGCGCTAGTATTAGCATGCCGCTAACGCCGGAACGAGAGAGAACACGGAATCAGCTAAACATATTATCCATCATGATATCGTCGTGAATGAGGCTCTATGTCCGAAATTCTGAACTAACCCTTTTTAAGCTGGTGTTTTGCATGTTTAAGACTCAAATTTTGGGATCGCCACATTTTACTGTTACAGCAGCTGATTCTCACCATCACTTGTAATGGTCTTGGCTTGAAGAATATCAGCCTTCTCCAACGTGAGCTCATCATGTTCCTGGGCCTGGTAGCTCTTGATGCACTGAACCTGGGAAAGATCTGAGAGGAAAGCATTGAAGGTTAAAACCTCTCAGTCCATTCCAATATGTGAACTGCTTTAACAATAAGGTGTGAGTGTCGTGTTCACAGGCTTATTATGCTAACGGTTAACAGACCTTCGTTGATGCTGGCCTGTTCAATGTCCTCCAACGGGTCACATGGAAACATAGCTGTAATCCATCTCTGTTTCCCACTCCTGGGTAGAAACCAAACATATGGAATGTCAAAGTACAGGTATCAGCTATCCGCACAGTTTCTGTAGGCTTTAGACTAATCCGACATACTGTGCTTTTTAGGTTACTGTTCAGGAATCAAACGGGGATCTGGTTCTTTAGAAGTGGGCAAGCGGATGTGTAATGATTCTGGGCCATATATGGGCCGGAACTAAGCCACAAGGGCCAGATCTGGCCTTTATATGGCCCAGATCCGCTTGCTATCTGGGGAATGTAGAGGTAGCTCGCTCACTCTGTGTGGGACTTGAGCAGGATCTGGTGTTTGAGCTGCTGGCCTTCACACAGCTGGAGGTGGAAGATGAACCCTGAGATCCCCTGGAGCTTCTGGCTGAGGTCCTTCACTTTCAACTCTCCGATCTTCGCGTGCACAAAGACCATGAACTTCCAGGTGCTGGAAGTAACAGGATAGCACACTTTACTACCATGTCAGCTGGCATTTACAGTATGTTGGGTCCTACTTTAAATGAAGAGCACATTGACAAGCGTACTGCAAGGCCTCTATAATATCTCACGGGACCTTTGATGCTTCACAAACGATAAATGATTCATGCTACATAAAGGTTTGTTATGAATGCACCCATATTTCTCTCACTATTCATGTTATTGTATATCTCAAGTACTCACTCCTTCCTCCTGGAAAGCAGAAGACAGTCGTTGAACAGATGCAAGTACACAGGCTTTGTGGGCAACTTGAACTTTGACCCGGAAATACTCATGGTCTGTGTGTCCACCTCCAGCAGTTCACCGTGCTTCACCAGCCAGCGAGACTGAGAGATCAGGGGGAAGATCTTGGAGAGGGAGATTGACGTTCGTCATTACAGACTGGGCATGTGAAGTTAATACATTGTGGTTGGAATTTGAAGCACAGGATACCTTTGAATGTATACCTGAAATGTATGAACGTGATAAGTACAGTGCTACACAAACCTTGCCCTCAAAGTTAATTTTCTTATTGAGGTGAATCAGCTCTTCCATTCTCTTCATTGACTGCACACTGGAGTTACATTCCTTTATGATCTATGGAAATACAAATATAGCATCTGCATTACATGTTTGACATTGATGGACAGTAAACTAAAGTCTTTGTATGCACGCACAAATAGTGCACCAGTATTCTTTTCTGTTTTTTTATATATATATATATTTTTTTTTTTACAACCAACAACAATAGAAATATAAAATCAGTGCCAGTCACCAATTTTCGAAAAAGAAGCAACACATGACAAGAACAACAATGATCGTGACATATTGTACATAATAATTAAGAATTAAAATTAAAAAAGTAGAATATAGGTATCTTTGCTGTTTGTGCTTCTATACCCTTTTCAGCTCATTGAAAGCCTTGGTCGCCGTGTCCTCGTCCCGGGAGCCTGGCGTTGTCCTCTTTAGAATGTTCTAGAGGACAGAACCCAGGAAGAAAACGTCACGACAAGCATTAGACTGTAGAGGGCGATCATTCCCCATCTTTCTTTCCAGAGCTCTAAAGTAAAAACCCACAGCTGCTGGTTTGGTAAGTAGCCAGGCCCGGCGCCAGGAGGAAGTGGCAGTTAAATATGTCAAGGGGGCTTTTCATGTAGTAAAACAACTGGTTAGCATCCTGCTATGTCCATTTATGCTTTTGTTTTCATCCGGCGGGTTTGAATAGATGTGGACAATTCACCTCACAAAAAGAATCCACTTCCCCCCTCCTCTCTTCACTCCCAAGCATCCAGCATCCCCCTCTCCCCAGAGAGCACTACATTTCTAATGTTGCTTGCTGGACATTCTGACCTTGCCTGCCACTGGGGTAACATTAACATCTTCTGAGGCTGTTTCTAGATAGGGTTACAGTTAGGGGGGGTTAGAGGGGCTGCTGGCCTCGGCTGGGGTCTCTACGGAGTTTTGTTTTGTCTTACAAAGCCTTATTCCTCAACTGCTTTTTGGCTAAGCTAACAAGCTATGTAATGCGATGGTGAAAGTTTACCTACCTAAATTTATTTGGCATGCAAACTAGCTTGAGTGTTAACGGTTGTATCTTTTTTGCATCACATCACTTAGGCTCAAATCGAATAAATAAATCTCTTGACGACGCACAACAAACAGCGCTGTCCGTGGTTCTGAAATAAAACCGCTATGCTCCATGTTTGAATGTGGTTTGTGCAGTGGGAAAAGAGACTAATAACAAGCTTCGATATTTTATGGAGAACTTAACAAATTCAAATTTCAAATTTCAAATTTCAAACTTCAAATTTCAGTTTCATTACTGTCATCCCTATGACACTTATATCTCAGAAAATACAATCGTAATCGTGCCGTACGGACACCCTCGTACCTCCACCAGCATTTTGAGCCGTGTGATTCGCTGGAAAGGGAGGATGAGGAAGGAGGTGAGAGGAAGCCTCTGGCAGACGGGGTCTTCCTCCAGACGAGCCAGAATACCAGGGAAGCGAGCGTTCTCCTGCCTGAGGGGACAGGAAGCAACCAAGTATGATTGAACTGTTGCTACATGAATACAAAAAATCCAGATGCAACACGAAACATGTTGTCATCCACCCATGATGCATGTTCCATTGTGGTAATGAAGGAGTGGAAACGTGATGTTCTTCAGGACTATGAATATAAGAAATGTTTGAAGTGTTAATCATTTTATGTGCACACTATTTAACTCCTGGAGCTCTGAACTCTGTGTGAAAAGTAGAAGGGTCCCTGAGTACTTTCTTTCAATTCTGAAAATCCAGAAAACAGTACAAATGACTCTCTTCAACAGCCCGGCAAAATACAATGTGCAGTTTTGTTTTGCTTGATTGTGGCAACAATCGGCCCTTGGTAGATACCTGTAAGCACCATTTAGAACAAGCAACAAAAGCTTTAAAAAAAACTTTAAAGTAACCTCAAGCTCTGAACTCTGTGGATTTAGAGAAAGTAGACAGGCTCCTGAGTAGAATAGACTACTTTTTATTTTTATGTACAAAGAAAAATGTACTCGGCAATGGGAAAAACGAATTGTGGTGAGTGCCACCCGGTGGTGGGCTTTGGTACACGCATGATGGACGAGAGAACGAACGCACACACGTACTACACAGGTCACTAAAACTAGGCTTTAAAAAAAAAAGTCCTTAGTTTAAGTGTTTTTCATTTCATACATAAGCCTATAGTATTTTGGGTGGATATGACATCTATTTTTTCTTTAGCTGTGCCCCTGTGCAGAAGTAACCTGACGTGCGTCAGATGGTGTGTTTTGCACGGAGTGAAACAATGTGAGCTCACAAGATCAGGATAGTCTCACGGAGGCTAGTGCAGAAAAAAAAAATACAACTAAAGCATTTAAAAAAAAAAAAAAAACTTAACTCAACTAAACTAGCAAACCTCCTTTAAAAACTAATTACAACTAAACTGAAATTTAAAACAAAAAGTTATAACGATATGAAAATAAAAACTAATGAAAAAAGCAAACTATTATAACCTTGTCTGGAATAGCCGAATAGAAAAGCCAGGTAAAGTAAGAGTTGCTCACAGCAGCCGTTGGTAGGTCTGTTCCTGGTAGGCCTGGTTGGTCACGTAGGGGAGGTAGACCCTGCGCAGCGCTGGACAGTGGGACAGGACGATGTCACACACGTCAAAACGCAGAATGTCCTCCTCCAGCCTGTGCTCCAGGTCTTGCAGGAATCTAGACGAATGAGAGAGAAAGAGAGAAAAAAGGGAGAAGGAAAGAAAGATAGAAAGAAAGAAAGAAAGAAAGAAAGAAAGAAAGAAAGAAAAAAGAAAGAAAGAAAGAAAGAAAGAAAGAAAGAAAGAAAGAAAGAAAGAAAGAAGGAAGGAAGGAAAGAAAGTAGGAAGGAAAGAAAGAAAGAAAGAAAGAAAGTAGGAAGGAAAGAAAGAAAGAAAGAAAGAAGGAAGGAAGGAAGGAAGGAAAGAAAGAAAGAAAGAAAGAAAGAAAGAAAGAAAGAAAGAAAGAAAGAAAGAAAGAAATCGAGCACAATTAGTGAGAAAAGGAGGACAGGCGTGGACAGTAAGATCCAGATCCAGAGACCGTCTCTTCGGCGGGTTCTCTCTGTACCGTTCGCTGACATCCTTGACCTCTGGGAGCTTGGAGAAGAGCCACTGTCTGTTCTGCACCCCCAGACACTCGGCCAGGTCCTGGGACTGCATGAAGTGGTCCACCGCGATGGTCAGGCTGCGCATGTACGATGCCTCTGATGTCACCAGCTCAAACTTAGCCTGCCGGGACAAGGCACGTCCGAGACAAACACACAGTTGGATGTCATGAATTTGATATCATACCAGGGCCGTCTGGGAGATATGCGAGGCCCTGTGTGAAATAGGCATTGCGAGGCCTTCATGTTCTATGCATACGTCTTTTTTTCCACACGGCACAAAATACGCACCGTCACGTAGTCTACCAGTAGGCTATGCTAAATTTTAGGGCTATGATTGACTATTAATGAATATGTTTATCACATGTGTAACATGTAAATAGTTCTTAAAGCAAAAAATAAAAAATAAAAAAAATCCTCCCTGACGCGAGGCCTTCTAAAGCGCGAGGCCCGGTGCGACCGCCCCTCCCCCCCCCTAGCGGCGGGCCTGTATCATACCTACTACAAAAAGGAATCAGATAGAATGTGGTCAAGCTCACCTCTTGGAGCTTGCGTTCCTCATTGCTGAAGTTGTCCAGCTGGCCGCTGGTCCGGACGTCGGGGATGTCTTGCCACAGGGAGAAGGCGGAGCCACGTGACGAGCGAAAGGAACTGGATGGAGACAGATTGGATGGAGACGGGGTGTCATCTGACCCTCCTTCCCTAAGCCCCTCCTCCTCTGTACCTGGCTCCTCCCCTTGCTGCCTTTGGATTTCCCGATTGATGGCAACATCGCTGTACTCCTGGTAGAGGATCGCTGTGAGAGGCAGAGAGTGGACACGATGGAACGAGACAGAGGGAGAGGGGAAACAGGGAAACAGAGTTATTTAAAGGTGCAGTGTGTGATTTTTAACGCCATCTAGTGGTGAGGTTGCAGATTGCAACTGAATACAACTACATGGTGCAAAATGGCGTCATCCGTGAAAAGGACCCGCTCCCTATGTAAATGTAAAGGGCTCGTTCTAAGGTAACAAAAAATAATGATTCTTATTTTCATCTAATTAAAACGTACTTATGAATATTATATCCCATTTCTGCCAAGTCTGCACAAAATTCTGCCACATAATTCTACACACTGATCCTTTAATCAAAAGAAGAAAGTAATTCAACTTTCTCAGCCTAATTCAACTTTCAATTGAATTGCCACGGCATTGTGCCTGTTAATCCAATTCAAATACGAATAGAATGTAACAGAGCTAGTCTTATTCAGGAAAAAAAAAGTAGAAACACTGACAGTTGGGAAGAAACCGCGACAGACGATTGGAGCTGCTGAGAATTGGAGGAGAGCACCAGTCCTCCTCTATGGACTTCTTTCTCATGCTGTAGAGAAAGGGCGAGCTGTTGTTACACAGTAAGAGACTGGTGACATGGCCACTTCAACAATCGGATATTCGTCTTAGCCATTACCTGAGTTTAGTACTCCATCGATGTAGTGTCATGTTGCTTTCTGTAGGGGGCGCTGGTGGAGAAGGTCCGATAGGACTGTGGGGGGCGCTGTCACCGGAGCCCCCTGAGCTGCGATGCCTGGAGTTGGACTTACCTGGACACGATGGCAGAAGAAGTAAGCCACAGAGTTGACAGTATTACCTAACAGTATGCAGAAGTATTATGTATTACAGTACTATTATGTTTTGCTTTTCATTGAAATATTTGAAGCTTAAAATGTAAATGCCATTTACATTGACAGTCGTGTTACTGTTTTGTAATGTCAGTGTCTTCTTTTACATCAGAAGATGGTTAAAGGCCTAGTACATTGTGATGTGTATCATTCACACAAAATATTATTAGGATGGTCTGTACATCTGTTGAACCGGGTGAAACTGTTTTTTTGCTTCCCTATATGTAGGGGTGAGACCTATGCCCACCCCCCAAATTGCTCTCTGTAAAGTGCATTGTGTTGCCTCTGTGTATGAAAATTTCATTCATTTAATGCGCTATGCAAATAAAGTTTAATTGTATTTTATTTAATCTGTTACTGATCAAGCACTCCCCCTCCCAAAAATCTAAATTCACATATATGGAATTGTCTAGAGACCTAATTTGGAAAGTGACTATCAAAAAAGATGAATAAGGTCCTGATAAAATGGTCTGTCTGCGTTGCGTCTAAGTGTGACGCCCTCCCTGCGAGGGCCACTCACAGTCAGGCCCGGGGCTGAGGCTGCTGGGATTCTGCCGGTCTCTGGAAGCCACGCGCGCCGAGAGCGACTTCCCGAGCTTCAGGGTGAAAGAGTTCTTCCTCTGGGACAGCTGCAGTCTGGAGATCAGCTCTGAAGCTGAGAACCGCCGGCGCTCATGGTCTGTAGAGCGAGCGCGGGTTAAAGAGCTCCCCCCGGTGGCAGGGGGCATCTCTGCAGCTACACCGTCCTCCCCTACACCTGATATAAAGTCCTCAGACAGCTGCATTGTCTCTGTGGACAGCAGAGGGCAGTTTGAGGTCTTTGGGCAGTTTGAGGTTTGCTGGTCCACAGCCTCTGTTGACGGAGAGCTTGTTGTTTCCTCAGGGGAAGTCCCACCCTCTAAGTCCTCCTCCAGGAAGGACGCAAAGGGTGCTGGGAAAAGACACTCGCCGTCCAGGACAGGGCTGTTCAGAGACTCGTCGCTCAGACTGTCGGTAGAGTACACTCGCATTTTCCGCCCTGAAACAAGACACAAAGAATGAAAAGATGAGCGGAGCAAGTTAATCGCCAATAGATGCAGCATGAGAAAATATTTCACAATTTCACTCCTATATTGAAATAAGAGTCTGATTGGGATTTCAAGTTGCCATACACATTATATTGGCCATCTGCTGATTCAGCAGATTAAGTCATAACGGAAACATCGCTTACGGATGGATTTCTCCTTGAGGGAACCCTGCGACGTTCTCCTCTGAGGATGATAGGCGTCCGGGCTTTGGAACTCTTGTCCCTCGGGAGAGGACGGAGATCCGGGTAGCTGAGAGTCCCAGGAGTCCCTGTCCCCGTACAGAGAGGACAGAGGGAGAGACAGGGGGAGGCTGAAGGCCGCGTGGAGGGGTCGACACACCGTCAAAACCGCCAGGCCTTTCTCAGCCTGTTCCCGCGTAGGGGAACCGGTTCTCGAGTCGTTCTGGGCATCCGGCTCGTCGTCGTCGTCGTCCCCTAGCTCCAGTCTGAGTTCGGTTTCGGCGTCGAGATCGGTCGTGTTTCTCCGGCTACAATATTGCGCCTCGTTGACCGTATCGCTGAGGCTACCCAGAGAGAAAGTGCTGAGCTGTGCGTCTGAACTGAATTTCGGGGAACCCCGTCCGTTCACTCTGGGGTTCACCGGCGGCTGAAGCTCGATGAAGGCGAGGGTTTCCTGCTGGCACACGGCGACGTGCTTGTGGCGGCACGGCCGAAGGAGGGGCCTGTCGTCCCGGGCCTCGCTCAGAGCCTGGGACTCGCCCGAGCCGGGGATCCACATGCTGGGGCTCTCTCCTCGGCAGCGGAAGGCGTGGAGGTGAGGCTGGAAGTCAGGGAGAGGGGAGAATCCATACCCAGGGAGCATGTCTGAGAGAACACATGGGAGCTGCAGGGCAGAGAGACAACGGGAGTTACGGTTGAGTTTCGCCTCACAGAACTCATTTCGTTTCATCTCAAACCTTTATTTTTACTCGTAAACCACCGTGGTATCCCTCATTTACAGTGTTGACGAGTTAACAACGCAAAGAACCGTGAGGCCCACATATGGAGAGAATTTGTGTACAGTAGGCACCACTTCTGAAAATTGGACCTCCTTCAGAAGACCATTAAAGTAAGTAGCCACTTATCCAACAGCTACCAGTGGACGTCTATACATGACTCATTGTTTGCAAATTGGCCTCCTGTCGCCAGGGAGATTCCTTGGAGTTGGTCAAGTGTTTCACAGCAGTGGTCAACGGTAACAAACAGTACAGAACCCAGATAACAAGCGGATCTGGGCCATATACGGGCCAGATCTGGCTTAGTTCCGGCCCATATATGGCCCAGAATCATTACACATCCGCTTGCTATCTGGGAATGTGACAGTAAATCCTTAAACAAACCTTTTAGCTTCTTTGCACTGAGGCTTGTACTGTTCCTGCAGTGTACACTACTTACTGTACATAAGGGACGGCATATTTCTGTAATATTTATATCATTATCCCGCAGGATGCATCCCTGTCATTTTACCTGGACATAATACTGGTGGCGGTCATGCGTCCATCACAAAAACACACACCACACTTTAGGGCTGAAACTTTGACAAGTGCAGGATATGCACACACACACAGGCACACGCGTGCGCACACACACACGCACACACACACACACACATATACTGTACACACACGCTCACACGCACACACATACTGTACACACGTACACACACACACACACACACACACACACACACCACCCCTCCCCTAAGTCTGGTCTGTGCGACGGCTGATCCATGTCTTCCTGCTCTAATTAGAGGCTGCTCCACACACAGCTCTTAGCCTCTATACTTATTCCCATCACAAATACACACACACACGGGCGCACACACATACACCCACACACACACACACACACACACACGCACACACACACACACACACACACACACACACACACACGGGCGCACAAAAACACAACCCTCTAAAGATGGCATGTCAGGCCAGGCCAGAGCTACACACAAAATCCAGAGGAAGAGAATATGGAACATCCATCACCACTCTCCCCTCTCACTGCTGCTGACTCATACCTGTCTGTCTGTCTGTCTGTCTTTGTGTGTCTATCTGTCGCTCTGTCTGTCTGTCTGTCTGTCTGTCTGTCTGTCTTTGTGTGTCTGTCTGTCTGTCTGTCTGTCGCTCTGTCTGTGTCTGTCTACAGCATCTGTCTGTCTGTCTGTCTGTGTCGGTCTGTCTGTTGGTCGCTCTGTCTCTCTGTCTGTCTGTCTGTCTGTCTGTCTGTCTGTCTGTCTGTCTGTCTGTCTGTGTCTGTCTACAGTATCTGTCTGTCTGTCTGTCTGTCGGTCGGTCGCTGTGTCTGTCTGTCTGTCTGTCTGTCTGTCTGTCCGTCTGGCTCTCTGGCTGACTCTAGTATTGTTGTCACAAAATCGACCTCATAAACTCAATCAGTTAATCTTGAACTCATAACCACATTTGGACTGCGAGGGCTACTTAGAGACAGTGTCTCTGTGAACTGTAGCTTGGGACACAGGGCTGCTTCTTTTCCCATGATGCACACTGGCCCTCTGTTTGAGGCTCGTTCCCCCCTCTCTCTACACAGGTAATCCTCTCCTCCGCGCCCCCCTTTACAATCCCCACTCAGGTAACCGGGACAGGCCCCTGTTAAAGTGATACACATGCAAACACACACTCCAATGCACACCAAACAAACACGCATGTGTACACACAGTACACACACTTTCTCGTGTGTGGACATACGAGGACACGCAAAGTCCACGCGAACACAATTCACGCTCTCCTTTTACACGGCCGCACCCACTCTGAGTGTGCGCACACACACACACACACACACACACATGCATGGGCACACACACACGCACATATACGCACACGCACACACACGCACACACACATACAGTACATGCACGCGCACACGTACGCACACGCACACATACACGCACACGCACACATACGCACATGCACACGCACACACACTGGAGCATACACAAACAGTTCCCTGTTCCCTGTTCTAGACAAAGGCAGTCTGTATCCCTATGACTGGGGGAGGCACCGAGAGCAAAGGACACCTGAGAGGTTGTGGGAGCTGTTAATACTGCTTACACACAAATAGCAATTGAAGGCTGCTTACCTCTCATATTAATACATTGCATATTAAAGCTACTAGCAATGTTGTGTGGGCCGAATTAACTTTAATACTTTGAATGACTGTATCATACACTCAGTTACAGTAGGCATACTTGTGTACATGTTGATAAACGTACAGGTACTGTACAAATAAGATAACCCTCCCTCCCTATAAGATGGTTTTCTCAAGGGCTCGGTGTAACAACCAATATTTCAATGTTCAACTTCTCACCATTTCAATTAGATTTTTATTATTATCTTGTATTTACCTCCGCCCCAGCGAAAGCGCAGGGCGAGAGGTAATGTTTTCGTGGCGTATGTTTGTCCGTGCATACGTATGTACGTCCGTTAGCAGGAAGGATTACACAAAAACTACCAGGCCGATTTTCATGAAACTCTGTGGAGTGAGGTAGCATGGGCCAACTTAGAACCCATTCAATTTTGGAGCAGATCCAAATAATGGGGCCGGTACACGAGCCGTTTGTTTGTTTGTTTGTTTGTTAGCAGGATTAGGCAAAAACTACCAGATCGATTTTCACGTAACTCGGTGGACGGGTGTAGCATGGGCCAACTTAGAACCCATTCAAGTGGATCCCAATCACAGGATGGGTCCACAACCCGCCCAAACATGGCCGGCCATTCACCTCCATTCATTTGTTGAGAAATTCCCTCCATTCTTTGTCAGTGGGGGGAATTGAAACGGCCATATATCAACACGGGAAGGTCACAGAGACACAGGGTTTAAACTTGCATAAAGCTCTTGATGTAATGAATGCAGCAACACCAAACATGTCCTGCTAACACACACATGCGCACACAGAGCCACCAAATACATTCATGGGCAGAGGCCTGTGCTCTCCGACCACCATTTCTAGTTTATTTATTGTTGTTGCTTCAAGGCTGAGCGGCCAGAACCCAAAAATGTTACTGTATTTATACTTGCATGATGGATTTAATAAAGTATCTTGAATCAACATTAAGTTGCCCAGTTACAGGCATTTGAGTTTGTGTGTATTCCACACCCTGATAACGATTATCACATTACGTTACATTTTCAATTCAAAGGGTTTATAATTTGCCTTGTCACAAGGTGTTATTTGTGAGTGTTATGGACTTTGCTCTAAGCGTTTCTCCCTGTAATTTCCATAGGCCTCTGTTAGACAGAATGTCTACACAGGTAGTTAATGAATAGCACTCTGGCATCTCTTTTACGGCTTACTGTATGATTAAAGAAGAATATTCCCCATTTTAATGTGTGGCTTAATCCCTTAATCGACCACTGTATATTCATTTGAACAAGAGCATACATTCAGTGCTGATTTAGCACTATGAAAAGCCTCACAATTACAATCAGACATGTAAAGTTTCTTGGCTGTGTCATGGTGCAGTAATAGACATTGATGTAATGGCAGATTGGCAGTAATGTTTAGAGCTACAGGGTGAATTGCTGTATGCTTGATTCTTTTTCCGTTTGGATGGATTCAGGGCGGATGTTTAATGTTAATGTATGGCTTGAATATCACCTGAGGGGGTCCAAACATTTTTCAAGCAACATCACAAAAAAATGGATTAAGAAGATTGATGTATAACCTCTGTCCCTTGCACTAAATCACTACCAAAGTGAACTAATAAAGATACACTCAACACAGAACACAGCTTCCAGTCCTGCAAACCTCAACCTCCTCGACTGCTACTGTACCAAATAGAAATCAAATCCTGCATAAACCTTTCACACATGTATGGGAAATTATAACGGTGGGGAAAAAAGGAATTATTTTTCCAACATTTTACAACGCCGGCTGATAACCCCCCCCCCCCCCCCCCCCGCCCCCCCTCCTCCCCCTCTGTCAACATTCTGTCTCTGTCTTAGTCTGTCTGAAGACTGGTGTGTGTGTGTGTGTGTGTGTGTGTGTGTGTATGTGTGTGTGTGCGTGTGTGCGTTTGTGTCTGTGTGTCTATGTGTCTGTGTGTGTGTGTGTGTCTGTCTGTGTGTCTGTGTGTCTATGTGTCTGTGTGTGTCTGTCTGTGTGTCTATGTGTGTGTGTGTGTGTGTGTGTGTGTGTGTGTCTGTCTGTCTGTGTGTGTGTCTGTGTGTCTATGTGTCTGTGTGTGTGTGTGTCTGTCTGTGTGTCTGTGTGTGTGTGTGTGTGTGTGTGTGTGTGTGCGTGTGTGTCTGTATATCTATGTGTCAGTGTGTGTGTGTGTGTGTGTGTGTGTGTGTGTGTCTGTCTGTGTGTGTGTGTGTGTGTGTGTGTGTGTGTGTGTGTGTGTGTGTGTGTGTGTGTGTGTGTGTGTGTGTGTGTGTGTGAGTGTGTGTGTGTGTGTGTGTGTATGTGTGTGTGTGTGTGTGTGTGAGGAGAGAGTGGAGTGGTGTGGCGGTGGTCTGGCGGTGTGGTGTGAGCAGATGCAGTGTGTGTGTGAGGAAGCAGTGAAGCTCAGTCACATCAGAGCACTAATTGCACTGCGAGAGATTCTAGAAGCTTCTGCTGTTTCCCGTCAGATGCGCCGCGTTACATCAGCGAGACCAGTGGGCGGAGTCTTTATACTAGGGGATCCTCTGCCCAAGACTTTCTTCAAACTTTCCTAACTATGTAAGGAGAACGATTCAGGATCTGAGGTTTCAAGGATCAGGGTTATATACTTACTGTACATGATATTGCCGTGAAATACATAAAATACCATGTGAGATGAGATTATATGAAGTATAGATTAGGGCTGCACAATTAATCGTGAATTAATCGAAATCGCGATTATGACCTCCGCGATTAACTAATCGCAAAAGGCCGCAATTAATGTGATTAATAATTTTGCTTTGTGCTAGGACTACACGGATGAATCACAGGCGCTTATGCTGTCTGACCAATCACATGCGTTCCTGCTCAGTGGTTACGAAAAAGATGATGCCGCTCAAGCCCAGCAGGTCATATGCAAACTGTGCAGAGCTAAAGCTATTACTTTGAAATATTAATCACAATTATGAATCGCAATTACCATTTTGAAGCAAATAATCGCAATTATTATCTTTTGTCATAATCGTGCAGCCCTAGTATAGATGTATGATGTATGTACAGTACTGTATGATGTCTAATATATTATATGGGAACACATCTCCATTAGTAAGCAGCATAGCGGGTGCATTTTCCATTTATTAATTCCATAAGAACTCAAACACATCTGACTCACGCTAAATTGAATAGCCTCTTATAATGGATGTCAGAGATCAATAGTTGGATTTTGTCTGCACCATGGCTGACTGAATGAGTCAGTGCTCTCTTGTATCAAATCAAATCAAACTTTATTTGTATAGCGCATTTCATACACAGAGGCAACACAATGCGCTTCACAGAGAGCAAAGAGGGGATGGGCATAGGTCCTACCCCGACATTTTCCAGAGGGAAGCGAAAAACCAGTTCAACCAAGGACCCACTAGCCCCTGTCCTGCTCAGCGTTCAACACAGGTGAGCTCTTCAGCTTCCCAGGGGCACGGGAGGGGGAAACCCCCCGATGTTTACACACCCTGTGGATCCTAATCCTGTTTTTAAGCCCGGAGCAGCTAGCCATGTCCTATGAAGACACCATGAAGACACATACTGACAACCTGGATTAGACTCACACAAAGGACTGACACCTGGTAGACCCGGGGTGGACGCGTATTTGTATGTAGGGGGGCGTGAGGCCAGCTGTCTGATTGAAAGTGAGAAGACGTAAGAAAAGCCCCCGATGACCTTGTCAACCCTCCGGCTCCTTGCTCAGGACTACAACTAATGGAAATAGGCGGCGCAAACAACAATGTCGCCTTTAAATGCCTACAAAAATGGAGACCATCTCACATGTAAACACTAAGTCCTGTCCAATTTGTCTCCCCCCCTCCGCCATCGTCCCCATCCTCACAGAGTCCCGGGACTTCTTGTCTTTAACACAATAACACCAGCGTACAAGGCTATCGTCGGAGTTCGGCTCAGATTCTTTCAGCTTTGTTGTTGTGTACCTGCACTCGAACCGTCAATCGAAGATCTTTGATTTAGACCTGATTATCTGCCACAATGCATTCTGGGTGACCTACATAAAAGTAATTTTGGGATTCATCCACTTCCTGTTTTTGCCCTCTCTCTGCCCCCGCCGTCTCTGTTTGCTCCCTCCTCCTCCTCCTCCTCCACCTCCTCCTCCTCCTCCTCCTCCTCTCCACGTTTTAACCAAGCCAACATTTTCCTGTCAATCCCCCTCTTTTATTATCTGGACAGGTATGGACAAGTCATCTCCAGGATTGCTTTTTTTTTGTGAAACGTGATCGGGTAGGGAACACGCCTTGAAGCTGACCATGCAGTATGTCTCTCAGGAAAATGTTTGCTTTTGCCTATAGGTGAATCGAAAAACGATTAAAAACTAAACCGTGACTAAATGCCAACAGTTCAAAGAATAAAGAGTTGTGTAGATTTCTCTGAAGTTGGCGTGTAAACTGCACTTCAACCTTTCCAGTGATGTTCCGGGACGTTTGAAAGAGGCCATGCAGCCGCATGAATTAACTAAAGAACTGTAACTGACTTTTTTAAATAATTTCACCGAGGAGGGAACATCATTCTGATTGAAATCGGCTATTTTACACGAGTGAGTGTGTGAACCTTTCACCATATCATAATAGATGGCTTGGCTACCTCCTAGTTGGGGGAAGGCCTGAGGGTAGGAGTCTTAGACAGGTGTGCACGCCACTCAGCCAGGGAAGCGTCTCGCACATGCATCCCCAGGGCCAGGCTTCTTCAGCGGCCTTTTAACAATAACAACCATTTATGGGACGTATACTCTCCCACACACACAAGAACATGTGTTGTGTGCTCTCTGGACGTTTCCACCTTTTTCAAAATATCTCCAAACGTGAGGTAACCACAACAAACCTGACTGGCTGTTTTATGCTCATGAGGGGTCAAAGGTCTCAGTGTATTCACCACCTCCACATTTAAAGTTTGAAGTATCAACACACGGGGTCAAACCAGCCAAAAAATAAATGTTTTAACTTTTCAATGATGAATACCCAAAAGGTCATACAGTACAACCTTGAGGCATATCTATTTTTTGTTTTTAACAGCGAGAGTCAACAAGTTCACGTCCAACTTCACTCCCCCCCCTGCCCCCAAAAAACACTCTCTGACACACTGAGACACTCTTCCACATTCCCTGAATTACAAGGCTTCTGTCGTTCCTCTGGAATTGCTCAGGAAGGAGTGGTAAGAGACAAAGAGACTGGACTTTCCATGTCCGAGAGCAAAGACTGCTATTAGAGACTATTTAGGCCTCAGCCATTTAGGCCATGGGCCGAAAGAGCCTGAGAAAGTGATTAACTCTGTGTCAAATATCAAAGTCAAAGTCAAAGTCAACTTTATTTATATAGCACTGCTCATACAAACAAATGTAGCACACAGTGCTTTACAGCATGAATACAGAATAAAACACAACACACATCATACATGGTAAAAGAGAATTGAAAGTAAGAGAATAGAAAAAAAGTGAAAGATTAAAAGTATGTAAAAAATCTAATGAATATAATATAACATGTAGGTAAAACTACACGATGAAAGCAAGATTTAAAAGGTAAGTCTTAAGATCTCGCTTAAAAGTTCCCACAGTTTCAGCCATCCTCCTTAGATATTCTGTCAGGTTATTCCAGAGGCTGTGGGCGTAAAAACTGAAGGCTGCCTCCCCATGTCTCTTGGTCCTGGGATGGCTCCAGGAACCATTAAACGTTCAGTGCCAGTGGATCTCAGGGACCTACTCATGCCTGATACGTATTCAGGTGCATGACTATGGAGTGCTTTATAAACGAATAAAATCATCTTAAAATCTATTCTATATCAGTTTCCATTTATTTAACAGATGTATTGTTTCCTAACCGCCCTAAACCGCAGCATACCCATTACCTCAATGGTCCTCAACAGCCAATATAATTACCGTGACTATCCATTTAGACCTAGACTTAACACGACTTACCATTATGGCAACTGCCCAGCCCTAATCTGTAACAACATTACTACTATAGTACAACCAGTCAGAACAGGTGCTGCTTCAAAGGCTTAGTCACAACTCTGAGGGGCAGACATCCACCTTTAGAAAAAGACAAAGCCACACTGTACCCTCTCAAAATAAGGGCTCCATCACCAAACGTCTAGTTCATAATAAAGGTAGATCAGTGGTAGAGCATTTTGCAGCAGATCGATACGCCCCTAAAAAGCTTTGATGGAGCATCCACCTTTAGAGGAGATGAACCCAAGTGACCTTCTCAAGAACAGTTGAAGCCTACAGATGAATAACCATATACTCAAACCATATAATAAAATAATTCCTACAGTCACATTTACAGGTGTGTTACAGGTGTGTTAATTGGTCTGTTTTGTAATCTCAGTGTCTTCTGACTTTTACTTTAGAAGGGGTTGGTGCATATCTTACAGTACATACATTGTGTACTGTACTTGCAAGTGATGTATATCATTCGCACAAAATATTATTAGGATGGCCTGTACATCTGTTACTGATCAAGCTCTCCCCAAAAACAAAATGGACATATGGTTATTCATCTATAGGCCTCAATTTATGATCAATTTACTTTATCTTCAGCCAATTCATGGGAGGGGTAGCCCTATAGCTTAATAGTAGAACATTTGACAGCAGATCAAGACGTCTCAGGCTCAAATCCTGGTGCCTCCTCAAAAGCTTTGTAGCTCAGAGTAGTTCATCCTTTAGAAAAGATGAAGCCAAATACAGCAGCTCTTGAACTCTGTGGATTTAGAAAGAAGACGGGCTCCTGAGTGGAAAGGACTATTACTGAGACACCAAGCATAGTTTTTTTTATGTAATGCTAAATGTACTTGGCAATGGGAAAAATGAATTGCGCCGAGTGCCCGATTGCGCCAAGCGAACAATGACATGGACACCACATGACTACCTTTTATGGCATATAAAATATGATTATTTCTGCTATGTTATGTTTGCTCTAACAATTATTCAATCCGTTTTGCACTCACTTTTGCTTTTTCTTCAGTTACAGGTACAGTATGACTTTACGTTTGCTGTGTCACAAAAAAGTTTGCACTCTCAGAATTATATTATTATATTATACAACCACACTTTATATCCTCTCAGTCTCAGTCTCATCACATTGCATTAGGCTATTTATTATACATTCAGTTCATTATTGGCTCATTCGTTCATAATTAAAGGCCCTACGAGGAGTTTCGGGAAGCGGAAGTGTTTTCCGCCCAAAAAGACTACATTTCCCATGAGCCTCCCCGCACACTGTCGTAAACCTTAGCTACCTGAGCCAGGTGTTTTGAAGACGGAATGATGGCCACCAACGAGGTAATTACATAGGTCTTACTAGTAACGTTACTTTTGACAATATATAATGGTCATATTTAAATTATTCTTCGTCTTGTCTGCGGCGTAGGCTACTGTAGTAAATCGTTTCGTCATTCCAAGGAAGTTCTGGACGACCCAACCACGAAATAATAATCTAAAAATAAACTACATACAAGAAACGACATTTGTCGAAAATGGACACACAAAGAAGTGTGGGTAATGTAGATTCACCCACATTAAAATGAGACTGTTTCGTAACCAAAAATAAACTCCTCGGGGTACCTTTAATTTAAATAATTTCACAAATGATATCATTTGAGATATCAAATGATATCATTTCAATGGGTTTGTAATGTACTGTAACGCTAACCGGGTTGGTTTGAGTTCAGTTCAACAAGCGAATATTGTAAATCTGGACAGTGCAAAACAAACTGTCAACAGAAATAGTCAAGCATGTCATGTTGTGATCTGGTTTTCAGAGCGAAACCCCAGACACAGTGTGTGTGTGTGTGTGTGTGTGTGTGTGTGTGTGTGTGTGTGTGTGTGTGTGCGTGCGTGTGTGTGCGTGTGTGTATGTGTCTGCATGTGTGTGTGTGTATGTGTGTGTGTGTGTGTGTGTGTGTGAGCTAAGCATGCAGGTAGGATTTGCTTGTGAGGTCAGATGGGGGAGGAGGTGCCAGGAAAGGAACATGGAGAAGGGTGTGGCATGGCGTCTCACTTCACTGCAGTGCACACACACGCACACACACGCACGCACACACACGCACACACACACACACACACACACACACACACACACACACACACACACAGTCTGAGCTGAGTGACAGGTGATGGAGCAGGTGCTACAGACTCCAGCATGGTTGTTTGGGGGGGGGGGGGGGTTGCACTGTGTTAAATTGAGTTATAAATCTGATAAAAAATCTTCAGGGTGGCATGAACTTAAATCCAGTCCCTTACCCAATAAGGCCTGGTATACAGAAATGGGCTTTCAGCCAAAAAGAAGATCAAAGTAATTTTTCTCTGATAGGAATATTGTGCCATTTCATAGTCTTCCCACTATATTTCAATATAATTATGAAAATACTGTACATGTTTTTTGACAGAGACACTTGTTCAACATCAACTTACAGTAAATTGCTTCCGCATAGTATTATCCAGCCAAAATTGTACTGACAACTTGCATGCACTGTACCCGATCAGTGCTGGACTAGCGCTGGTTTGGAAAGCACTTATGCAGACTAGATACGTCTCTTGATGTTACCAGCTGTATTGTTGTCTGTGAGGTCTGGGTCAGACAAGTTATGGGTCCTCCGTCAGACAACAAACCACGTGATATCACAGACTGTGGGTCTGGATCTGCTCTAAAGAGATGATCTGATCCATGCCCTCAGTAGTCTTCTAGACTACATACACGTACCATCAGTATGCTATAATTGAATGCTTTTTCAGCCACAACAAAAGGGTTTGGACTTGTTCTGTGACAGTATATGACTTCAATCTATAATAAATTAGTTCCATTGACTCTTTATTATTCATATTGAAACAAACAAATATACACACCTAGACACACAGACAGGCAGACAGAGACAGACAGACAGACAGACAGACAGACACACACACACACACACACACACACACACACACACACACACACACTCTACTTTGATGACAGCACCCTCGGTCATTGGCTAGACAGACAAAATAGGCATGCATCACAATAGCTCACGCTTCCACTTGGAACCATTTCTAATGAATTATCTATGAGTCACAAACTTAGAGGTCTTTTGGGATTTGTCCTACTTCAAACTTTCGTCGGGAGAGCAGCGAGCTTAAGAGCAAGTAATGGCTTCTCAAGCACTGAACAGTTATATTGCCTAGCTGTTGAATGCCATCACATTGCATCATTTGTTTGTTCCTCATAGGGGTGCGTAAACAGCTTAGGGTCGATTGCAGGTCCCGTGAGAGAGCGGGTTAAATGGACAAACAGGACCAAAAAAAACACTTCCCTGCACAAACACCAGCTCTGAGAAACACACACACACACGCACACACTCCTCAGTTTACAGCCTAGGGTCACCAAAATCAACTGAGAAGAGAAAGTCGTTATAGTTCAACTGTCCCCTCTGAAGAGTGCGAGCAGCACGGCACCAACTTTCAGCCATGTACAGTTTTCTTCTTCTTTTTTTTTTCCAACTCATCTCTCAGCATATTCCAGACATGCAGTTACCTGTCGAGCTGTACAGAAAACCACTTCTCCCACACTGTAGCCAGACAGTAGACTGAAGTCTATCATGACTTGCAATGGCTCACTTTCAGTGCTGATGAATTGAAATCCATCATCAATTCAAACAAGAAATCTGTGATGGAATACATTATCATGTAATTTGATGATCGAACATTATTCGACTGGCACTGTTTATGTACAGTAGCAACAGTAGGCCTAAATGCCGTATATTCATGTTTTTGTCTACAGTACATCACTCCAATTTGATGTGTTAGAATGAAACCCACAATGAAAACATTAAATATTACGACTCAGTTTAGAGACAACATCAAACTGACGGTAGGTTATTGTTATTTACTAAAACAGCTGCTCACCAACATTCTGCCACCTGACAACAGAATTACTTTTCAAAATCGAGAACACAGCACTGATGCACTCACATAGCCCAACAACAAGACATCACTCCTGTCCTCCCCAGGGTGACAACAACAACAGGTCTACAAACAGGTCTACACACAGGTCTTCATTGATCTAGAAGGGGTAAGGTACCGATGTGGATGAGGAATCACAGACAGACGGTAGAGAGACCTGTACCTCATGTATCAGAAGCTTCTGGGCTGGACGGGTGCCAGCGGCAGTGAGCAAATCAAGACCATCCTAGCGTGATAGCAGAGCCACTGTATCCATGACTGCCTTGTGTTCCTCCCGGCTTCTCTCGTCTCTCCCCTCTGTTTTTTACTCCACTCGTCCGCGGACAGGGCGGCGGGGCAAGAAAACGGTTCCCCCGGGAGAGGCTCCACGACTCCTCCGTTTGATCCCTCTTTTCTTCTCCTCGGTGCAAAAGCGAGGAGAAAGCAGTGCTGTGCTGGCTACTTACAATGCAGATCCCTCCTCGGGCTTCTGCTCCCCACTCCTCGGTCTCTCTCTCTCTCTCTCTCTCCCTCCCTCCTTCGCTCTCCTCTCTCTCTCTCTATTTCTCTCTCTCTCTCCTTCTCCACCCCTCCGACTCTCTCTGCCACTTTTGAGGAAGTTCACTCTTCCATTCCCCTCTCCCTCCTCCCACTCCCCCTTTTTTTTTCTCTCCGTCTAATAGTTATTTAGTGTTTCATTTCAACACCTGCTCATGGGGAGAGAGAGAGAGAGAGAGAGAGAGAGAGAGGAGGGAGGGAGAGAGAGAGAGAGAGAGAGAGAGGGAGGGAGAGAGAGAGAGAGAGAGGGAGAGAGAGAGAGAGAGAGAGGGAGGGGGAGAGAGAGAGAGAGGGCAGAGAGAGAGAGAGGGAGAGAGAGAGGGAGAGAGAGAGAGAGGGAGAGCGAGAGAGGGAGAGAGAGAGGGAGGGAGGGAGAGGGAGATAGAGAGAGAGAGAGAGAGAGGGAGAGAGAGGGAGAGAGAGGGAGAGAGAGAGGCAGAGAAGAGAGCCCTACCAGCCGTCTTAGGAGAAAAGTCTTCCCTTGAGTTGTTGAGAGTGTGTGTGCACGTGCGCGCACCAGTTAAATTCTGAGTGTGTCAACAAAATGCACCACTATACCAGCAGGGAGTTAAATACTGGCTGAGTATGTGAGTGTGTGTGTGTGTGTGTGTGTGTGTGTGTGTGTGTGTGTGTTAACAAAATGCACCACTATACCAGCAGGGAGTTAGATACTGGCTGAGTATGTGAGTCTGTGTGTGTGTGTGTGTGTGTGTGTGTGTGTTGTGTGTGTGTGTGAGGGGGGGGTGGGTGCGGGGGGTTGTATGTGTGTGTATGCGTGTCTTTTCTTGAGTGCATGTATGCATAGTGCATGTGAAAGGCTGCACTTACAGTAAGTTTGAAGAAAGAAAGTAGTCGCACGCTCAAACTCCATCTCCCTTACTCTCTCCCTCTCTCTCTCTCCCTCTCTCTCTCTCTCTCTGGGTCTTATCTCTTTCTCTCAGCACCATCATTTTATCACCCCTAATGACTGTTTAATCAGAGCTGGAAACCTCAGGCCAGCCTCTAAGCAGTGGTGAGAGGAAGGGTTTAGGGTTACGTTGTCCTTGGCTGTCTTTAGCTGAACACTTATCAAACCAAACAAAAACAGGCATCTAAGACCTAAAAGGCCAGATAGTTTCCAAATCTAACAGTTCATTTTTCATTTTTTAAGTCGTGTCAAATCTATATACAATACAATTAAGGCCAGTATTTTTTTATAATTATCTTGGTGATAAGTTGATAAGTTGATCAGCGCATCAATCAACACGCCGATTCATAATGATAGTGTCATTAAGTTGTAGTGTTGTGGCCCTTCTCTCGCTCTGCTTCATTCTGGGTTTGCCTTGAATTTGGGGGCCTGTTTCAAACGCCCCCCCCCACCCCCCCAATCCCCAAAGATTTGGCTTATCAAAATCCAACTAAAACAATGTGATTATCAACAAATCATTTCTGTATTGTATGTGAACATGGCTCTATTGGTCATGCTAGAGATGGCCCCCTAGTGGTGTGGGGCCCACATAATTTGAAACATATAAATCATAGCAAACTCCCACCCCTGGGTATTAGGACAGTCAGTGTGAGAGGGGGCCCGCTGTCCACGTTGCATACTTCTGCTACCTGACAAGTACTAACTCACTCTTCCTGCAGGCTGTATGGCTGAGGAACGCACAACAATCAAAGCAATCAAAAGATTAACTCTGTGCGAAAGAGAGAGAGAGAGAGAGGGAGAGGGAGGGATAGGGGAGAGAAGAGGGGAGAGCGAGATGGGGGTGAAGGAGAGAAGGGAAAGGGAGGGAGAAGGGACAGCGACGTGAGAAAGAGGAAGAGAGGGAGGGAAGGAGGGAGGGAGGGAAGGAGGGAGGGAGGAGGGAGGGGAGGGAGAGACTGCCAGAGAGTCGCCCAGGGCCACAGGAATATTTTCTGAACTGTGGAGGTGGAGGGGAGAGGAGAGAAATCATTAAAGAACACCTGTCCTCTCCCTGTCTCTGACTAATAAATCAATATAGTACCACCTCACCCTTAGAAGACTTAGAGAACAGAGATCCAGTGTGGAGGTACAGTATCTTATTACTGTATGTACTGTAACTTATATCAGACTCACATATCGTCCCTGAGTGTACGGGTACTGGATTTTAAATCTTCTGCCACCCCTGTTAAAGAGGAAGAGGCCCTTTGGCACATTCCTCAAACCAAGTTTATTTCCAAAAATGTGAAATGCAAAACAGCTCATATACAAGGATTCATGTCACATATAAGGACTTCAGTCTTGTAATGTCGTTCTCTTACGCCAATAACATTTCCAATATGTTTGATCTCCATACAAATATAGAGTAATATTGTAGAAAAGCCAGACATTTTTCACATTCGTAAACATCCAGGTATACTCTAAGGGCGCTTTCACACCTAAAGGTCTAGACCAAGGTCCGAACCAGAATTCCGTTTGGCGCTTTCACATTTGTTATGTTTTATTGATTAGTTCCATAACTTTCGCTTTCACACCAGCGGACCAAAGGATTTCTGGTGGCAGACCTACATGATGTCATCATCGCTTGCATGGGGGTGTGTCTACCTATACTTGACACTGATTGTCACTTCCTATAATTGATCCGAAAGTGCGAACCTTTGATTTCACATTAGGCAGCAACGAACCTTGGTTCGAGCCGAGACCACCTCTTGAGGTCGGACCAAAGACCGAGTCTTGGACCCGCTCACCGTCGGTGGTCCAGGAAGTTTCACACCTGTCAATTTGGTTCGGATCAAACTGGACTGAGTTTGAACTAAGTCTGAACGTCCGGACTAAACAACGCAGGTGTGAAAGGGTCCTAAGTGTATTCTAGGTCAAACACATTTCAACACAGTGAAAAACATCACAATTGTCATCTATTGTAATTGTACTGTACTTGAATGGTAGACGTTACCAGTTTTACAGTAAAGAAGACAAACTCACTCTAGCATGTTCGGTTCAAGCATGCTCCTCGGGGGGCGGGGAGCCCATAGAATGTTCCGGCAATTCTTTCAGCCCGACACTAATACACCTGAATCAGCTAATGGTCACACTTTACAATAAGGGTCACGAAAACATTAGTGAACTGTTAACTAATGCTTATTTAGGGTTAGGTTAGGTTACTAATGTTAATTAATACTTTAATTAAGGTTAGCGTTAGGTGAGTTAACCTTAGTTAACATAAATAACATTAGTAAATGGTTAATAGAGACATTAGTTAACTGTTACTTAATGCTTAATAATGCATTAACTAATGCTTATTAATGTGCCCTTATTGTAAAGTGTTACCCAGCCAATCAAAAGTTAATCATGCGTGTGCTCAAACAGGTGTGACCGTACCGGTGCTGAAATGAGTCTTCTCACACGGTGGTTCTTCAGAACCGGGACTATAGAACTCTGCCTCATCACACAGGCAGACGGGCAGCCGACACACGGGCAAATCCAACCATAATATTCCAACATGCGAAGGAATCTTTTATCTCTCCTTCTGCCGCCCCCCCCCCCCCATCCCCCCATCCTCCTCCTCCTCTCTTCTCCTCCTCCCGGTGCCCTCGCTTGCTTCCGCGCTGCGGTCCTAACTCATGTTTCCAAAGGACGCGTCGCTTGCTTCAGGGCACGGTACGGTTCAGTTCAGACAGGGGACGAATGGGGAAGAGGAGAAGACATTGTTGTGAGTTTTGGTGGTGTCATAAGAACAGAGCAACATGTGGTTTAAGCACAGGCACACTATGTAACTGTTATGGCTACTATCGTACCAGAACACATCACTTCTACTGTATTTCACAAGACCGTCAAATAATAATGAGTACATCAACGGTTGTGCTAAAAATGATAGGGGTGGAATCAAATATGTGTGGGCAATCGCTATGGACGCCTATTAATGATATCCTCCTCGTACCGGTAGAACACAAGTACTCACCACATCCTGGATACTGGCTACATGAAACACACCACAATGAGGAATGGGTCAGAACACGAGGACACACACACACACGTCACCGCTCACGCCAGCGCTGATGTCACAATAACGGAACCGGCGCGTCCTCACGCTCATGGAGGGTGCAGAGAGAAAGACCCGCGGTGGCGCCGCAGCTGAGAAACTAGGCGCTCGGTCACCTTTGACCCCCCACATACACAGTTCTATGGTCACGGTCTGGATGAAGATTTACATTCATATCATTTAAACGTCTGATATTGGTTTATGGAGACATTAATAACTGCGTGGGGATGAAGTCGATCTGTACGTCGCCTGGGG
>NC_140236.1:3894440-3899440 GCF_949987555.1 Borostomias antarcticus
TCCTAAGTGTATTATAGGTGAAACACATTTCAACACAGTGAAAAACATCACAATTGTCATCTATTGTAATTGTACTGTACTTGAATGGTAGACGTTACCAGTTTTACAGTAAAGAAGACAAACTCACTCTAGCATGTTCTGTTCAAGCATGCTCCTGGGGGGGGGGGGGGGGGAGCCCACCCGACACTAGTACACCTGAATCAGCCAATGGTCACACTTTACAATAAGGGTCACAAAAAACATTAGTTAACAGTTAACTAATGCTTATTTAGGGTTAGGTTAGGTTACTAATGTTAAATAATACTTTAATCAAGGTGAGCGTTAGGTGAGTTAACCTTAGTTAACATAAATAACATTAGTAAATGGTTAATAGAGACATTAGTTAACTGTTACTTAATGCTTAATAATGCATTAACTAATGCTTAATTAGCTAATGTACCCTTATTGTAAAGTGTTACCCAGCCAATCAAATGTTAATCATGCGTGTGCTCAAACAGGTGTGACTGTACCGGTGCTGAAATGAGTCTTCTCACACGGTGGTTCTTCAGAACCGGGACTATAGAACTCGACCTGCCTCATCACACAGGCAGACGGGCAGCCGACACACGGGCAAATCCAACCATAATATTCCAACATGCGAAGGAATCTTTTATCTCTCCTTCTCCCGCCCCCCCATCCCCCCATCCTCCTCCCCTCTCTTCTCCTCCTCCCGGTGCCCTCGCTTGCTTCCGCGCTGCGGTCCTAACTCATGTTTCCAAAGGACGCGTCGCTTGCTTCAGGGCACGGTACGGTTCAGTTCAGACAGGGGACGAATGGGGAAGAAGGGAAGACATGGTTGTGAGTTTGGTTGGTGTCATAAGAACAGAGCAACATGTGGTTTAAGCCCAGGCACACTATGTAACTGTTATGGCTACTATCGTACCAGAACACATCACTTCTATTTCACAAGACCGTCAAATAATAATGAATACATCAACGATTGTGCTAAAAATGATAAGGTGGAATCAAATATGTGTGGGAAATCGCTATGGACGCCTATTAATGATATCCTCCTTGTACCGGTAGAACTCAAGTACTCACCACATCCTGGATACTGGCTACATGAAACACACCACAATGAGGAATGGGTCAGAACACGAGGACACACACACACACACCACCGCTCACGCCAGCGCTGATGTCACAATAATGGAACCGGCGCGTCTCACGCTCATGGAGGGTGCAGAGAGAAAGACCCGCGGTGGCGGAGAACTAGGCGCTCGGTCACCTTTGACCCCCCACATATACAGTTCTATGGTAACGGTCTGGATGAAGATTTACATTCATATCATTTAAACGTCTGATATTGGTTTATGGAGCCATGAATAACTGCGCGTGGCGATGAAGTCGATCTGTACGTCGCCTGGGGAGAAGTAGACGAGTCGAGGGCGGCTTTTAAAAACCGACAAAGTCTGTGATTCATGTTTAGGAGACTCTGTGATGGCTTGATGTGTAAATCATTTACACGACTGCCACAACCCGTGCTCTGCGGACATTATACAATGGGATCGATAAACACAACTCACAAAGTGGTTCAGTCTGGACTAGATGCCTCCTGTACTTCCCACCATGTGACATACTGTACAGTATCAGCGGAGATTAAACCTATATGATTGAGTCTGGGTGTGGGTAGTCTGCTACACTTCCTTGGGGTAATGAGTAACTCTACGTATGGAACCATAACAGCCCTTTTTACAAATGAGTGGGTACACTTTGGCAAGGTGCCAAAAGGTGTGTAACTGGTGCATATACTGTAGGACTGTCTGTCCCTATAAGCCTCCCTTGCCACGTAACCTGAATACACCAAACTCTACTTTATACTGTGACTGTATTCCTCTGGATTTTTCCCACTCAGATCATGCGGCCATTGAGTTAGGGAAGCCATTTTGAGAATATTGGGACAACAGAAAGGAACCATCATAAACGGATGTGCTACTTTGCTGCCATGGGTCAATCTCATACGTACATGACGGCAAGCCGCGAGTGTGTGTGTGTGTGTGTGTGTGGCGAAGGTGTGCGGCTAGGTGTGTGTGTGTGTGTGTGTCCGTTGACGTGTTCCACTGACCTGGGACTGAGCTCGACTCTCCAGGAAGGCGTCCTGGTTGTCCGCCAGGGCCTGCTTGGCCAGGTAGCGCTCCCTCTTGATCTGCAGCTCCAGAGACTCAGGAACGTCAGGAACCATCCAGTCTATCACTCTCAGGACACAGAACACCACATGCTGGGGGGGGGGGGAGGGAGGGAGAGGGGGGGGGGGGAGGGAGGGAGGGAGGGAAGGAGGGAGAGAGAGGGAGGGAGGGAGGGAGGGAGGGAGGGAGGGAGGGAGGGAGGGGGGGAAGGAGAGAGAGAAGGAGGGAGGGAGGGAGAGAGGGAGGGAGAAGAGAGAGAAGGAGGGAGAGAGAGAGGGAGGGAGGGAGAGAGGGAGGGAGGGAGAGAGAGAAGGAGGGAGGGAGGGAGAGAGAGAAAGGGAGGGAGGGAGAGAGAGAAGGAGGGAGGGAGAGAGGGAGGGAGGGGGGAGGGAGAGAGGGAGGGAGGGAGAGAGAGAAGGAGGGAGGGAGAGAGGGAGGGGGGGAGAGAGGGAGGGAGGGAGAGAGAGAAGGAGGGAGGGAGAGAGGGAGGGAGAGAGAGAAGGAGGGAGGGAGGGAGAGAGAGAAGGAGGGAGAAAGAGAGAGGGAGGGAGAGAGAGGGAGAGAGAGAAGGAGGGAGGGAGAGAGGGAGGGAGGGAGAGAGAGAAGGAGGGAGGGAGGGAGAGAGAGGAGGGAGAGAGGGAGGGAGGGAGAGAGAGAAGGAGGGAGGGAGAGAGGGAGGGGGGGGGAGAGAGAGAGGGAGGGAGAGAGACAGGGAAAACGATTAGACATGAGGAGAAACCAGAAGGAGAGATGAGAGTGAAGGAGAGAGGAGGAGGAATGAAGGACGAGGGGAGAGGAAGGTGAGTGAATGAGCAGGGAGAGAAGAAGAGAAGAAGAGAAGAAGAGAAGTCGAAATTAGAGAGGAAGTCCGCAGGAAAAAGAATGTGTGTGAGGAGAAGAGAGTGGATGCAGTGAAGGTAATAAACTGAGAGAAAAATACCATTTAAAGGACAGAGGGGCGAGAGATTACTAGGGAGAGGGGAGCTTCAAAGGTTCACGGGTATAAAATAACACACACAAGTAAGCATCAGCAGGTATGGACAGATGTACTGTTATAATGAATGGACAGCGGGACAAAGGACAGACAGACGGACAGACAGTAACAGACAGAAAGACAAGACAGTTCCTTCTTTACCTCAAAGGCGATGATGAAACCCAGCCTGACTGCCAGGAGCTCCCAGTAAACCAACGTATAGTTCCCATTGTTGTCGCGGAAGGCTTTGTACCTGCATAGACACACAGTAGAACTTGAACCAAGAATACAAACAGCAGCAGCACTGCCCTCTGCTGGTCAGCTCTATGACTACGCCTGGGAACTCCTAGTATAAGAACGGGCCTTGACAGCTCTCACCTGCACATGGGGTGACTGGTGTAGTTAGACGGAGCGTAGGCCAGAGTGAAGTTGACGTATCCCTTCAGATCGTTGTCAAATTTGTACTGGTATAGCAGCCGAGGTAGGAAATCTGAAGTGAAGGCTATTAAGAAAGCCTGGGGGGGGGGGGGGACAGGAAACCAAACAGGAAGTGTTCAAACTCACCTCTTCTCTATGGCCTTCATTACATCAAGAGCTTAGCACCCCACTATTTTATGTTTATACTTCCTGTTTGTCTCTTGTTATTTGCTATTTATTACATTGTATTTTTGTGTTTTAGTGCTTTTTAGCTCACTTCAAAGCACTTTGGTCAACCACTGTTGTTTTTAAATGTGCTTTATAAATAAAGTTTGACTTCACACATAACCAGTGTGGTGCCACCTGTGAGGTCATCACCGTGGGACTCACATTGACGATGACGGACATGTGCGACAGGGCCTCCAGGATGTTGAACCACACGCCGATGTTCTGGGCGCGCTCGGCCACCGGCCTGCGGTACTCGCACACGAACTTGTGAGCGTCCAGCCGAACCTCTGCCCAGTTGTTGAGGAGGGCGAAGAGGGGAGCCAGTGGGAACGCCGCCACGAAGATGGTGATGAACCCAAACTGGAGCACTGTAGAACAGAAGATAACAATACTGTGTCACTCTTCTTCTTCGTTTGGGTTAGGTGTTGTGTCCTCCCCCCCCAGGCTCGGGGCAGAGAGGCTATCCTTTTACCACCCCGAGCCTGGGTGAGGGGTCACTGAGTGGACTGTGTCACTGAGGAATGACAATGAGCGGCCATTTTGTGTTAATTACCGATCTCCAGGTACTCCTCAAACAGCCCCTCGCATTCCACAAGCTGATAGTCCTCCTCCCAGCGCTGAGACTCATGGGATACCTGCGCACCACGCACCTTGGCAAGCGCTCGCTGCTGTTTCCACGCTTTCACCTTCCTGAGGAGGGGAGGAGGACGATGAGTGAGCACACACGCACACACACACACACACACACACAATCTCTTGAGAGCAAAACCTTTGCAGCTTCAGCCCTCGCCGTGCCAATGCTGCAGTAGTGTCAGCCAGACTGCGCCAGCCGAGTAACCGGCACACTGCTGACCACGTACACAGAGCAGATCAATGAGGCATTTCTACAACAAACAAAGGGCCTCATATAATGCAGTATCAGACTATCAGTGCACCACTGACTGGATGTGTGCTACTAAAATCTACCCTATAGTGATGTAAATGGTAAATGGACTGCACTTATATAGCGCTTTTCCACCTTAGGGGTATTCAAAGCGCTTTACAATGGCCTCTCATTCACCCATTCACACACACTCACACACCAATGGCCTCTCATTCACCCATTCACACACATTCACACACCAATGACCTCTCATTCACCCATTCACACACACTCACACACCAATGGCCTCTCATTCACCCATTCACACACACTCACACACCAATGGCGGTGTTCT
>NC_140236.1:3906940-3966940 GCF_949987555.1 Borostomias antarcticus
ATTAAGCGTTAAATTATGTCATCGGCGTAGAGCAGAACTTTTACTTTTGCAGTGTATTAGTGTTAGTCTTTCGAAAATGCAATACAAGCATTAACCTGTAGGGGTGCTCTAAGACATAGCTCCTCTGCGTAAAACACCAGCACATCCCAGGGGGCGCAGAGTTTCAGATAATGGATGGTTTTCTTCTCACTCGATGTTTCTTCCTAGTGACAGTGAAAAAAACCAACATGCACACTCTTACAAAATGGTGGTGCTGGGAGTCTTCCTAGTGACAGGCCACAAAAAGATACCAACAATGTGAGTAAACAACCCAAAAAAATAAAGAACATTTACACACTTACAAACAACATTTCCAAATGTACGCCTGGGCTAGGCTAAGTGCGTCGAAGTTAGCTACCTTCTCCAGGAGTAAGCCGGCGTTCTGCAGGTTCTGGGTGAATTTGTCCCTCCACTGAGCTAGCTTGGCCTTCCGTCTCTCAGACCTGCTGGCCTCCTCCGTCCCGCCCTTGCCCCCCTCACCGGCGGTCTCACCTGGGCCCCTCCCCCTGACGCCACGCTTTCTCCGGGAGCGCACCTCCCACACCAGTACAAAGTCTGACACAGGGTCAACCACACAGATCGAAAGGTCAGAACGCAGCAAAGAATTAAGTATTCAACTCAATTATATTAACACAGTGATTATGATACATACATGTATCACACTACATTACAGGTGTAGTACGCTACTGCAAAGCACCTATTCTGGTTCTTCCGTCTCTGAAGTAGTTCCCAACGAGCGGTGCTGGTTGGCTACTTCTCTTGTCACAGTGGACATAGATGGGGTCATCATCATCTTCATCAGCCGCAGCTGAGAGCTGAAGATACATCAGTTCAATGAGACCAGGACTATATAACATGTAAAATTAAGTTGTTGCATTTGCATACTCACATCAATATAATGAGTAAATAAACAAGATTAATAAACATAAGGTCAGTAATACATGGAAATTACAGTATTATGTAGATGTGGATTACGCTACTGTATTTTCTTTTGCATAATGCATTATAATGTGAGATCTAACTGTGGAATGAGCTTTTGGTAACACCATGAAAGCCTTCACAACAATATTAATTGCAGATTTCATCACCGTAGAAAGAACATCAGCTGAAATGAACAAAGCATCTTTCAGAGCAGTGAAATCAGTCAAAATCTCATTGAGAACTTGAAACGCCTTTTTGAGTCAGCTAAAACTCATCCAAGATTTACTGCACTGTCCAGATGATGTCAGTGGAGCGTGAATGGGATGAGAGGGGGATGAGCGTAGGCAGTGGGCTGGGGGGAGGGAGGCTTGGGTACTTACGTATCGCGGGGGGATAAAGCCCCCGTTCTGCAGACTGCCGTAACTGTCTGTGGTTTGGGGTTCGCCCGTGTCGTCCAGGTCGAGCAGCACCTCCCTATCAGCCATCAGCAGCTCAAAAGTCTTCCTCACCACGATGAGGAAGAGGAGGATGGTAATGGATGATGACCAAAGTCTAAAAGTGGGTCTCAATTAGCGTTAGTCTGCAGAGACCATAGCATAACGGAATTATAGACACTCTCTACAAACATGCATTATATATCATCATATATAAATTATACAGTATACTCTTATAAAGGTACAGTGCACATGCAGAAGTTTACTGTAATAATGTCTATCAAATACAATAAGCAGAGGATATAACTATTGCATTACAATGAGAAATAAGTAGGAAAAGGATGGATACCTCCGGCTCAGTGGAAGAGGGTGAATATACTGCAATCTCTGCCCAACGCCTCTTTCTCTTTCCCTGCATCCCTCTCTCTCTCTCATCCCCTCCACAGGGACATAGCAAAGCAGTTTGGGATACCGTAATCCTCCCAGTATAGAGGCAGCAGGGTTTTTGTTTCAGCGGAGGAACCATAACGTACATGCCCACCCATATCATAATTGATGCATGCATTGGCTCAGCGGGTTATTGAGGGTAAGGGGGGGGGGGGGTCTTCACCAGCGTTCACAGACGGCTGAGTCATATACAGTTCACAAGAGGGGGGGCTGCTTTGATTTTACTGTCAGAGGGGATTCTCTCATGCTTACCACAAGCTGTTGGCAACAAACAAACACGTTTGGTTTTCCATAGAAACATTACGTCCATTAGTGATTTATATACCAAGGCAAAACCAGCCCCCTCGTTTTAATAATCACTCCCCTCTCATCGGAAGGTTTCTCGTCAGTGCAGTTCACACGGGAACACGCAGACCTGCTCTTGGCACTGAGAGGGAATTGAGAATGTTGTCTTGCATTCAGTTAATGAAGTCCACGCTCTCTGAGGTTTCCATATCAAGACCATGAGCATTTTGTTTTGTTGATTGTAACATCAGCTGTTTTCAGCTGTTATCTCTCTCTCTGCATTGCTGCAGTCACACTAGAGGGAGGGAGAGAGAAAAGGGTGTGTGTTTGTGTGTGTGTGTGTGTGTGTGTGTGTGTGTGTGTGTGTGTGTGGGGGGGGGGTGGTTGCTAGAACTATTAACAATGCATGGCTGGAGAGAGGCAAGCGAGAGACTGGAGAGCCTACTGCAGACACTCACTAGCTGTGTATCCATGTCGATTTAATATACAGAAGCAACTCAGAAAATAAGAATATTATGGAAAGTTAATTATTTTCCATAATTTAATTCAAAGTGAAACTTTCATATATTATAGATTAATTGGACATAAAGACAGGCGGTGAGGAGAGGAAGAGAGGAAGGAGACAAGAGGTGAGGAGAAACTGTTTTTTTGCTTCCCTCTGGAATATGTAGGGGTGGGTCGTTAAGCGCATTGTGTTGCCTCTGGGTATGAAATGCGCTATACAAATAAAGCTTTGATTGATTGATTGATTGATTGATTGAGATAGGAGAGGAGACAGGACTTAAAATGGTTTGATTCACCTTTGTTGGGTGTATGTGTGTGTGAAGCGGTTTGGGGGGGGATTTGCATTATAATTGTTTTCTTAAAAGACGGACCTTTGGATTTTGGGGGGGGGGATTCATGGACCTTTAAGATTCACATGTGAGTCTCCCTGCTTGTTATATTATAATTATAATAATATCCCACAGGGGTCAGCACAATCAGCAGAGGGCGACAGTGACGGAATGTTGGCGGAGATGATCGGGTCCGTGGAGAAGAGGAGAGGAGAGGAGAGAGAGGGATCAGGAGGAAGGAGAGGGCTCTGGTGGGACAGGCAGAGCGCGCCCAGGCACGCCTCCAGCACCACATCACCACCCTGAGAAACAGAGGCACGAACTGAGCAGCACGACGGACAGCACCCTGTTCCTCCAGGTAACGTACCGACCAGGACCCAGGTGTGAGTTCTTACAAGTGTGATCAGACCAGATCTCTGTGTTTCCTGGTCAGGCCACATGGGATAAAACAAGCTTTATTCTAGCTTCCAAAATCTATGTCTGGAAGCATAATTTAGATTACAAACTGGATACACCCAACACATAATAAATCTTACAAGTCCAGGTTAGTTAATGTGTCTCTCTTCCTAGAGGTGGCAACCAATCAGCGCCTTGCCTGAACACGACCCCAATATCATAATCAGTGAAAAGCCTTAATTTGAAGTGGTGAAGACGGTCATAAGGGAGTTCAAGAAGCTCTTTGATGACCTCTCAAGTGATTCATTAGACAATTTGGGGCACACATGTGAGTACAGGCACAGATAGGTTCTAAAAAAACCTTCCCCCACCTCAGTCTTTAAAGTACCCGTGTTGAAGTGGTTTATATTGCCTCTTTACAGTTGAGAATGTGCTGGTTTTGGAACCGCCGGTCCCCAGGACAAAGCCTCAGGGCAAACAAGGTAAGAACCTGTGTCTGCAACCAACAGCCCTCCACAGAAACACATTCACACAGACAGACATTCAAACAGACACAGCCATTCACAGACACACATTCACACAGACACAGACATTCACACAGACACACATTCACAGACACAGACATTCACACAGACACAGACATTCACACAGACACAGACATTCACACAGACACACATTCACACAGACACAGACATTCACACAGACACAGACATTCACAGACACACATTCACACAGACACAGACATTCACAGACACACATTCAAATGTTTTCATTTTCTTTTCTTGATCAAGTAAGACGAGTCCACTCTGAATGCCGGCTGATGCTCCGACCAATACCACCAAGAGCAAGCAGTGAGTATATATGGCATCGTCATTATTACTGTAGGAACACCAGTGTACAAACTCATGATATTAATAGTCTTAATCGCCTTTCTAGTGAAGATTTCAACGTTGACTATTCCACCAGGGATTCCAAGGACCACAGCTGACTTCTTACAATGTAAGTCACTACTTTTTTTTTTTAGAAGAATGTATCAATTGACATAGAATGTCTAAACTAGCTAGTAAGCTAAAACATGAATTTATGTAATAAAGGTTACAAAAAAGTATAATAGTTACAATACAAGGTCTCAATCGATGTTTTTAAATCCACTATGAAGGTTTTAGAGGTGGATTTAACAGTATGTTAATGTTTTTAACTATTTTTAACTATGTATTACTGTTGCATCTCTGTGTTTTATGTTGTATTTTCCGTCTGTAACTCTGTGTTTGGATTGCACTGCTGCCCGTCTTGGCCAGGTCTCTCTTGAAAAAGAGATTTTTAATCTCAATGGGACCTTTCCTGGTTAAATAAAGGCTAAATTAAAAAAAAAAAAGTGATATAATAGTGTCACTAATAAAATAATGAAGACATTCAAATGGTTGCATTCTGTTTTCCCAGACGTGTGCCAAATCACACTTGACCCCAAAACAGCACACCGTAACCTGGTCCTCTCCGTTGTGGTTGTGTTCAACCCCAAAAGTCAGTCATGTTCTCCAAAGCGCTGCAGGTTGGTTCGGGGTCCAGGGTCGCACCACCCAGAGCAAGTTCTGTGTCGGGAGGGCTTGACCGGTGGGCGCTTCTACTGGGAGGCAGAGTGGAGCGGGAAGGGAGTGTCTAGAGGCGTGACCCGTCAGGGCATTGAGAAGAAAAGGAGTGGGGTAGAATGTGGTCTGGGGCACGATGTGAAGTCTTGGAGTTTACACTGCTCTGGGTTCCATTACTCAGCCTGGCACAATAACATGGAGACTAGGATGACCACAAAGGTGTCGTCTCCAAGAATAGGAGTGTATTTAGATCACCAAGCTGGCACTCTAGATTTTTATAGCATCTCTGGCTCCATGATTCACCTTCATAGCTTTTCTCTGGAGGACTCTGAGCCCCTGTATGCTGGTTTTGGAGATGAGGGTCAGTCCACTGTGAGACTTTGCAGACCATGAACGATGGGGATTTTGAAGGTAGTGTGTCAAAATGTAACAGAGGCAAAGGAAAAATCTTGACCATTTCTGTCACACACCCTTAGATGTACTTGTATGCAGTGCATTTCAGAGAAACATTTTTAACGGTGGTGATATGGATTTCTTTATTCATATTGTCCTATTCACAAAAGTTTTTTTTAAACATTAATTATCATATGTACATTATAAAAAGGCAATCAGGACATGCAGGTTTTAATGTGACCAAGTGTTAGAATACAATCGATTAATCCTAAATTGTCTTTGTACAACTCAAATAAAAACATGGCTAAACATAATACAAAGAAAACAGCCTATATAAAAAACAAACAAAAGTAAAAAAAAAAAAAAAAAGTCTTCTTTCACAAGGCTTCAATCAAAAAGATGTAATCCAACATTGTCCAGCAATGGCCAACATTTACAGTTCTGTTCAAATAAACCTTACTCACATGTCCATGATATACACTTCCATACTGTATATTTCTGTTCAACAATTAACATGTTTTCAAGTACTCCAATACTACATACTGTATATTGTATATTGCACCTGTACTCCTCTCCAACAGCCTTGTCTTGCATAATTTCCAGTGTACTCTCAAAATAACTGCACTGCATAAAAAGAAAAATACAGGAGGAAAAGAAGCATATAAAATGATGCAAATCGGAGTGATTAAAAATGGAAGATGTCTTAATTAAGGTTTTGGGTCTTTCCTGCTGGGAATTGATTACATTGGAATAAGTACCATTCTAAACCTGAGATGATTGTGTCCAACAACGGCAGAACAGGGGCAAGACCGAGTAGCACTTCACATGCTTAAAGCACTTAACATGTTTAGTGGTTCCATCAATATACTGCGTTTGGACCGGTAGAGGACACATACATTCATGTAGTACAGATACTTGAGCACAGTTGTATTTTGACTCGTCTCTTATAAGTCTTACTGTATCTATGCACACTATATTATCACTGATTGTTAATCATGTTTCAATAGAAGCCAGCAGCAGTATAAGGCCACATTCAAGGATAGTGCTATATTTGGTATAGGCTATTATATCCAATCAAATTAAGGCTATCAAAATGGTCACATGATTATTTAGAGAAAATTTCTCCACTTGAATGAGTGACCTAATTTCAATAGTACAAGACCGGGCTTCAAAATTTTCCTAAGTAGCATCTTTGTGATGAACTAAGGCCAATTGTAAAAATAAATATGCAGATTAAGTTAGTACTCTAACCGTGCAACGACCACATCATTGAGCAACATGTTTGAAAGAAAGATGGAGGGTAAATGTTGATGACGCAAGTGGCCATGAATTAGTGTCATCCATTATAAATGACTCTGCGTCATCTTCTGAATGCATAAAAAACATGTTACACTAGTGTATTCTACAACCCATTTTTAGATACAAGCAATAAACGGAAAGACACTCTACTACTCTAGAACTTAGCCCAAAGGCCAAGAAGCTAATTCTGGAGCCCATTTCACTGGTCACTACTTAACAGAGATGTTACCACTCAAAATCATTATTCCCTGTAAAACACTGACCACAGGACACTACCACTGGACACTGGTTTAGTTACCTTGTGGGACCTAAAGGAGTTTGTGGGAGTTTAACCAGTTTTGTTTTAAAACTTTTTTTTTTTTTAATAGAATGAGTGTGTGAACCAACATGGGTGGAGCTGAACACATCCTTCACACGACTAGCTACTAGTTAACACAAGATTGAGGTCTTTACCAAACCATGGAAACAAACAGTAAAAGTGAACACATCCCCTTCAGAAATTGCATATAATTACAAGACGAGCTATGACACAAATCAACGGCCATTTTCACTTAATTTAAAAAGCAATGCTAATTATGGTAGATTTCCCACACAACCACCTTCAAACTGAACAAACGTCAAGACCACGGCCATAAGCGATGTGCAATCTTGTATTCGACAATCCCCTCTCAGCACACTGACTAGTCTCTGAGCCTGTGTAATTCCCTGCTTTGATAGGCCAGAGAGGTTTTATCTGCACGTCTGACATTTTAAAGTAGGAAAACAATGAAAAAAAACAAAATGGCGGTAGAAAGGCAACAGATGAACACAATGCTGTAACAGTTCAAGTAGTAAACATTCCATAGATACTGTATCCTCCCTTCACGTTACCATTATCTCAACCTGTGCATTTTGAAGAGAAGGCTTATTTCTTGAGGTATTTGCCGAAACACAAACCAATACTAGAGAATGTGGGCTTGAGAACGGAACTCTAACTATGGACCTATTATACATTAATACTGTACAACGCTGTACATACGCACTAGAGATGTAGTGCAGTTCGATGAAGGTTCAAAAGAACATTTATATTTCTATTAGTGAACAACTTTTTTTTAGTCCAAAATGCCGCAAACCCCTTTACAACAGAGAAAGTTAAGCATAACATACATACATATTTGTGCAAGGCTGGGAGTGTGTGAAGTGAGATCAAACTAACATTAGTCTTTCATCTCACCACTCTTCCCCTTCGTAGACATACAACCTTCCATCTATCTATATGGCTTTCATCATTACACACAGACTTCAGGGATCAGTCCCATCTCAACGCCATTCAAAATCCAATCTGTGAATTGAAAAGAAATCCTCGTTGACAGCGATGGGCAATTTTCAAATTTTCAGATGTCTGTACTACGTGTACTGACCCCCAAAACTGTTGTGGAAGAAAGTGGGGCTCGCAAATCCTTCATCCAGTACGGCTGTCCGTTTGAATGTTCTGCTCTGAACTTTAAAAGGAAAAAGAGGCTTTGTTCTTCTCCGCTCCGCCTGTCTGGCTGCTGGGCTGTGCCCGCCCGTCTGTGTGTGTGTGTGTGTGTGTGTGTGTGTGTGTGTGTGGCGTCAGCACCAGGGCTCTCTCTGGGCGCGTCCGCGGGCCAGGCTGTCACTGCGCTGCCAGGCGCTCCTCATCAGCGCCAGGGCCTCCCTGCAGCGCTTCTGCACCGATGGGTCCGACACCCTCTTACGAGGGAGACACACCTGGAGCACAGCGCAGAGACAGGAATGAGGAAAAACAACATTTAAAATTCATATATATACATAATTATTTTAAAAATATATTTTTTATGAACATTGTGCGATTCTTTTACTTAATAAAGACATTGACCCCCCCAAAAAATGTCTCTCCCTTCTTTACCTGGAGGATCTCTTTCCAGGCGGTCTCTAGCGCCCCCAGCAGGCGGTCTCTCTCCTCACAGCCGCTGAAGTAGATCACCCAGGGCGGCAGGAAGTGGGCCCGGTCCACTGAAAACTCCTGCACACACAGCCCATGGCAATGATCAATACATTTTTAATGGAACTACTATTCGCTTACTTTCTGCTCAATAAAAGTAGCATTTCGTTGTTTAATCACCACACACACACACGCGCGCGCACGTACACACACACACACACACACACACACACACACACACAGACACACACACACACACACACTAATAAGAATGTCCCCCATAGCAGGTGCAGGATGTAATACAGTGAGACCATCGCTGTGTTCGGAATCGCTCCGTATTCACTATATAGTGCACTATATAGGGCGTCAGCCATTTTGTTCGTAGTGTCCGAATTCTCCACGGAATTTTCGTTCCCTATATAGTCCACTATTTATTACCCACAATTCACCTTGATTTGCAGGGAACAGCGCATGTACCCTACATTTTTTCCGTTCCCTAGGTAGTTCACTACATGGTGAACCCTATATAGGGAACGGGGAGTGAGGGAACGAGGGAGCGATTCCGAACGCAGCTCATGAGAGGTATTGCTCACAATGACGCAGTACTCCTTGTCTGCCTCCAGGCTGACGGCGGTGACATCAGAGAGCTCCGCCCCGCCCAGCGAGCGGAAGAAGCTGGTCTGGCAGTCCTGGTGGCAGGTCAGCAGCTTCCTGTCGGTCATCACCAGGCAGCAGGGGATGCAGGGGGTGGGCGCCACGCCCTGGGGGATCACCTGGAGGGAGGGAGGCGGAGGGAGGGAAAGAGAGAGAGAGAGAGAGAGAGAAAGAGAGAGAGAGAGAGAGAGAAAGAGAGAAAGAGAGAAAGAGAGAAAGAGAGAAAGAGAGAAAGAGAGAAAGAAAGAAAGAAAGAAAGAAAGAAAGAAAGAAAGAAAGAATGAAAAAATGAATGAAAAAATGAATGAATGAAAGAAAGAAAGAAGTCCGGTGAAGTCCACATCCTTCACACCAAATAGCTACTAGTTAACACAAGATTGAGGTCTTTACCAAACCATGAAAACAAATAGTAAGTGAACACATCCCCTTCAGAAATTGCATATAATTACAAGACGAGCTATGACACAAATCAACGGCCATTTTCACTTAATTTAAAAAGCAATGCTAATTATGGTAGATTTCCCACACAACCACCTTCAAACTGAACAAAACGCCAAGACCACGGGCCATAAGCGATGTGCAATCTTGTATTCGACAATCCCCTCTCACCACACTGACTAGTCTCTGAGCCTGTGTAATTCCCTGCTTTGATAGGCCAGAGAGGTTTTATCTGCACGTCTGACATTTTAAAGTTGGAAAACAATGAAAAAAACAAAATGGCGGTAGAAAGGCAACAGATGAACACATCGCTCTCCACATGGAAACAGAAATATGCTCTGCCCATCTCCCATGGGGCTGTGACTCGCTGAGCAAACATCGGCAAATGCTGGACACATGCTGGAATGAGATACCACTGGGTGTGATGTCATGGGGTCACTCCTGTCTAGGGGTGGGTATCGTAAAGGCCAATTTATACTTCGTCAAGTTCACCTGTGATGAGTTGGCAAGCTCAGATGATGATGATGTTTCTCTTTTCAGCTGCATGCCAAGCAGGTGTGAGGGTGCCTGATAATGTCCCTCTGGAAGGGGGGTGGTAACTGGGGTTAAGGGCTGTGGTCATCTCCCTACAGCAGGGGTGCCCAATACGTCCATCACGATCAACCAGTAGGTCGCAGAGGCTATGCTAGTAGATCTCTATGCTGGTAGATCTCTATGCTAGTAGATCTCTATGCTGGTAGGTCTCTATGCTGGTAGATCTCTATGCTGGTAGATCTCTATGCTGGTAGGTCTCTATGCTGGTAGATCTCTATGCTGGTAGATCTCTATGCTGGTAGATCTCTATGCTGGTAGGTCTCTATGCTGGTAGGTCTCTATGCTGGTAGGTCTCTATGTTGGTAGATCTCTATGTTGGTAGATCTCTATGCTGGTAGATCTCTATGCTGGTAGATCTCTATGCTGGTAGGTCTCTATGCTGGTAGATCTCTATGCTGGTAGATCTCTATGCTGGTAGGTCTCTATGCTGGTAGATCTCTATGCTGGTAGATCTCGAGCCATTCAAAAGAAAAGCCATAAGAGAAGGTGACTTGATGACTCATGTTGAAGTTGCGTGTGCGCAGGCAAGCAGTCATGTCACCTCTCTTGTTGTCCAAATGAGCAACTTTTTCCTCCTGCTTCTTTGTCGATTACAAGTGTGAACTTTTGTACTGCAGTTTAGCTGAGTACTTTAATGATTTAATCATGTGTGGGCTGATCCCATCACAGTTTAGGCTTGTATGAGTAGCTGATAGCTGATAGTACCCTAGCTGATAATACCCTAGCTGATAATACCCTAGCTGATAATACCCTAGCTGATAGTACCCTAGCAAAATCAATCAGGAACTCGAAAAAAGTCAGAACTATGCAACTCTGGCTGATCCATTCAGTGCAAGTCATCATTAGGGATGAGACGGTATGGATTTTTGCATTAATATGGGAAACACTGTACATATTTATTTATAATAACAATAATGAGTGTTATCTGCATCTTTAGCCTGGCTCTTCTGCATCTATCAGCGTAAGCATTAGCCGCTTCGCTAAAGCAGTCAAACACACTGCCTCACATTTACCAAATGTGAAACTTGTGTTGCTGGTGTTAGCTCCTTTGGGCACAGCTAACTTTGAACATGAATTGCATTTAGCACCGTCGGTAGATTTGGTGAAGTACCGTTTTGCTCTGTGCGCCACTATGCCTACTTCCTCGAGAGACAAATAATAACAATGCGACATCATCGCCAGAGTGGATGAATTATGTACACATGCTATAATTATGGATACTCAAATAAATAACCCTGCTATAGCGCAGGGGTATGTAAGCAAAGCTCATGGCAAATGTAGTGTGCATACACAAACACCAATGTACAGTGTGTGTGTGTGTGTGTGTGTGCGTGCCCTTACTCTCACCCCCTTGGAGACGGACTGGCAGAGCAGCTGCATCCAGTCGGCCATGTCGTGCTCGTTCTCGGCGCTGAGCTCCAGAGGGGGGCGCTCCGTCAGGATCACCTGGAAGGCGTGGGGGCGCTCCGTACTGTTGGAGCGCCGGCAGCCGCCGCAGTGCTCCCCCCTGACGGAGAGAGGGAGGGAGGGAGAGAGAGAGGGAGGGAGAGAGAGAGAGGAAGAGGCGGTGAGGGGGTGAGGGTGAGGACAGGTCATCTTAGCCTGGCGTCGCCAGACCCAATTCGCAAAAATGCGATCTGGAAACTCACAGTTGCTTTCCGATTCCCAAGGGGCATAAATCAAAATGCCTCTGGATGCAATTGGATAGACCTACAACCAATCAGCAAACACGCCTCTACGGCGCTCCTCTGTTCCGTCATCTTATTAAACCCGCCCCATATCAGATAAACGGTTGTGATTGGCTACAAAACAATCTCGGATCGAGCGGATTCAGTTTGAACGGTTGGATATCCAGACTGATCTGCGGAGTGAAATCGAATGTGAGCTCGCCAGATCAGGCTGGCGACGCCCGGCTAAGGTCATCTACGCATCACCCTTACAATCCCTCTTTCTGAGTACTCCCCCTCACACACACATCTAGGGCGGTAGGTAAGTCGCTTTCGTTTTCAAGTGATGGGATGATTTCCACGCAAGCCTGAGTAGCGAGTTAAGATTCAAACCTTTAACCAACAGGGTCTCTCTTACCCCATGGTGATTGATATCAGTGGCGCCACATCAGTCCTCTCTGCATATTGATACAGAACCCCATTACTGCAAATAAAACACACACAGAATCTATCTTTAATACAGAGGTACCACAACACATATCAAATACGGGATTTGAAGCTACAACCCTGCGTGGGGGGTCCTACTGTACCTGAGCACCAGGTAACAGCCCTTCCATAGCTCCTTGCCCAGGTAGGTGGTGCCGGACTTGTAGAGGAGAGCGCCCTCTTTGGTGCTGGAGGAGTCACCGCAGCCTGGCAGGCCACACTGCGGGGACAGGCTCACATCCATGGGGTCCTCCCAGTGCACCAGGGAGTACAGGCGGATGCACACCTCAGACACCTGCACACAACCGCAGACCAAAGAGTCAAAACCTTTCGCCTTTCGGCAATGTTACAGTTTCATACAGGAAGTCGCATATTAATAACAGAGCGGTACGTGGCGGTTTTTCCATACCTCGCAGTGCGACTCTTGGGAGACGAACTTGGTGAGGGCCAGTTTCTCCATGGTGGCGTCGGTCAGGACGGAGGGGTACGGCGGCTCCCTGCAGCCCTTTATCATGGCTGACCTCAGGGCGGCCAGGAACACGCTGGGGGGGGGGGGGGGGGGGGGCAGGGCAGCGCGGTCAGAGAGAACGTCGGTTTAAGGGATCAATGCTCACAATGTTTGAAAAGAAAAATCGTTTCAGAAAAAAGGAATCTATAATCAAAAGGATAGAAAAAAAAAGGTCACACTTTACAATAAGGGTCACAAAAAACATGAGTTAACTGTTAACTAATGCTTATTTAGGGTCAGGTTAGGTTACTAATGTTAATTAATACCTTAGTTAAGGTTAGGGTTAGGTGTGAGTTAACCTTAGTTAACATAAATAACATTAGTAAATGGTTAATAGAGACATTAGTTAACTGTTACTTAATGCTTAATAATGCATTAACTAATGCTTATTAATGTACCCTTATTGTAAAGTGTTACCGAAAAAAAAGAATACAAAAGTAAGCTGAGGGAAAGAGAGAAGGGAATTGGTGAACAAACGTATTTGGTGTGTGTGTGTGTGTGTGTGTGTGTGTGTGTGTGTGTGTGTGTGTGTGTGTGTGTGTGTGTGTGTGTGTGTGTGTGTGTGTGTGTGTGTGTGTGCGTGTGCGTGGTGGAGAAGGAGAGGCTATAAGAGTGTCGGGAGACAGCAGGAGGAGGAAGTGGAACTCACTCGGTCAGTGAGGAGTCGGCGGTGTCCAGGAGGAACTGCCGTCGTCGGTTGGTGCACACCAGACTGACCGTCTGCTGGTCCAGGCCCACCTAGGACACGGGACAACCTTAGTACGACTGAGGGGAGGTGGAAAACTAGATAAGACAAGATCAACTTTACTAATCGCCTGGAGGGGAATTTGGGCATTACAGCAGCAAGAAGAACCGAGAAAATACAAAATAGATCAACATTAAAAATGTATATAATAAATAGTGCATACAATACAATAATAACAGTAAAATAGTATACATAAGCATTAAAGAAATAACACAAAAAAAGACTAGATAATGATAGAAAATGGATCCAGTGTAAAGTGTCAGGTGATATAGGGGTCAGGTGGGGGGGGCAGACTGTTATAGTCTCATGGCTGCTGGCTCAAAGCAGCACCTGAACCAATCTGTTCTGCACCACTTCTCATACTTGTAGTTCGGGCCGTGAGGGTGTGTGTGTGTGTGTGTGTGTGTGGGGGGGAGGGGTCTTCTCCAAGCAACGTACAATTTAAATCCACAATTTATATTTGCAAACAGTGAAACAGTATGACATGCTCATTGCTCATGAAGACGATAGCTTTCAAAAGGCACGTTTACATGGAGCCTAATAATCCGTTATAATAGGTTTAAAAGCCCAAACCCAACAAAAATGCTCCATACAAACACCTCAATCTGAATACACAGGCCCAAACCCATTGAAATTTCAATCGGTTGCAAAGGGGTAGTTTAAACCTTTTCATAAAACGATCAAGTATCATGTAAGCGATGAAACTGATTACTCTCTGCCTGCGTGTTCTCTGCGCACGCTCTCTGTCAAAGGGGCCGTACGTCTATGGCGGGTAAACTGCCTCCAAGCAGAACTGGACCACAGCGAAGAGTTCTGTTTTTTGAAATGAACATTATTGGACGCCTAGATGGCAGGGAAATAAGGAATAACAACCTATTCAAACAAGTCCACAAAACCTCCAGTAGGAGAGTCAGTTGTTATCAAGCTTGCTGTTGCTTGATTAAAAGCACCACAATAACAGACCATAGATATCCACCGGCAATGTTTTGACTTCACTTTCCGTAACCATAGTAACTCACTCACTCCTTCCTGCGTGCTCGTGTCACAAAGCTTTTCCGATTATACAGTAATGCGTTGGCTAGGCTCGACATATAAACACCACAAACTATTAGATCACCTCTCATGTAAAAAGTTGCCCCGAAATCCTCCATCGAATTGAATTCAATCCGACTGAAAACATCTGCATGTAAACAATGTCTTGTGATGATTGTTCAACAACTGTGCCGAGTCATGAACCTTGTGACTGCTCTCTTAACCTCGCTCCCTCTCTTGTGACACTAAACCGTAACCCTAAAGCTGAACACTTGAAAGAGATGGCCGTGACTAAAACACTGAACCACATAACCCCGAGCGCAAGCCAGAACGCTGCGTAATAAGACAACGTTGTGAGACTGAGAGGAGGGACAGAAATAGACTGACGATAACATAACCATGCTGCTACTCACAGAGATGTAGTCCAGCTCGTTGTAGGAGATGGCGTCCTCCACGGTGTAGGGCTTCTCCGCTGCTCCTGAAGAGAGAGACAGGGAGGGAGGAACCGCACGTCAAAACAAACGTCCCCCCAATGATTCTAGACAGACAATGGCCCTTTCCAGAAACTAGCCCTGACCCCTAGGCCCTTTGAGACATCCGTAGATCTTAACATGACTGGATGGGAATGGGCTCCACCTTGTCCCCTTTGTAAGCCATCTTGCTCATACCCATCCTACCCTCTAGATCTGTGTCAACCCCTACCTTTCCTCAGCAGGTAGATGTAACAGTCTGTCAGCAGCAGGTAGAGAGGCTGCAGGTCTCCCTCCATGTGGCCGGTGCTCATCCGCAACATCTGGAACACACACACACACACACACACACACACACGACACTCAGGACCCTGTACACGCTGTGGATCGGTGTCCCCCGTGATACAAGGCCTACTGAACGCAGCCCTCACCTTGAAGAGCTGCTCCTCGTTCTCCCTGAACACGTGGATCATGAGCAGGAGCAGGTGATTGTTGTCCACCCTGAAACAAACACCGTTGTCAAATCAAATCAAACTTTATTTGTATAGCGCATTTCATACACAGAGGCAACACAATGCGCTTTACAGAGAGCAATGGGGGGGTGGGCATAGGTCATTATACTCCATGTGTAAACAAAAAACATACGAGTCTTTATTCAACACATTTTTTTCAACTGTATATTTATTCATCCTTACTTGAACTCTGCAGGGTGGCAGATCTCTGTCGGACTGAGTCTCTCCTCCTCCGGCTCCTCTGTTTCTCCGGCAGCCAATCCGTTCTCGACCACCGCCGCCGCCGACTCCTCCCCCTCCCCCTCCCCTCTGGCGCCCTGGTCTCGTTCTACGGCGGCGCCCTCTCCTGCCAGATCCTTTGCCTCTCCATCATCTTCATGGCCACCAGGAGGAGCCGGCGGCTGACCATACCCTGCAGCGTCATGGTGGCCACCACCCTCGGCAGCAGGGCCTGGACTGTGGGGGGTAAAGCAGTAGAAGTCGGTCGGGGCCGGGGGGGCCTGCAGGAAGCCGGGACTCGGGGGCCCGGCGGGGTCGGGCGGCTCGCCCCCTGAGTCGTCGCGAAAGGGCTGCTGCCCCGGGAGCTGGGCGCCCTCCTCGGGGGAGCCGGTGGGTCCTCCCGCCCCGTTAGGGCGGCTCCTCTCTTCTTCATCCTCCTCCTCTTCCTCCTCCTCCTCCGGGCACTGCCACACCTTCCCCCCGTCCAGCGCCCCGTTGAGCCGGTCCATGACGTCGCGGAGCGGCTGACCCACGCCGTCCATCGAGGTGTCCGCCATTTCCGGGAGCCGCAAGAGACCCTCCGCCGCCGCCGCCTCCTCTTCCTCGCCTTCCTCCTCTTCCTCCCCCGTTCCCCTCCTCCTCCTCACCGTCTTGGACCCCGAGTCCTGCTGCGGTCCGAGGGAGGAGCTCCAAGCGTCTGGCTGCTCCGCCCCGCCCCCTGCGGTCCGGGGGGCGTGGTCGTGCTCCGCCGGTTCCAGGGAGGGCCCGTGCTGGCTGCCGGTGGAATCGGAGGAGCCCCTCGCGCGACGCTTCTTGGCCGGCTTCCTTCTCTTGGCCAGCCTGGCGAGGACGAAAAGAACCAGGGCCGTTATGATGAGTCTTACCTGACCAATGGGTGTGGGCGTGTCTTCAGCAGAGACGCTGATCTCATAGTCTCAACGCCAGACCCGTGAGAGTTCTTTCGCTGATGCGCTACGTTAGCTACGCTAGCTACGTTACTGCATGCTGCAGATCTCTCTATGGGTCTGGGACACTTCATGCAAAACATCTGGTGCTCAAATTCTGCCGATTCATTGGTTTCGCAGGAATCCCTGCGACACCAATCGGTAACGACTTCCGCGATCAGGCGTTCCCACTCATAGATATGCCCCGCCCATCTAACCTGTTCTAGCGTCTCTCATTTGCTGCCACGACCTGTCACTCTTTCAATTCTGAACCGTCGATACGCCCCTCAGAATACCAGCTTGGGCGGCGAAGTAAAATATATTATTATTATTATTATAAGTAATATTTGAGTCTGGAGAGAGACGACCTACCTGATGACCTCCAGCTCGTGGCTGGCGCTCTCCGTGTCGTCCCCGGCGGTGACGTCGTGGCGGCCGGCCGCGTGGACGGGCGTGACGTTGGTCGAGGTGTTGGTGTCCGTGTCCTCGTTGAAGGGGTTGTGTCTGAACGTGGGGCTGCGTGGCGTGGGGGGCGGAGCCACCTTCACTACGACGGAGGAGGTGACGGCGGCGGCTCGGGGGACTACGGCGTCGCTGGTGACCGTCTGAGGGTCGGAACCAGTGGAGGGAGGACAGCTGACCGAGTCTGTGAGGTCACCTTCTGTGACAAGGGGGGGACAGGAGACGGATGTTAAACGGCGCTAATGAGACGGAAGAGCACTGTGGGAGCGCGCGCGCGCACACACATGCAAGCACGCACATACACACACGCACAAGCACACACACACACACACACACACGCACACACGCACGCACGCACGCACGCACGCACGCACGCACGCACGCACGCACGCACACACACACACACAAGCATTTGCAGACAAACGATTAAAATTTCTTCCAGGATGGGATGCATTGGACAATGGACAAACGCAGACAGACCAGCAGACACTCTTTGTCTGACGCATGCCTTGGCTAATCCTCACCACCAGAGCTCACAACGACCTCTCTACTACAGCTTGTTAAATTGATTCAAGGTTTTATGTTGCCGTCAGCACAAGAAGGTGCTACATTCCTGCTATCGATTATCAGTATAGAAGATGCATTTAGGAGCAAGTGACAAAACACTTCACCTACGGTTCCTTGTTTAATTTGAACTATGCTTAATTTGAACTATTCAAGGTTGGCGACAGCCTACAGTAAGCAGTGGTGGTTGGGTTAAACCGCAGGTTAAAGCCACGTGTAACAAGTTATCCACCCAGCAAGACAGGATTTTCCACACACACCATATAGCAGACAGGAAGCCACCAGGCAGAGTGAGTAGTAGCCGACCAGGGCTGAGTTTCCCAGAGGCATCGTAGCGCTACGTTCATCGTAAGCTACGACGTTCATCGTAGCGCTACGACGAACGTAGCTCTACGACGCCTCTGGGAAACTCAGCCCAGCAGCGTGGGGCATCGCCCTGGTCTTTAGTATTATTCCACAGGTATGCAGGTTGAGCATTAGTATCAGGGTCCCCCAAGAGGAACACTGAGCGGTTAATCACAACATAATCTGACAATGTCCGACAGATCACCAGCGCGTAGAAGAACTTCTGCTAACACTTACCTGAGAGTGGACCTGTACTAACGGCACAGGAAACGTTTTTTTTTTTTCTACAACTTGGTCATTATAAAGAAATATATACTGTAATTGTTCTGGTAAATGCTGTGTTGAGGCTAAAGCACCTAGAAAAATCATGGAGCCAATCTTACCACTTATCTATCACAGTTATCTGCCTCTCCAGAAAGCCACGGATTTTCAATCAGATTCCCCTTGATTGCTCTGCACCACACTTTTGCTTTGAACGTCAACATTGAGCTTATCTGTTGTTTTGCTTATCAGCGAGGACTGGCATGCATTCAGCGCGCACTGTGGGATGGGCAAGCGTGATGCTGTGAGAGAGGGAGGGGGGGGGGGGGTTAAACCATGTCCCACCTTCCCAGTCTGCACTCGGCATTGACTGCAACACGGGGAAGATGTCACCGAAATCATAATCTAAAAAAAGGAGGGATAAGACTCAACATTAGAAAGGGAAGGTGAAGACATGAGACAGAAGAGAGGATGGCTCAAACGGAAAACGTGACATGAGAAATATGACACATGATGGCTGATGGGAACAGAACACAGGGTCAGTGACTCGGTGATGGGAAACGAGTCAGCGTTCTCACACTACAGTACCACAAGACGACTGGTTACACTTCAGCACACATTTCAAACCGCATTCTCTGACCAGAAGGGTTTTTCCTGGCTCAGATTGGGTCTTTGGGGGGTAATGGGCAGATTTTTTGGGGGAAACCTCAGTTTTATGCCGAGTAGCCTATCAGCATATGTCGGCCTATATTCTTTGCTGTCGTTCTGACTCAGCTCAGTTTTCAATATCGCGGGAAATCTCCCAATATGACACAAAATGGATATGAAGACAAAATGTTTAAGATGCTGATAACCTGTCTATTAATGATATTGATTACTATTGGTCCAAACCATGGACAATACAAGAAAGAGGGATGGGCCGCACTTGAAACAAGCTAACACACACATTTGGAGAGGATTTGAATTGCTATTTCTATTCTCAATTTTTAGCATTTTGGCTCTGGTGATTTTCCTTTGGCTCTGGCTAAAATCTCTTTGGGGGGCGCCAATAAATCCTCTATGCAGGAAAAACCCTGACCAGACTCCTTCACCCCGTGCGTGCTCTGTGCTCATTTTTCACCGAGAGAACATCAATCTGAGTACTCGCCAATCTCATTTAAATCTATGAGTCACAAGGGCTGCCCGTAAAACCACCTCCTGGGTCGATACTCCATTAAGTGACATCACCCTATGAATGAGTGCCACCACATCAGGGCTTGGCCGAACAAGCAATTTCAGCGAGTGAAAGAGTGGGATAAGCGACAGACGGAGGTGACCAATAGGAAGGCGGCGTCCTTACCTTCGCTGGACGGGGCGATGGCGCTGTCGTCCCACTCCAGGTTGGTGGAGGTCAGGGAGGTGAAGGAGTGCAGGGACAGGCTGTCTGAGCTGGGCAGCCTCTCCTCAAAGTCCAGCAGGTTGTGGGGCTTGTAGTACTCCGGCATGTACGGCGCCACGTCCAAGTAGGGCGCGTCCTAAACCAAATGGATTTAGATCTTAAGTGGCCAAACGCTCGCAAATGAGCCGCGGCATACGATTGCTCTAATGGACCGACATGCTCCTGGCCTAACCCTAACCCTGACCCTAACCCCGGGTCTACTTACGAGCTCCAGATCAAAGCGGATGAACTCCAACCCCGACACCAGCGTGAGGAAGAGGGTCAGGTGGTCGTGGCTGCAAACCAGCGCATTTCTGGGAGAGATTGATAACGGTCGACTTATTCACTAAAGACTAATAAACATTTATCGATAGGTAAAATAAATAAAAAACACTTTTAGGTGGTGTACTTACTTGAAATAATACTTCTGTAGTAAGCCTTGATTCTCTTGAAAGAGACGAAGGTAGCTCTCCAGGGAGCTCTCACTCAGAGCTAGGTACAACCAGGCCCGACCTGCATTACAACAGTGACAACACTAAATAGTCCCCTATGTGTGTACAGCAAATAAGTCTTATGCATTGTTTATTTGGACTTGCAAATGGGTCAAGTCAAACCCTAACAAAACAACCCCCTCTATAAAAGGATAAAATCATAATCTATACCACACAGATAAGCTAATAACTGCAATCCACAACTGAAACAACACGTACAAAATGTCTAAACTACTGGTTGATGATATCACACATCACAGTACAGGGAGGTGCATGTGTATTCACAATCACAGCGTCCGTTTGAAATGCGTTGTGCCGATGTTGCCTACGATCCTGAGACTGGACGCTGTGTGTGTTTCTATGTGGTGTGTGTTTGTTTTGAAGTCATTGGCTTCTCACTTCGTCCAAGGTTGGTCGCGATGTGCTGCAGATCGTCTATTTGTCTAACTGCTTCTCTGCGCGTCAAGTGGAGAACCAGGACCCAGTAACCTGAAGAGATATCTTGGAGCCTGCAAATGCACAACACACACACACACACACACACACAAACACAAGGTATGCTATCCAAGCTCATTTTGAATGAGTCTCATTTAGGAGTTAAACATCCTATTGCTGGTCTCTCTACAGCTCCTACCCATAGAGCAGAGCGTGGTCGAGGTGCTCACACAGCCTCTGCAGGACGCGGTCATGATTGCGGATGGCTGGGGTTTCATCCTCGCAGGCGGCAAAGTAACTCTGCAACTGCAGGAAGTGAAGACATGAGCACAGCCGATAAGACGTACAGACACTTCCCCAGGCCATATAGTATAGAGCGAAGAAAGATTCAATGTTGTAGACTAAAAGCATGACTGAATCAATGTGTTAGTCTAACAAGGATATAGCTTACTAGTACAGTATTGGCTTTGTTGGAGCCTATAGCATATGACAGCCTGACTGTCCTGTTGGTAATTACTGTCTGTAGGTCCTCTTTTGACGTTAGAATAAAAGTAGTGACCAAAATATGAACTATTTGCTATTTAACATCATATGCAGGAATGTGGTTTCCTAAATTCCAATCACCTGACAGTCATGTGATCCTGAGACTGCCAAGGATTTGAATATCAAAACAGGCAAGATCTGCAGAGCAGTAAACGCTGTAATAACAGTGCACAGCTTTCTATTGGGAAGACATAAACATTCGGCAAACAGAAAGGCATATTTTCACGATCTAGGTTAACACCCCAAGCCGATATTGACAAAAAACGGTCTAACGTTAGTCCAACAGTTCTCACCACCGACTAGACCAAGGATGTATAGTTTTCAAATTGCAGCCGTCACACAAAGCCAAGCACATCATGACAGCATCCTCGATATGCCGCAGTAAGACAGCAGTAGCCCGTCAACATTGTACTTCATGGTACTTAAATACAGGTGACAGCTAGTAAACAAACACAAATATATTCTAATACCAACGATGTTTTACTTTCCAGCAAAGTCTATTCAGTTTGCGGGTTAGTAACTTGTTAACTACGGGTGTTGTTTTCAGCTGTGAGCAAGGCCCACTAAGACAGTCCAAGCTGTGTTCCCTCCACTCTCCACAAAGAGATGGGTTAGATATAGCTTGCAAGTTACAGTCAAACAAACATGCGTGTGGCCCATGTCTGCAATGGCCTTTGTATCCTATTAGCTTACCTTTTTGACTGACAACGAAATATTCTCCAATATTCGGTCCTTGACTTTGAGTTGATCCATCACTGGTCTCCCAGCCTGCAGCTGTCAGCTGATCGCTGTGGCTCACTTGAGTGACCTGAGCTAGCTTGCTAGCTAAAGCTAGCTAGACAGCTCCACAGAGTAGCCTACTGAACTAGCTAGCTGGCTAGTAGCTAACTTGTCAATGCTGGTACTACGTTGACGTCTGGCAACATTCACATAGTACCCACTAGCCTTACAAGCTAGCTACCGAAACGAGGCTGGATAATTAGACCAGCCAGCTAACCACTTAGCTCGCTAGCAAATCTAGACTAGCTACTTAACTAGCTGTGCTATTAGCTAGCTAACTTTATGATTCAAATGGATCTTTCGCAACGTAAACATTTAACAACTTACTTCTGTTGTAACGTCAGCTAGTGCTAGCTTTGTTTGTTTGGCAATGGCCAGTAAGTTGAACTTGAACACAGTCCATTCTTTCTTGCTCAGACAGTGGTGCTACGCTAGCTAGCTGGCTGTCAAGTCTCTAGACTTGCTTCAGATGGCCTGGGAAATTAACGTTAGCTGGAGGCTAGACCATGGATAGAGAACGGGCTAGACTGACCACACCAGTTCTGTCATTTCACTGCTACGTAGCCGGGGGGCTATTTGCTTTGCAGTTGTGGTTTCCGGTCTAAGCGGATATTGATTCACTTGTCCAAAAACAGACCTACCCATAAATCTACGATGCAATGTCGCAATATACTATTCTGGAATAGGCTACTTCGTTTGGTATGTCCATGTTTTATTCTAATTCGTCCCGACTGGCGATCATTCGGTATTTGTGTGACGGGATACCAGCGGACTCTAGACCGGAAACCAAGCGAATAGAAACCAGGCTCTTCCCCGACGTCACACACTGGCTTGACTGACAAGCCGATGCTGAAGGTAGAAAAAAAAAAAGGGTGTTGGGTGTTGCTGAAGGTAGACTTGATAATCATCACACAATGTATTTAAGATGGGAACGTATTACTAGTGGTGGAATGTCAATATTTTATTGTGGTTTTACGGATTTGTGCAAGTCCTCTGTTGCGAACTTCCGCAGTCTTACCAGCAGAAACAAATCTGATCAAACAAAATATTCAGTGCATGTATCACATCCAAGATCTTTTTGTCCTCCTTGGAAAACATTATCACACATCAACATGACACCCATGTTTAAAACCAAGTGCTCCAACTGATATTTAACGCATGCGTAAAACCACCATATCCTGAATGAATAGACTGTGTACAGATGCTTTCCATTGAGTGATTATTATACACAACATTTTTTTCTTTTAATACAAAAGAGCTCAGTCACAGCTTGCAAATGCTGAGCGAGTTACCCTTTTGGCCTGCAAACCCCTTGTCATCATGTCCCCCCAATAATAAAGTCAGATTTCAATAAAAAAGTCTCCTTCTGACAATTCCAGCAACCAAGACCTTTGATTTCAAACCTTTTTCCCCCCAACAAGCCAAATTATTTATCTTTCTCCTTTTTCAACTAACTCTCCTCCTTAGTCTGCTTTCTCCTTTTCTTTCATGTGAAGGAATACTATGCTGAAGACAAAGAGTCCGGCCATCATGGAGAAGACGCTGGCGTAGTAGGGGTAGGCCGAGGGGATGAAGCGCTCATACTGGGTGTGCTGCAGCGGCCGCACCGACACCTGGGGTAGAAAAACACACATTAGGAACTTGGCCTCTGACAGATCTTACCACAGTGCTGGTGGTTCTCAATGGCCCTCATTTACCAAGCGATCACACAACAGAAAACTGGGCCTCTGGTCATTTCCACACCAATTTCGGCATTTATCAATTTGGACGTGAGCAGAGACTGATTCTCAGCTCGTGTCAGCCACTTTGAGAATTGTCATGAGACTGATTCTGACTGCCATTTAAGCATAGCCACATACACTAGGCCTATTCATCACTTCAAAATAAGTAGCCTATGGCAAATTATTATATTTTATAAAGGCCTCTTCTATGTTTCATATATCCCTAACATACATGGGTATTTTCCAATTGTTTGAAATTAACAGAGTAAACAGGTTTTTGGTGGAAGAGTGGATTTCGCTTTCATTTTGAGCTTTCTTAGACTATGCAGCCTTACAAGTCTTAAAATGAAAGCGAAATGAATGTTACACCAATCAATGTACTGGTGACATAATTACTAGCAATCAAAATTTACAAAATGAAAAGCAATGGGTAGACTTCAGTTACTTATTAAAATAAGAGCTTTGACAGTCATCATATCTGTAGAAGACCTATGCGCACCCTACCCCCCTAGTGGACGCATGGAAGAGGTAGACTATTAACCTGACGTGCACCAGTTTCTATAGAACTACTGGTTGAAATAGGATATTTTACATTTTACCGGTGTTGGCTCTAATTTGAGATTTTGTTACTTTGTAATTTATTGTCACAATAATACATTTTTCTGTATGAAAGGTCAAAAATGTAATTATTATTATAATTCCTCAAATTGACAGCAATGTGCTATGGTGTTTGGATAGGCTACACAATTAAACAAGGAAGCTGCCCAGCTCGTCCACTGTCTGATTGTGTGAATTTACATGTGTGAACTACCCCTTAAAATAAATGTGTAAAATGCCAGATGGTTTTCTGTGATATTTCCGTGGAGAGTGACGAGTTGCTATTGGACGAGAGTCTGAGAAATGTATTGTCATGCTGTGAACTGCGGTGGCGAGGCCAGAATATGTAGGAGTGTGATATTTAAATGACTTGTTTGTCTTGATTGTTTTCATCTGCGACGTTTATCAACGCCTGATTATTCGCACGATGGGATTGGCGGCATATGAATGTTTCATAGATCACACATGGACGCTGTTGTACCATCTTTTTGCGCTCAGATCCTTTGATAAATGAGGGTCAGTGTGAGGGAGTTTTTCAAAACATAGCTGGAACATAAAATCCTGTGCCTCAATCACAGGACCAGTCAGGTCACGTGATCAGGAAATACTTATTTGCCCAAATGATGAAATAAATACTGTATGCAATGCATGGTATATGTGCCATACTACCATTATGTAAGTGACTTACCTGAGTGGAGGAGTACAGGTGTGTGAAACCTAGCCTGTTGTAGTCCACCTTGAACTGGAACACTCCGTACACATCAGGCAGCGTAAACTGCACCATGTATTTCCCTCCTTTGGAAATATTAGCATTTGAGTAACACTGAACACCATTATTGCTCCCAAAAGCACATTCTCTCTCATATCTGCAAATGCCCAAAAAAATAAATGGGTATATCTACATCTACATTTTGGTAATCCATTAAAAAAAAAAAAAAAAGTCCATACCATTTTTCTTGAGGTAGGTCCTGACGAAGGGGTCAATCCTCACAAACTCCAGCTGGATGTCGTCACCGTCGAAGGGAACCCAGCGGCCCTCAGAGAGCATCTCAATAACAACGCTGTACTCCTGTATGGGACAAGGGGAGTGGCTTGCATTCAAAATGAAGTCACACACTAAATATACACAAATAGAAAATGTCTGTCACTGCCTATTCAAAAAAAAAATTGACTTATTGACATATGTTCTATGGTTTAGCAATAGTTTGGCTTAATGGGAAACTAATACTGGTCAAGATGAATGATGGATGTAAAAAGACTCACAACAAGGTCGGTGATGGTGTACGCTGCAGGGGGAGAGATTTCACCCACAGGATGATGGGTAACCGCTCCCACCCGGAGAACTCCAGCCTCTTTGAACACCCAACTGGACAGGGCCTCGGCCAGCTCCCTGTTCCCAGTCTGAGCATGGCTGTAAGACACGCAATACGGAGTTCAAGAAGCCTGCCTAGAGGACTTGTTCAGTTCAAGTTCAAAATGTTGATTTGTCCCATTGCTGGGCAATTTGGGTAGCAGGCGAGTAAAAACATAAAAACAAGTGATACAACATGAGAAAATACAATACAAGTGCAATACAATTATCTCATCAGTGACCATCATCATCACACCGTCCATCACCGCCACCACCCCATCAACATCATCATCGTCGTCATCATCATCATCATCATCCTCACCACCATCTCTAACCATCTAATCCATGTCGCAGACCGATGCCAGCTGCCCTCGTAGCAGGAGCAGGTAAGACAATCATTCAGCCCGTGGCGTTTAGGGCACGGATGGAGACGGGGATGAAGGAGTTTTTTAGCCTGTTTTTGGTGGCTTTGGGGGCGCTCAGGCGAACTCCAGAAGGTAGAAGCTGATATTCAGCTCTAAGGGGATGGGCTCCATCAGACTGTATGCTCCTGGCTTTGTTAACCACCCGTTTGTTAAACTTGACTTGATGCATAACAATAGATCCTCTACCCTTAAAATACAAGGATGAAATCCCCTGGCTACAATAGAAACACCTCACCTCTGGGAGCCAGGCGTGGCTTTCTGCACAGCGGAGTTGAAGAAGGCATCGCTGAAGAAGTGTATCGAGCCGCTGAAGACGACCCGGGCATTGTTTCTGGCCTGGAGACCAGCGATCAGCAGGGTGTTTTTGCCAACAGCATGGGGGTACTAAAGACACAAGACAACAGTATAATCAGAGACAGAACAACACAAGACATATTCAGTTGAAAGATTTGGTTTGATTAATAGGTTGGGTGGTTCCAGGGTGAGGTCATATGAAGGTTTGAGGTGAACCAACTCATATGGTATTTTCAGTATCATGCATCTGAGCTGCCAGGGTTTAGTTTAGTTTTAATTCAGTCACACAATTAACAACAAAAGTTTACATTACAAACATTGTCATCAAGGAAGTGACTGAAAAGGCAGAGGCTGAAGCATAATGCTTATATTTAAATGGTAAATGGACTGCACTTATATAGCGCTTTTCCACCTTAGCGGCACTCAAAGCGCTTTACAATGTACCTCTCATTCACCCATTCACACACACTCACACACCAATGGCGGTAGCTGCCATGCAAGGTGCTAACCTGCTCATTGGGAGCAATTTGGGGTTAGGCGTCTTGCTCAAGGACACTTCGACATGTGGACAGTCGGAGCCTGTCCTAGGGTCATTTCGAAGCGAGGCCTATTTTGAGAAGTAAAAGGAACTACTGTGATTATATTGTTGTACCTGAGTGATGGATCGGTCAGGGAAGTAGGAGTAGGAAGTGGAGGAGCCAGTCAGAATGTCCAGCACCAGGGGGTTGTCTGGGTCTGCCACCATCCTAGAGAAAGGGGGGAGGGAATGAGAGCGTTGGTCTGGATCAGTATCTTTCAAATCCTCGCCCATTGCCCCCAACTCACTGCGGGAGCATCATTATGTCACGTCACACACAATAGCTAGTTATGATTCTAGATGATTCTAGACTTACCCAACACCCTTGAAGAGGATAGGTTTTCCAGTAGGATTTCCAACAATAGTGGGGGCTTTCAGTAGATTATCTGGGTCGGCAACAATCAGGGTGTGCTACATGACGGCACAGAGAAAAGCAAATTGTTTGCTCAAATATAAAGAACTTTCATACACAACAGAATTCTGAATTTCTTTAAACCCGACTAAAGTTCATCAGCTCTGCAGGTGAGTGTTTACCTCGCCGGGATCCGACAGGTCATAGTTGTGATGGTCAATGACCGCGGTCTTCTCCTCATCAAACTCAATCCCACACTCGCTGCCCAGCTCTCTCAGTGGGTCACCTGAAAGAAGAGTGTACGTCAACGGCTTTCATAAAGGACAAACAAAAGGTTAATATGGAAAATGGTCTAGTTTGCACTTACCAATTTCAGAGCTGGCAGCAACAAGGACATTGCCTCCACCGTCAATGAAGGAAGTGATGGTCTCAACATTGATATTGCCACCAAAGTCTGAGAGGAGAGAGAAAATTGCAATACTGAGGTCTGGCTTACAAACTCTCATCACCTGATGTTTGTGTAGAAGAGGTGGTTTGGGAACCACACTCTTGCAATGGGGTAGCACTGTCTTGAGATTTGAAAAACAAAATGCTCCAACCCCAAGGATGCCCTCTTGGTCTAATGGCATAAATAATTGGGTGTGTCAAGTCTATGAAGACTGAAACCTACCTTCAACGGATGGGGAAAAGATGACGAGATGGTCGTAGAGAAATTGGCCGTATTTGATCAGAGAAAGAGATGCATCATCGGCAGTCTTGAATGTTAGGTCAAAGCCTCGGTCTGAAAATAGAAACACATATCAATCAGGGTGATTAAAAGGAAGATTATTTAGTAGCTAGCATTCACTGAGCAAAACTTTAAAGTTTAGAACTAGTGCTGACATTACCTAGTGCTAGTTATGAAATGTGAATGTTTTAAGCGACTGATATGTTGCAGTGTCACGTTAAAGAGAGAAACAGTTTTTTTTTCTACCACCAAGTTAACCCAAATCTATGACTTCCCGGAGCAGGATAGTGAGGCTGATGATGGTCTCACTCTCTCCATCCCCTCTGTTCTGAGAGCTAGCTGGGAACCATCCCACTGAGCAAAGACACGTCTAAAAGACGTCTTTTAGATGTCTTTTCTGTCTTTTTCGGACGTCCAAAGACATCCAATTAGGAGCCAGAATTAAAGTTTTTTTAGACGTTCAGATATTGAACCCGTTCTGCATGTCCACAGACGTCTTAGAGGGGTCCAAGCCAGACGTTTGAATATCGAGGGGTCCAGCAGACGAACAAATGGGGTTCTGGACCGACGGACGTTATTAAGACATGATCTGAACGTTGTGTGTTTGCTGGGATTATCTAGCTAGCGCCGTTAGCATCTCGACCACGTCAATGACTTCAATGCACATGCTTGGGTAGAAAGATAAATACCATGCACATTTTGCATACAAGCAAGCTTTGGCTACTTCTCTACATCGCTACAAAGCAGTCAGGCCAAACTAGCTAGCAAGCACTCACCAGCCAGACTGCGGAAGAAGATTGAATGGGTGTCTCGGATGTTCAAGTTGTCCAGCAGAACAAGCGTCTTCCCGTCAGCCCATGCCGAATGCATCACCGATGCTAGTGTCAGGAAGAAGATAAAAGTGTTCCCCAGCAGTTTGGACTTAGTATGGGTCATGATCGCGGTCCGCTTTTTGGACGATTGTGTCGAAACGGACCGGTTGGTTTGCATGGCTGCTGTCAACGTCGCCATTTCCCCGCAGTAGAAGACGTCAGCTTTAGCTGTGGTGACCTTTGGCTTCAGGGATTCAGCCAATCACGTTCAAGAACGCGTCATTGAAGCAAACTGCAATGAAGTTAACAATGACAAAAATCTATAGACTGCTTGTTTTCATTGTATAACAAAATAAAAATAAAAATGTAAATGCCAAGAATTATTTAATAATTCTTTCTACTTTTGACTATATGCATTTTGGCCATAGACTGCATTCCATGGAGAAATTATTCTAGTTTGAACCCTATAAGACAACAAAAAACTATATCAGTGCACAAAGTCAATGTCAAAGGCAATCTTTATTGATCTGTGTTAGGTCATAGTGATCAGTTTTGTTAAATCTGCCATAAATTACATTTTCAATTGAGGATCTATTACATGTGTATGTAACAGGGGTGACCGACTGTAATGGACTGACAATTATAATCTATTATTTTGAGATAGTTGATGTTAGGGTCTTCATTCTTATAGCCTTAAAAATAAGTAAACCAGTGTTTGTGATATCCATACTTATCCTAATTTCCCCTTAATCTCAACAAAATGAAGAAAACCCAATATCTTAACACAGGAGAACAAACATCAACATGCACAAAATTAACTTTTTTTGTTGTTGCCATGGATGCACTTATACGCTCCCCTTCACTGATAGCAAAGATATCCCAAACCTATCAGGAAGTGAATGGGGCACACCCGTTCTCACCCTCGCCCTGCACACACTGTTATAGCATCTGTACACTGTGCTTTTCATGAAAATATTTCAACTAAGTATACCAAAATACTTTTGAGTAGAAGAAACATGTACACTGTATCTCGGTGAAATGGGTAAAATACATTGGTAAATCTATTGAGCTAAACCCCTATCTGTGTTTTTACCCTGCAATGTCAAATTAAAGGAAAGTAAGACAACAGGTGTGATAACTACAGCCTGCCTAAAAAATATAAAGCATGAAGATTGTCTCCATGATGAATAGCTCAATTCAATATACAAATCAAACATACTGTAGGCTATTGTGCAAAATCGACCATTGCAAGTTTAGAGATTTCATCAAGAGAGACTTCTCTAGATTCTAGACTTAAGGGGTAGAACTGTCAGGACTATATTTTTTCTACAAATGGCATTTGTAGGCTACTGATAACATAAACTTAGTTGATGTCAATCTCAGTCATTTACCCACATCTAGAGATAATTACTGAATAACTCAAAGTGCTGTTGTGTACCAAATAGCATGGGTATGGTCTTAGAAGCTTAGCCCTAGTACTTCATTTAGTAGCTATTCTAGACTACTCCTCTTAATCTCCACCTGTCAACACAGTTTCTCTTATTTGCTTCCCTAAGCCTGACTCTCACACTCCATCTCTTCTTCCTCTCCATTGTCAATTGCCTCAACCTTCACCTCTGTCTGGGTGTCAGCTTGGGCCACCTCCTCTCCATCTGCACCTCCCTCTCTCCCCTCCTCCTGCGTCTCTACCATCCCCCCGTCTTCTTCTCCCTCTCCCTCTGCCTCCTGGGTGCGGAAGATGAGCTCCGCTCCCTGGATGACCTGCTCTGAAGCCGGTTGCCAGGTTGTGGCTGTATCCCCCTCTGCAGTGGTGGTAGTGGTGTACTGGTAGAAGTCAGAGTCAGCCTGGAACATGACCAGGGCCTGCGCTGTGTGGATGCGTACGTGTTGAGCCAGCGAGCTAGCATCCAGGAACTTGTCACCACACGAGTCGCAGGCGTACAGGATCTGGGTGTTGGGGTCTGGGAGGGAACGTAGTGACGTGAATGAGACTGAATAACAACTGTACAACTGTTATAATGCGACCAGTTAAGCTTTGAAAAGGAAGGTAGGACAGAGAGTAGCGCACCACTCTTCATGTTCTCACCTGCTTCCTGCACCTTCTCAACAGCCTTGGTGATCTCTGCTTTCAGAGCCTCCGTCTCATCCCCAGACACGTCGGCAGCCATAGGCACCACTGAAAACACAGAGATTTAAAGCCACGTTAACATACATAGAAGGGGGATAAGTAGATATACAGATCAGTTTCTATTCAGTTATTTACACATAGCCTAGCCCTGTTAATCTCAACGAGTTTAATCCGGTTAAATAAAGGTTAAAAAAAATAAAAAAAATAAAAATAAAAGTTGCTCCTGTCATTGACTTCCCTCAGTCCTATTTCGGCACCTCCCTTTTAACTTCGGCACTCCCTCCCGTCTTTGGTACACTACCCAGCATGCTCTCTGACCTGTCAGCTGGGCCACGGCACTGGCCGCCAGAGCCTCCGTCGCCAAGGTGACAATGTCCTCGGTTGTGACGGTGACGATGTTGATCTCGCTGTCGGAGGTGGAGGCGCCCGGGAAACCGTCCCCCGCGTCGTCGCTGTCGCCCCCCGCGGTCCCCAGGCGCCTCATCCCAGCCTTGCCCTGGTGGACGGTCTTGACGTGGGAGCGCAGGTTGTCAACGCGGTTGAACCCGCGGCCACACTTGTCACACAGGAAGGGTTTCTCTCCTTGGGGACAGCAGGAAGAAGAAGAGAATGCAAACGCAGAGAATCAATTTATATATATTTTTTTAGAAGATGGAGGCGGTTGAGGTTGTACAGGTCGTGTCTTCCGGCAGCAGTACCCGTGTGAATGATGATATGCTTGGAGAGATCCCCGACGTTGACGAAGGCCTTGTTGCACATGTGACACTTATGTGGCCGGATGTTATCGTGGTGACGAATGTGATTGGCCAGTTGACTGGACTGGACAAACCTGTAGGTTTAGAGAATATCAAAACAAAAGAAGCTTCTTATATCACAAACATTCTCCAATATATTACTTTGATATAGCATCCTGTATGTTAATAATTGACATTCTTAGTATTTCTACTAGCTGTATTAGATTGAGGTTCCTTCTCCAGTTACATGCATTTGTTTGGGGTCAGAGGGTATTTGGGGTCAGAGGGTAACTGACCTTTTGCCACAGCGATCACAGACATAGGGCTTCTCTCCAGTGTGTTGGCGGACGTGGGCGATGAGGGAACTGGCCTGGGTGAACCCTTTCCCACAGATAAGGCACAGGCAGGGCTTCTCTCCTGTAACACACACACACACACGCACACGCACACACACGCACACGCAGGTGCACACACACACACACACACACACACACACACACACACACACACACACACACACACACACACACTCATATTGCAGCTTGGAAACAACGACAAGCAAACATATCCTGTTCTTTGCTAAGCAGTATACTGTACGGAGTTAAAAGCCACTACAAAAATATGTGGTTATACTGGTTACTGGTACAGTCAGGACTATACCTGTGTGTATGCGTTCATGCCGCTGCAGGGCCCCTGGGTCGGCAAAAGCCCTCTGACAGTGCATGCATATGTAGGGCTTCTCTCCACTGTGCACTCGTAGGTGTCTCTTCAGGTTGCCTGTAAAACAGAAACTTAAACGTCAGTTGACAGTTAGAAGTCCAAGCAACAAACAAAAGTCAAAGTGTTTAGTTAAACCTGATGTGGATCCAGTCTTTCCATACTGACAGAAAATACACACACATCCAAGAGAGAAAAAGTGACGGGTGCTCGACCAAAAAGTATAAACTGAAGAAAGAGGAGAGGTCTGCACACTGTTTCCAAAGCTCCCGAGTGATTTATTTAAAGCACGACGTTTCGGTCAGCGTGGCCTTCTTCAGGTGCAACACCAAACATGTGAAAGGGGTGGGCTATATATACAGGTGGAATGGGTTGAACCCAAGTGGGGTCAAAGTTTAAAGTTCACAGCATGTAGTATTCAACAATTCGTTATACTCTGTTACAGTTAAGGCCAATTTATACTTTGTCGTACAACACTTTTGAAAGTTGCGACTGACAGAAATGACGTCACTGTCGACACTTTTTGGTGTTGGACACAGGTGTCTTGCACCCACCAAACTTTCTAACGTCGCAGACGCCGTCACTTTCGTCGCACAGCTGTGATTGGATAGTTAGATAGAAGGCACGGCCGTTGCTATGGATCAATCAGCCACGCGTCTGCAAGTTACCATGGAGGTGATCAAACACTTCGCTGAAGTATAAATGCTAAATGTCGGTTGACATTTTTTTCTGTCGACAGACATTTGTCGTACGACACGTCACCGAGTATAAATGAAGCTTTATACATACATATAAATAGTCTTTCCATACCTGATGTGGTGAACTGTTTTCCACACTCTTTACATTTCAGTGGTCCGTCTGCGATATGGATTTTCAAGTGAGCCTTTAGGTTCCCTATCTGAAACAGGCAGGTGAGGTCAGAGGTCACATATTTACTCATCAATCAGTAAAACACAGAATGTAGAATTCAACAATAACCTTGCTGTCCACATAAATCCAAAATTGAGATCAATTCAAAGCAAAAACAGATGACACCACACAGGCTCATCGATCGTCTCGTTAAGAGAGGTCAGGGTGGAATTTTTTACAGTTATTCAATATTGGTTAATGGTTGAGCTTGCTTGATTGATTAAAGGAGTAGTAAAGGGAAAATGTCTTTGTTTCTTGTCTTTGAAATTGAGTGTTTACGATGTTTTTTGAATGATTTTTCACGGTGCCTATCCACATCCATTGTATGACCAAAACGGTGGTAGAGCAATTATCAGACTTTCTCAAAAGTGCTAGTTTTGTCAACGTTTGGATCTGAACCATTGTATATGATCATAAGTAACCTTAAAACAGGGCTAAACATGCATTTTCCCTTTACTACTCCTTTAATTGATTGTGTGGCCAGTTGCTCCTAACCTGGTTGAAGCGCTTGTCACAATGAGGGCACTTGTGTCCCTTGTCGGCGTCGTGCGTCTCCAGATGGCGCATCTTGGCGGTGGGGTCGGAGAAGGCCCTGTCGCAGTAGTCACAGTGGTACGGCTTCTCGCCACTGTGCACCAGCTGGTGGCGTTTGAGGTTGCCAGACGTGGTGAAGAGCTTGCCGCAGTCCTCGCAGCTGTAGCGCGCCTCGCCCGTGTGCCGCTTCCTGTGGAGGTTCAGCAGGCTGATCTGGCGGTAGCTCTTCCCACAGGTGGAGCAGCAGAACGGTTTCAGGGGGCTATGAGCAGGAGAGAAGGGGCGGACATGAACTTGAGTTTGAGTTGAATAATTCTGCCTCACAATCTTTACAAATTGAATTGTGCAGAATATACAAAATACAGAGATGCATAAAACACAAAACGCAAACACATATAAAAACATTTTATTAGTATATTTAATAAAAATTTAATAGAGTTATAAAGCCTGATGCCGCAAGAACGAGGGAAAGAAGGAGTTGTCTGGTACTGGGCATTGTGAATGAAATTCAAGTCTCACCAAAGTGTTTTGTTTTCCTACTTGACTGTTGTTCTAACTTTGTAGTTCGTTCTCATAGATCAGTCTGTTAAAATTACAAATTCTTCCTGTGTGACATCACTTCCCTGTCCTATTCATCCTGAAACTATGTCACTTCCTTTTTCACGTTATAACCTATCGACCTCGTCCCCATCTGACTCACTCTTGCCCGGATTCACTTCCTGTGCTCGAGTCCGAATTTGCAAAATCGTAACAGAATAAAACTATTGTCTTTTGTTTGAAACCATCTTGAATCGACCACTCGCGTGCTCTTATTTTTAAACCAAGTATAAATATACTTTCATAGCTTCTGACAGGCGGAGAGGCTCATACTGACCTGTGGGTTTTCTCGTGTGCCTTGCAGGCAGCTGGGTCAGAGAAAGCCTTGTGGCAGTCCCGGCAGCTGAAGGGCTTCTCTCCTGTGTGAATGCGGATGTGTCTCTTGAAGTTCCCGGTGTGCGTGAACTTCTTGCCACAGTCCTGAAGTAAAGCGACGACTAGTTAGACACGTTAACGCCCGATGTGTGAGTGCAGTGCATTTAAAAGACAATTTGTCCACTATGTGGTGGGGGGACTGCTGTAGGTCTAGTTGCGCAATCCTCCTCACCTCACACTTGTGGGTCACAGAGCCGTAAGATCGCGACTCGGTCCGGTCGATGATGGCCCCGGAGCGCGTCTGCCTCCCCTCTCTTCCGCTCTCTGTGTCCTGACCATCCTCTTCCTCCATCTGGCTGTCGTCGTCCTCATCATCCTCCTCCTCCTCATCCTCCTCCTCCTCCTCCTCCTGCTCCTCCTCTCCATCTTCTCCTCCCCCAGCTTCCCCCTCTTCCGCCTCCAACTGAGCGCCATCCTTCTCTTTCTTTTCCTCGTTTTCAGACTTCGGCGCGCGACCCTCGTCTGAGTCGTCTGTGAAGGAAACGCAACAAAGACATTGAATGGTAAATGGTAAATGGACTGCACTTATATAGCACTTTTCCACCTTAGCGGCACTCAAAGCGCTTTACAATGGCCTCTTATTCACCCATTCACACACATTCACACACCAATGGTGGTAGCTGCCATGCAAGATGCTAACCTGCTCATTGGGAGCAATTTGGGGTTAGGTGACTTGCTCAAGGACACTTCGACATGTAGACAGTTGGAGCTGGGATTCGAACCACTGACCCTTCGATCACTGAACGACCCACTCTACCAACTGAGCTACAGCCGCCCCCGATTGAAGCCTAGACGAATGGGTGGATGAGCTCTAGGACCCAGAAAGGTTTGTGATGGAGCGGGGTGTTACCTGGGGGGTAGTTCCGCCGGGGCGCCCTCCTGATTCTCCTCCTCCTGGTGCTCATGTAAGACCTGCCGGCTCCAGATTTGAACAGAGACTCTGGAAAAAACAGAACACCTTTTCATAAACCCAGTATTATACAGGCCCTGAGTTTTCCATGTCCGCCAGGTAACAACTATATGGTTATAGAGTTTTTATTGGTTAGGTCACATTAAAAATGAGGGGGGAAAAAAACTCATCCGAGCACAGTCATGACTGAAATATAGTGTATAGACTGAAAAAAGTACTGACTAGGTGTGTAGTCGGCATCCGAGGGGTCGTCCTGAAAGGTCACGTCTTTCGCGGCGCTCTCCTCCTCCCCCTCCTCTTTCTCAGAAGGCGGTTTCTTCTGCGTGGCGTGGGTGGCGTTCTTGGGGGGTCTTCCTCTACCTGAGGTTGTAGGGGTTGGTTGGTCTGGGGTCTTACTTGCCGCTTCTTGAACATCTGGCGTGACCTCGCTAGACTCCTTCTCGATGACCTTTGACCCCTCGTGCTCCGCAGAGGTGCCTGGCGTCTCGTCATCACGGGATCCTATCTCTTGTTGTTTTTTGTCTGCTTTCTCCTCTGCTGCCTCTGGTCTGTCTGTGTTTTGAAAGAGTTTTGTTCATCATAATCATCAGCAGCATCATCATACCATTCATATTTAACTGTTCTACTGTATTTAGAATCATTTAAGCATTGAATGAAAGAAAGAAGAAGGAGCGCTGCTTGGGTCCTTTAAGTAAAATTGGTAAAAACAGGTGCTCTTTGGTTAGGGTGCATTCATAGAAGCTAGCAGGTTCAAGTGAGTCCTTGCACATACCCAAAAATGGGGAGTGTGAGAAAGCTGTTTTTTACCCTGATGAAGGCTCTAAGCTGAAACACGTAGGTCCAGTTTTCTATCTGTGTAGCCATGCCATAATAAAGGCTTTTTCACTTTCAATATACAACAGAGTTGCCTTGGATTTTTCAAGTTTCTTATCCTGCACTCCACTCTCACACCCCCTATTTTTGGGTATGTGCAAGAACTCACTTGAACCTGTTAGCTTCATTTAAGCGTTGATTTGAGGTGAATCGGTGATAGTGGCCAACTTACTGGCAGGGAAGTCTAGTGTTGTGGTTGATGTGGAGACTGTGACCGACTGGTAGGCAGAGCAAGCATGGACGATCTCCTGCATCTGGAGGAAACTGGCCACTGCGAACACATCTTCCACATTCTGGGTGCTTAAACTCAACTTGGCCGTGTACATGAACTCCAGGACTTGGCCCAGACCTGAAACAGAAACACATTCAGCCATAACGCGTGCCGTTGACAAAGATGCACTATGCAGCCAGGATTCTAAACATTCTTGTAACACTAAGAGTTTCAAAACCAACATCATGGACAAAGTCCGTACCTGCAGCATTGCTGATGTCCAAATGCACCACATCTTTTTGGTCCAGGAATAGGGTGCGGAAGTAGGCGCTGCAGGCAGCAAGCACAGCCTTGTGGGCCTTGAAGTCCACTCCATCTACCACAAAGGTACAGTCACACAGCAGGCCCAACTGACGCTGGTGGTTCAGTTGTTCAAGGACCTTGGCACTGTGCCAGGGGAAGTCCATCTTGGAGGCAAACTGTAAACTGCTGACAAGATAAACAAACAGCTGACATGAAGAAAACAAAAAAAAAACTCAAAAAAGGGAAGATGGAAAAACAGATTATGGGCTTGATATGTAAATCAACTAGGTCTGTAGGCACTCAATTTGATTCCGAAGCATTATGCCTGCATTAGCCTACATATCCTTGACAACTGGCTTTTGGTTAACACAAATAATGGATCAGAGCAATAAAAAAAACAGAACTTAAAGTGAAGACTGAAATAATGATATAAATGATGATATGTATGATATGTGCATGGGCAGATTCTCATTAACCAGAGAAATACTGACATTGGCTGTTTAGAAATAGTCTTATTTTGTGGGGTGAACAGTTCGTGTAGCCTACAGCTTTATTTTCATAAACAACGACACTGAGAAACTTTCGTTTGACTATGCAGCAGATTGATTATCAGTCCTCCATCCTTGTACCTTCGCTATCCGGGATTAATTCAGCGTGCCTAGACATGCATGTTTTGGAGAAACAAGATGGCGTTTTGCTACAGAAGGCCTTTCTCTTTCCTCGTCCCGTTTGAGCCTAGTTCCCTGCATTAACTGTGTGCGCCATAAGCGGCTAGAAGAACGTTAGAATTACCTTTTCAGAATAGTTTCTTGTTCCGCTTCAGTCGCTTGTAATGGCGCCAAAAATGTATTTTCCCGAAGTCGCCTGAATACATTCAATCGAGTTTTTCGGTGATCGATCAAGTCCCGTAGACTAGATTCTCCGCCATCTTCCACTCTCTGATCGATTGATAGTGGCCGGGTGGATCGTATACTACACAGGGCACATGCGCAGTTAGTTACCTGCTCTGGGTTTGTTATAAATGACCACGCGATGGCGCCAAACACCATTTTTCCAAATCGTATCTGATTGTACTGGATCAGTGATCATCTGTGATAAAAACCAGTGCATTCCAGTAGCTTAATAGACCAGCAGCTGAGCTATATGAATGCAGTTAGTTTGTTGACTTAACAATCTATGGTAGATATTCCTAATAAGGTTTGGTGAAGTTTCAGAATGGAGGGGATTGTTCTGCTGACCAACCACAATAAGTTAATTAAAATAAGGGCAAAATTGCTCTAACATTTTGAGGAAATAAAAAATTACCACATTGTCCCACCTACTCACCCATGGAATCGTATTCCAATTGTATTATATGCCATGAATAAAACATCAGAAATTGATGGACACTACAGTGTTTATTGTCAAAATGGGAAACATTTATTCACACATTATTAAAATGTAGCCTACATTAATGAACCATAACCCTAATTGGGTTAGCCTCAATTAGCCTACTCATCACAGGGAGATGGAGTCAACCACTGTAAGTAACCTATTGTGTTCATATCAAACTGCTAATTCCAATGAGAAGTATGTGCATGTGTGGAGCTATTGAGGAAAAAATGTAATGACTGGAAATACCTATAGTGAATATTTCTGTGAGTCAACTAATCAGAGTCAGCTGGGTTATAAGGAAAGAGGAGGTCGGCTATATTGGATAGTTTGTTGGGCTGGTGGAAAGACTTCAATGATTACAACATTGGTTGACATTATTAATCAAGACAGGAAATTATGGAAGTAGTATACAAAATATGGCGGGCGAGGAAGAGGGCAGATAGCAAGCGGATGTGTAATAATTCTGGGCCATATATGGGCCAAAACTAAGCCACAAGGGCCAGATCTGGCCTGTATATGGCCCAGATCCGCTTGCTATCTGGGGAGCAAGAGGGTCAGGCTAGATCTTGATCTCGGTGCGGAAGGTCTGAGCGAGCTCGTGTTTGGAGGAGTTTCTTCGAGCCCTGACTGTCAGTGTTCCCTCGGCGCCTAGTGATGATGTCACAGAGGTGGGGTCCACGTCCTCTGGCAGTTGACACTTGTGGGTGAAGGTGTTCATCACCGTACCGTCCACCGCCAACTGTAAAGGAGAGGATCGAAACAAGGAAATCAAGATATTGGTCTCGGAGGAAAGGTGAACGAATCACAGAAAACGCAGTTTAAAGTCAAGGGATTAATGAAAGGATAAATCTTTGTGAATTCAGCTAGTCCACCTTCTCTGCGCGGACTTCAATCTGGTTGTTGGAGGTGGTGACGATAACATCTTCTGGGGAGAAGTCTCGGACATCCACTGTGAACTGGTATGTGTCCCCAAGGGTCTTGATCTTTCCAGCTGTCCCTGTCCGACCTGCAAAGACAACCAGGATTAGGTCCCAACAAGTTCATTCATCATCGCATCGTCTCTTCTATCTACGGACACATCAGAATATTCAACACTTTCTTGTCCTTGAGTTCTGTTTTCTTCACACACACACACTTCACACTTCACACACTTCACACTTCACACACACAACAGACAGGCCTATACATTCACATAGGCTACAGTCCAATGTGTCTATGACCACTATTGACTCATGCTATGTGCGAGCACATAAATTACTTATAGTAACACAGATGTCACCAAAATGAATATGGGATCAGCATGGGCTCTTAATCAGCATGCGTGTGTGACAGATTGCGTGTGTATGTGTGTGTGTGTACGTGTGTGTGTGTGTGTGTGTGTGTGTGTGCGTGTCTGTGTGTGTGTATGTGTCCTGGTCGCTAGGCAACCGCCTGACCTGTTGCCTCGGAGGTGCCATCCCAGTCATTCTCCGTGTGTGAGCTCACGACGCCGGTATTGGATCCAGCATTCCCTAACGTTTGTGTGTGTGTGTATACAGTACCCCCCCCCCCCCCTCTCCCTCCTCTCCCCCACAGCCAGCCCCCCCCCCCCCCCCCCACCACCACCACAGACGGACAAGCATAACAGTCACAGCACCGAAATACCCTGCTCTGTCTCGCTACACCCCCCCCCCCCCCACCTCACCCCAACACAGGCACACGCTGTCCTATCTAGAAGTCATAGGGTCAAACACATAGGCGTTCATGCACTCAGGGGCTTATAGAAAGTTCTAGAGGCAAACGCATACAGTGCACGGTATACACAGCATATAGATGTGTAGGCTACCTACAGTACATCCCCATAATGCTTCACAGAGCCTACTGTTTCCACACATTGAACTTCCTGTAACAATTCCTTTTATAACGTTCATGACTTCACTTCGTCCATATACATTCAATATGTAGTTTGTCCTTTGCTTCAGAAGTGGTATGTCCACCAACAATACATATTAAATTCTAGCCGCGATAGATGTAGCTAGTCAATAACCCTCTGGGTATCGAAAAAGGATCTATTTATACAGTCTGGATGTATGTATATATGTGTATTCCCTGACATCTATTTATACAGATATTATAAATGCTACATATGGATGTATTTAGTCCTTGTTCTTCATTTTTATGCTTATTGCTACTAGGCATATTCTGTATCTGTATTTCCAACCTTGCTGTAATTTTTCTACTGCTGAAACGCCAAATTTCCCCCTACCATTAAAGTAAAGTATCTATCCCACCCACCCAAGCACCCACATACCTATCTATCTATCTATCTATCTATCTATCTATCTATCTATCTATCTGTCTGTCTGTCTGTCTGTCTGTCTGTCTGTCTGTCTGTCTGTCTGTCTGTCTGTCTGTCTGTCTGTCTGTCTGTCTGTCTATCTATCATCTATCTATCTATCTATCTGTCTGTCTGTCTGTCTGTCTGTCTGTCTGTCTGTCTGTCTGTCTGTCTGTCTGTCTGTCTGTCTATCTATCTATCTATCTATCTATCTGTCTGTCTGTCTGTCTGTCTGTCTGTCTGTCTGTCTATCTATCTATCTATCTGGAAACCAGTGTCAGAGGAACTCAACTCACTGGTAAATCCCAAGGCATCACTTCCAGGCAGCATGAAAGATCCAAAGTCTTCTGCGAAGAGTCCCCTGCTCTTCTCCATGTAGGGGTTAGTGGAGGAGGACGAGGAGGAGGAAGAGGAGGAGGAAGAGGTCTGGTGGAAACTGCGCTCCGATCGGTAGGCAGAGGAGTTGGTCCCACTCATGGATGGCTGAGAGTACTGGGGAGGTGGGGAAAGTGTCCGCCGGTAAAAGGGGGAGAGAGAAGGAGTGAAAGAGAGAGAGAAGGAGGGTCTTTCTCTAGCTCCTGTTGCCCAGGCCCACAGCAGGGGAGACGGAGATGATGATGAACAGATCCAGATGAAAGAATGAATTTCTCTTCTTCTTCTCTTCCTCCTTTTCTTTCTCGACTCTGTAAACTTTAATCTGTGCCTCTTATTCCCGTCGGGTGTTTCGTATAAAATAGTTTCTTTTCTTTTCCACTGTCTCACTTTTCTCTCCCACTTCGACTGTCTTTATTCGGTGTGAAGATGTGAGTATCTGATGATTCAATGTGTGTGTCCACGAGCATAGCCAGTTACAAAGTGCTCTTATATATTGTGTGTGTGTGTGTGTGTGCCTGAGTGTGTCTCTATGCATGTGTGTATGAGTTGGAAGAGGGAGGGGGTGCTCAACACTCTTCGGAACTATATTAGGGGGCTATATTTACTATGGGCGGGGGGGGGCAGCTGTGGTTGGAAACGTTTGGGGTGATGAGAACTTGAGGTTAAGAGAGGGAGAGAGAGAGGAAGGGAGAGAGGGAGAGAGAGAGGGAGAGAGAGAGGGAGAGAGAGAGGAAGGGAGGGAGGGGGATGAGTCAACGGTTGGCATACCAGACACTCAGTCCCTGTACTGTACACCTCTCCCTCTCTTTCCTCTCCCTCTCTTTCCTCTCCCTCTCTTTCCTCTCCCTCTCTTTCCTCCCCCTGTTTTTTCTTTGTCTCTGTTGCTACCCTCTTTGTTAAGAAATGTGACCCTCATGTCCTGTAGATCTGTGGTCAAACATTATTTCGGACATACGTACCTGTCCAATGGTAAGACAGTATAATAGAATGAATAGGTGAGTGCAATCCAAATGTTTAGGCAAATGTATGTAGTCTAGAGTGTAAGATAAGATATACTTTAATAATCCCAATGGGAGAAGGGTTTTGGTTTCTTTATCTATTTCACAAAGATACACTATCTCTAGAAACACATTTGGGATCTCAAAGTTGTGAGTGCAGGACTGACATTTAACCAGGGGATTATATAGAATTGGTAGAGAGGATCCAGGGGCTATTTATACCTGTATAAAGAGCATCAATGGAGAATGTTTTGCTATAAGCACAGGTATTTCTCGGCTCCAGCTCCGATCGGCAGCGATGTAAGGACAAACCCCCGGGTAGACTCACGGAGGCAAATTGCATAGCAGATAGTCACATTCCCTTGTTGTACAAATGAGCAACTTTTTCCTCCTGCTACTTGTAGATTGTAAGCTTGCTAGATTGTTTTGCTCGCTAGCTGAGTATTTATTACCTCCTCCCCAGCGCAGGGTGAGAGGTAATGTTTACGGTGGCGCGCGTGCATGCGTTTATCAAGTCAAATCAAATCAAACTTTATTTGTATAGCGAATTTCATACACAGAGGCAACACAGTGAACTTTACAGAGAACAATGGGGGGATGGAAATAGATCCTACTCCCACATTTTCCAGAGGGAAGCCAAAAAACAGTTCGAAAAGGTGAGCTGTAAAAATTCTTCCCTGACATCTTTCAACAAGACGACCGAGCAGGCTCATGTAAAATGTTTAAGTTTATTGGTTAGGAACATTTAAAGAGCACTAAACATGGGCTAAATACTTCATAAGAGAGACATGATTATCAGTAGAGAAGATGAATAGTAACAGAGATGTTACCTACCATGGTAGGCCATTATGTGTTAGCTATCCCTGTAATAAGGCACACTAATCACTTAGCAGACAGGCTCCTAAAGAATATACTGCAGAGTAAACTAGGTATAGCCGCTAAGCAGAAGTAAGGAAACAAAAAGCAGAGAGCCAAGAAAAACCAGGCCAGGTCAAGCCTGGCTTATGTGCGTGGCTGGCTTGTTTCTGTTCAGGACTGGTAGGACGAAAGCTAGTCATGCCACTGAAATAGCTGTGAATTGAAATTACATGAAATAATGTCTGATAAGATAGATTAAGATAGGTCTTGTCGCCTGGACATATCAGTTCCAATGCTCCCAATGCTAATCCAGCACAATAAGAGTGGGATAGCCAGTGAGCTCATGAGCTCACAACAACTAGCAGCAGCTTCCATAACATTAATGGTAGCGGTCAGTGGCTAAAGCAGTTACACTGATGATTCTTGTAACGTTAGCTATTTTGCTGCAATTGGTTCAACTCCTATTTCTGGACAGATGTCATTACCTGCTGTATGTACTTTCATTTAGGTGGTGAAGTAAGTAGACAGTAATCTCTGAGAATGTCTCGTGTGGGAGTCCAATGCTCTGACCATTACTCTACTTGTGGAATTTAGGTAAAGGATAAAAAGGCTGGAGTGAAAGGATGAACGTGTGTAGGTTTGGGTCCCATAAAGTCATCCCCACCGGGTCTTGAACCCTGGTCTCCCGGGTGGGAGTCCAATGCTCTGACCTTGTGCAGTCAAGATCGGCAGGTTGATTTTGGTGTCCTTCTTGGTTTTGGTGTGCTCAGACTACTGCCTCTTGTGGTGCCAACAGAGAAATGCAAGCCAACATTGTCGGGAGTAAGGGGGGGATTAAGGGAGGGAGGGAGTGATAAACCGACAAACGCTATACTAGGTGCGCTGGCTTCCAGCCATGCACAAAAAGGGGGGGGGGGGTGATGACCTGATAGAGACAGCTGGCCACACATAGTGCGATGGGTCCATTGTGATCCTCGTTCCGTTACTGGCGAACTACCTCTCCAGACTGTTAGCTTCTGTTAGCAAACGTTTGCGGCGAACACAAAGCTAACGGAAAATAGTTCGCTAACGTTCGCAAACGTTCGCTATGTTTGCTGAATTTGAACGCACCCCAGGCTTAGTAGCATGCAGAGCCACATAAGCAAAACACATTTTCACCAAACAATGCCAGTCGCTAAGCAACACACATCTAGATATACACACAGTGCATAAAAGGATACAGTAAGGATGAACACGAAGGATTCACTAGCAGACTGGAGGCTGACTCTCTGTGTCTCTAGGTCCTGGCTAGTGATTGTAGGTGAGATTGAATAGGGGAAATGCATTCATGGGCGGAGGTCTGTGCTCTCTGAGCACCATCTCTAGTTCATGATTTAATCATGTGTGGGTTTATTTTAACATGTGTAGCCGAGGCCTGTGGAGCTGCAACAGGTTTAAGTTTCACTTTCTCGTTCTGACAACTATAGGTTTCACTTGCGCGTTCGTAGGCTAGGCTACATCCATAAACTATTGAAAACCACTTCCAATTGGGTTTAATACAAATCTATTTTGTACCACGATAAATTAGAGGCTATGGGTAGCCTACCAAAATCAATCAAAAGCTCAAAATTGCTTAAAAAACATTGTCTGTTTGCTACCAAAAGTAGCCTACCAGCATAACAGGCTCGCTTGAACTCTCACCCCACCAACGCGCTTGATGTCAAACGTGACGCACCAGAAAATCAACGGGAAGGCACGCGTAATGGAATCTCTCACCTAGCCTATTTTGTCCGCCCTTTCTTCCTGGTGGCCCCGCGTATACAAAGCCCATTTATAGGCACTAATCTAGATGGAAAACAGATATCAGTCTTTATGAGCTGCTGCCGCTGCTGCTAATGTTTTACCCAACTATTGTGTGTAGCCTACCCCAGGCTGCGTGCAACCCTAAGTTGCAAAGACAGACAATTATAGCCTAATTATTCGTTCAGTATAATGGATCACCTGAGTAATTTGCCTTTAAGGACACATCAAGGGGGCACATAGTGACACATTCAATTCCACTCGTCGGTGCAGATGGCCCAGCCTCTGCTAATCGTCTAAATCCAGCCCAGCGACTCCACCTCCCCCCCCAGACGGCACCAGCCGAGGGACCTGACTGAGTAAACTTCTATTCTAGAGAGATGAGAGAGAGAGAGAGAGAGAGAGAGAGAGAGAGAGAGGGAGAGAGAGAGAGAGAGGGGGGAGAGAGAGAGAGAGAGAGAGAGAGAGGGGGGAGAGGGAGAGAGGGAGGGGGAGAGGGAGAGAGGGAGAGAGAGAGAAAAAGAGAGAGAGAGAAGAGGGGGAGAGAGAGAGAGAGAGCGGGAGAGAGAGGGGGAGAGGGAGAGAGAGGGAGAGAGAGAGAGAGAGAGAGAAGAGGGGGGGGTGAGAGGGAGAGAGAGGGGGGGAGAGGGAGAGGAGGGGGGTAAATAGAAGCGAGGCAGGCAATGGGAAGAAACAAAGAAAATACCTGTGTGTGCGCGCGTGTGTGTGCATGTGTGCGCCCGCCCCCGTGTGCTCGTTCAAAGTAAACTTGATACACAGCCCAGTCGGTAATCCCTCTGTCTCTATCGTTGACATTGAGTCACCTCTGCAAGGGTCACTGACGCCATTTGCTATGACAAGCAAGGGTGTGGGGTTTGGCAGGATACGGACCGCAACACAATCCAAACAACTGTCGTTTAAGATAGTGGGATAGGGCCGTGACACGAACAGTACACAAGGCATATGTCATGCGGTGCACGCACGCACACACACACACACACACACACACACACACACACACACACACACACACACACCCCTCCTATTCTTGGTCATGTGGTTCTGTTTTTCTCAGCTGTTATTATTACATAATGTCCTCTCTCTATTTGTCCCACTGTGAGAACGCTACTGTGTCTGAGGGAACCATGGAGAGAACACCAAAGGAACACAACAATGACATCTGGGCTTCTTATGTGATTAACAAATGGTTAGACTGATCCTCTGTTCAGTTTTCTGCTAAATTCATTTTTCTCACACTTCAATTCAAACCACACAAGCCTTTACAGTAAATAACAGCATTTTAAGGCTGGAAAGACTTGACAAAATCAATTTTCTACAGTGAGGTCAATGATCAATATCAACAGAAAATGTATGTCAATGTTTAAAAAGGGAATCTGAACAAAGTAAGCTTCCTCTCTCTCTCCAATCTCTCTGAAACTTTCTGTTGAAGATTAAATCATTATCTGTATTTAAAATGATTGTTTAAGAAAGGAACCAAGTTGTTTTACATTCACCTTATTGTGCTGTCTCCATGGAAACGAGTTTACATAGAAATAAATAAATAAATAAAAGAATGGGATTGTGTGAGATTCACAGCAAGAAGGCATCAGAGCTGTAAGATAACACTGACTTATGGGTGTTAATTAAAACCATAGAAGAGAGTTAACTGTGTGGAAACAGTAGCATAATATTAATTATGCGTGTGTGTGTGTGTGTGTGTGCGTGTGTGTGCGTGTGTGTGTGTGTGTGTGCTTGCGTGTGTGTGTGTGCGTGTGTGTGCGTGCGTGTGTGCGTGTGTGCGTGCGTGTGCGCATCAGACCAGTGATTTCACTCAATGGTAAGGGACAGGGGTTCTTGAATTGGAATTTTAATTTATATGCTGTCACATTTTCAACACAGTTGGTCTGAGAACAAGGCTTCAGTAGTAATTTGTAATCAGAGGTGATTTAACTGTGTAAGTAGACTTCCCCCAACGCAAAATAGCCAAAAATCTGACTGTTGTAATATGTACAGTTATTTGACACACTGAGACAAAATGCACAATTGCAGATTCTATGGAATTGTTGATGATTTGGTTTTATGTAGAAATTTTCTGACAAACAGGCCAAAAGGCCCTCCTCGATTCCAATTAAATGACCTTTTTCATACTGCAATATCAAAATAGAAACAACTGTCAACAAGAACATAAATGATCCTATATGTCCTTATAGGAGCAGCAGTACTGACCATGAGAAAAAGACAAAAGGGTTTCAACAGTTTAATAATTTCAAAATACCTTAACAGGAATATATACCTTGCAGCAATGACAAGTGAAGGACATTCGCTTGAAGAACTTCAAATAACTGTCCAACCATGACCAGCGCACAAGAGCTATGCACATTTCTCTGAAGTCTGTTTTGGGAGCTGACCACACAGCTCATGTACACACCTCGGGCAGGTAGGTCTACTGACACAGCAGGTGAGCCGTTATCTGGATCTTTGATTTCTAACCGACATGGGATCCTGCACACATATTCCATAGCTTGTGAAACTTCAACAATTCTACACACCTAAAAGAAAATGGAGGTCTCACATCTGGACTTGGAACAAGTCAGAGAAGGCAGCCAAAAGGACGGGGCGCCAGGAAACGAGAAGGGTGAACCCCACGATGAGACTTTTCTCCTCGCCGATCCATGGAAACCATGGCAACGGTCCCGTTCCCTGGTCAGAGGTCAGACGAAAGTGAAAAATCTTTATTGTCGGTCGATGATAACCCAGTCAATGTTATGCTTCTGTTCTTCTTTAATGTGCATTAGAAAATGTGCTGCTCTTAATGTGTGTCACTGGTTTTGTAGCGATGACAAAGCAGAGCATCTTGGAACAATGAGGCTTTCATGTGTCGTCAATGGAATGTACTGTATATATTCTTTACATGTTGTCAGTATAGTGCCAGGTTGACTGAGGTAGGATGAAGATGCTCTAGCGTGTGTTCTGTGGTCTCTAGGGTGCCTGGTGAGGGTGGCAGGTGTATTGGGGACCCTGGGAGGCGTGGAGTGGCTTTGCTTCGCTGCTTTGGGGGTGCTGGTAGCGTTCCTCAGCTTCCTCATGGATCTGGGCGTGGCCAAGCTACTGCGAGGTGCACACACTTGCACACTCATACACACACACACACACACACACTAATATGCCTATATTAATACACGCACGTCCACACGCACACACATACATAATATTTACACAGCATGTGATGAATCCTGAATGACTTGACATGAATGACATGAATCCTCTCTCTCTCTCTCTCTCTCTCTCTCAATAGCTCACCAGTGGCTGTACACAATGCTGGAGGGCCACTCTCTGCTTCAGTTCCTGTGTTGGACTCTCTATCCCGTCTCCCTCTGCGCTCTCTCCTCGTCCTTCTCTCACAACATCTGCCCATTCTCAACAGGTACAGCAGGAAGCAGCCGGATAGTGTTTCACATGCGAGTTCATCAAAGACACACTCACAGAAGTCATCATTTTGTTTATGCTGAACAGGAAGGAATCAGAGATTGCAGATGATAATTTAATTGCTTTATCTATGCTAGACATGGAAGGAATGGGATTTGATCAAGAAATGTTTTAGCATCCATTACTTCAATGCTGTACATGTACCGGTTAATAATGATAAAAAGCTGTATCCTGTATATGATATTATTTTTTTTAACAATGTTTCTAAATATTAAATTACATTAAATAAATAAAAACTCACAATTTGACAAACCTCTTAGAAAATAATGTTAGCGTCCAAGATTGGTGGATGATCATCTTCTCCTCTAGGATCTGGGATTCCTGAGGTGAGAACAATGTTGGCAGGAGTGCATCTGCCTCATTACCTGTCTCTCACCAACCTGTTTGCCAAGTTTGTGGGCCTCACCTGCACCCTGGCAGCAGGAAGCTCTGTCTTCCTGGGCAAAGTGGTAGGTTGCTAGCCATTCTCTGTGTTTATCTTTGGTCTCTGAGTTAATTTGGTGCTGTTGTATGGCTGAGGTGTAACGTTTAAATGTTCCCCCCCATGTCTGTCTGATTGGTTGATTGTTGAAATTGTCATCTTAAATGTTGTCCTGTACATTTGTTTTTTCTTCCCTCGGGCTGCGCTCCGGGCCGATGTAAACGTTGGATGGGGGGCGCGTTATAAATGAAAATATCATATCATATCATATCATATCTTTGTCACAAACATGTTACCATACACGGGTATGGGGCGGTTGGGGCTCAGGAGGTAGAGAGGGTCGTCCAACGGTTGTAGGGTCCACATGTCGAAGTGTCGTTGGGCAAGACTGCACCTCAAATTGCTCCCTATGATTTGACTGGCACCTTGCATGGCAGCACCATAGGCGTGTGAATGTGTGTGAGAATGAGCGAATCAGAGGCCATTGTAAAGCGCTTTAGATAAAAGTGCTATATAAAATGCACTCCATTTACCATTCACAGTGAGTTATTGCTGGTTTGCTAAATTTCATTTCAAACCATTATTTTCACTCGCAGGGCAGTGAGGATTCCCTTATTTACAGTGGCGTCGAGCTTACAGTAAAAATGTTCTCATGCCTTCATCTGTATAGTTCAACTGGGTCTTTTGCAACACAGCATCATAAACATTGTAAGAGATGGAGTCTGATTCGATTCCAGGGTCCCTTCGTACATCTGTCCACCATGTTGGGAGCCTATCTGAACCGGCTCTGCATTCTCGCAGGTGGAAAACAGGAGGTACAGTAGGACTAATAATACATTTACAGTAGCCTATCGGTTGAAAAATCGTTCTGATCCAATGATTGCCCTTTAGGTGGTACTGTGTATGTGAGAATGAGAATACATTGCTGCAGTTGAATATTGAACTCTCCCATTAATTCCATACTTTCGGAGCTCACAAATGTAACGTAATATCCTTTTCATTGTTGTAGGAAAGGCCAGACAGGACCATGCTAGCTGTGGCTGCTGCTGTTGGTGTAGCCAGCTGCTTCGGTGCTCCTATTAGCGGTATGTGAGCCTTATATCTAACTACCCACATCTAGCAAAGAGATTCAGGGTTGGAGTGGAGTGGTCCTCTCACTCGTGAAATTGATATAGTAGCCTGTGTCCTTCACTCGTCTTTTCATCTCACAATCCTTTTTTCTCCCATCCTTTTCTCCGCTTACCTCCATTGAGACCCCCCCCACCCCCCCCCCCCCCACTCCCATTCATTTTTTTTCTCCTTGTTCCCCCCCCACTCCCCCCTACTCTCCTGCCGCGCCCGTCTCCTCCTGCTCTCCCAGGTGTGCTGTTTAGCGTGGAGGTGATGTGTTCTCATTTCGCCCTGAGAGACTACTGTCCATGTTTCTTCGCCGCCGCGTGCGGAGCCCTGACCTACCGGCTACTCTCTGTGTGGAGCGGGGAGAGAGGTACTGTAGCTACCTGCTCGCTCCTGCCCCCTACAGTATGTAGGCTACCTGTGTTTGGAATCGCTCCCTATTCACTATATAGTGCACTATATAGGGCGTCAGCCATTTTGTTTGTAGTGTCCGAATTCTCCACGGAATTTTCGTTCCCTATATAGTCCACTATTTATTACCCACAATTCACCTTGATTTCCAGGGAACAGTGCATGTACCCTACATTTCTCCATTCCCTAGGTAGTTCACTACATGGTGAACCCTATATAGGGAATAGGGAGTGAGGGAACGAGGGAGCGATTCCGAACACAGCTCTTGTCTCGCGCGTTCAGTGAAAGAAAGTGAGGTGCGCGCGAGAGGAACGTCGCACAGATCCAAATGCCGCCTGGCAAGGCCCACGAGGCAGGGAGAACACCGAATAGGGCTTGGGAAAAAGTAGTCCCAGACACGGCCATCTTGTTTCTACACAGGTGTAGAAACAAGATGGTCGTGTCTGGGACTACATTTTCCCAAGCCCTATAGCAGAGAGACGAGAGAGACACCGCTGTATAGTCACGATTTGTCATTGTAGATACACATTTGTGCTATTCCAGTTGTACAAACAACATAACCAGCAGACTATGGTCGCACAGGTCAAAGCCTGATTGAATCTAGATATCGTTACAGAGAAATGATGATTTGATTATGAAACGCTGGAAAAAAGATACATGGTAAAGTGATTTGGAAGATGATTGTGTGTTTTTTTTGTCCCCAGATACTGTTGAACCCTTGTTTAAAACCAGCTTCTCTGATGACCTGCCCTTCTATCCATTGGAGATCTTGGTCTTTGCTACATTAGGGTACTGCTTGCTGAGTCTTCAACAAGGCCACATTAAAACTCTCATCTAACATTCTGAATACATCTGTAGATATTTATTGTAATATGAGTGTTGCGTGTATAGTGTTATGCATAGATTAGCATGTAGATGTTGTGCTGTGTTTTTCTTTATGTTCCCAGATAGCAAGCGGATCAGGGCCATATACAGGCCAGATCTGGCCCAGAATTATTACACATCCGCTTGCTATCTGGGTTGGTCGCCTTGCCTCCATATGCTTCTATTCATCTACTGTCTCCCTTTTTTCTTCTCCTCTCTTCTCTCCTCTCTTCCTATCCTTCTCTCCCTCCTCTCGTCACTTCCACGTCCTTTTGAAAAGTGTTTAATTTTGATTCAGGGACTTAGGCACTTTGCAATAATGACTTCCGATGGCCTATTGCTGCCTGGGCTATAAATATGCCCATGCTCTCAGTGTGTGTCTGGTCTGGTCCTCCCTGCTGTAATGCCAGGATGTTGTGTGGAGCCATCAGCTTTGTCTACCTCCGCTGTCATCGCTGGGCTCTGCACTTCACCAAATCCAACAGAGTCCTGATCAAGATGTTGACAAGCGAGTGAGAAACGTTACGAGACAAAATACTGACTTGCTTTTGATGTATGAACCAGCCCTGCCTAGTATTTAAGATGATGCTATGGCATGGTGCGCCTTTAACAACATGAACATGCCTGGCTTGTCTGTCACTAGGAAAGCCCTGTATTCAGCTATGGTGGTGTTCTTCCTGGCAGCGATGACGTTCCCTCACTCTCTTGGTCAATACATGGCATCCAAGGTGACACACGTTAATGTAGTTCTGTTTCATATTAGAACAGTATGCTGTTTATCCTGTGTGGCGGACCCAACAACTCTACACAGACATGTTCTCTTTGTTTTTCCCGTAGTACAACATGAAGCAGCTCCTCGCCTCCCTATTGGATGGAAGGCAATGGGGCTGTATATCCCACAATGCCTCTGTGCCGCTTGGGCCAGAGTTGCATCCTTGGTCAGAGTGGAGTCCCTCAGAGATTTCAGTCTACCTTACTCTGGGGTGCTTTCTGGTGATGAAGGTACAGAAAATGATGTACTGATACTGGAATACGAATTGAAATACATATCCAGACATACCTGTACCTAACTTTTACTTTCAAACTTTTATTTTAACTCAACCTTTATTTTCACACTCTCCATAGAGATCCGTTTGTGCCCGATCAGAAAACGATCTAGCCAATCAATTCTATGAGGAAATACAAACAGCTACTCTGGGTGGGTTTAGGTGTGATGACAGCGAGGAGCGGTTGAAGTTAGCGCGTGATGGTGATAGACAGATTGTCCATCCTATTACCTATCAAATATTTTTTGAAAGTGCCTGCCCTTTTCCAACCGGTTTCCAACGGAGAGTTCCCAACCGTCTGGCACGTCAGGTTAAGAGTGAGGGCCAATGAAGGAGAAGGAACATGCTCGGGGGACCCTAAGTAGCAGCCAATCATTCAATCCCGGTCATGTAGGTTCCATGATTCCACATCAGCAACGTTTTAATATAAGAAAGTAGTTTTCCTATATTTTAAACTTCTACCATTTATTATTATCTTCGAAATGTGTCCAATTTCATCTGTGCAAATTGATTCTGCATTCCATTATCACAGAATGGCAGATCCTGAGGTAGAATGGATTATTTTAATTCTGTTCAAATTACAAGACAAACAAACTTTTGACTCCTGTCTTGTTTGCCTTCAGCTGTGGATGCTAGTCTTTGCTTGCACCTTGCCCCTTCCTGCTGGCTACGTCATGCCTGCATTTATCTACGGTAAGATGGAAAATTACTCGAACAAATTGAGCGCAAGAACAGCCTCCAAATCATTGGATATAATGAGTTCAAAATGTCCGATCCATGTCGCTTTAAAAAGCAATGGACTCACAGACTATGAATGGAACATGACTTGACACAACCTCTAGACCTTCCTGCCTACTGCTGTTGACCAGGTGCTGCTCTGGGCCGTCTGGTTGGGGAGGGACTGGCGTCTGTCTCCTCAGACAGCTTCCACTCAGACCAGGAGAGGAACTCTATAAACCCTGGTGGCTACTCACTGGCTGGTGAACAGACCTCCTTACCCAACAGCTTTTCAAATAATTTGCACTAAATATCAGCAAAAAAAAAGGGATACTATTACACATGCCTGAGGGTGAAAGCTCAACTTACATGGTAGGTGTTCCTCATGACGTGTAATAAGTTGTAAAATGGCTCCCGTGCCTTTATAGGTGCAGCGGCGTTTTCGGGGGCGATCACGCACACTATATCGCCCGCTCTCCTGGCTCTGGAGCTGACCGGGCAGTCCACTCACGCCGTGCCCGTCCTCCTTGCCACGCTGTTGGCCAACGCCGTGGCGCGCTCTGGGCGGCGCCCGTCCTTCTACGACGCCCTCTCCATCAGCAAGAAACTCCCGCACCTCCCCTCTCTGCTCAAGGCTTACCCGAAGTGAGTCCTACGAAACGAGTCAACAGTTATAGTTTGCGACCAGAAGGTTATAAGAAGTGCCTGAAACGCTACGTCCAGTCCTTAGCGTTGTGTTATGTTACAGTGGGCTTATGTCTCCATCTTTCCGCCAGGCTTTCCTCTGTCCTTCTAGGACAGGTCCTGGGCCCTAGGGGGGCGGTGCTTGAGAGTGGAGCAGGACCAATGGAGGTTCAGCAGGTTCTCGCCACCTCCACAGAGACCCAGATCCCCGTGGTGGAGTCACTGGGTGAGTAGCGAGTGAGAACAGTTTTATCATATTGGACTGTGTGCCAAGTCACAGGGTCTCTCTCTGGCCGTCATAACTGTGGATATCGTGACCTCCTGCCACTGCTGTACATCACAATGACAACCAAAATACCACTTAGTAGCAACCTCATAGATAAAATCCCTGAAGGGGAAAAACTCTGATCGTTTCAAAGCTTTCAAAATATCTCTTTTGTCACAATGACCCTGTGTTATTGGGAATTAAAATGCCACCAAATAAAAAGCAGAGATGAGTGAAAACAGGCCTGTGAACGCAATACTCAACTAGATAAATGAGTGTTTTTATTCTGAAAAGGGGACACGTTTCCAATGGCAACATGACACACTTGAGAGATGATGACATACTCTGCTATCCTTAATTAACTAAATGAGGCCGTTGCGTCACGCACGTCATGCTCCACACTCTCTCTTTTCAGACTCACAGATTCTCCTGGGCTCAGTTAAACGATCAGACCTACAGCTCTTCCTCTCTCACAGCAACGAAAAGGTACAACAACAATTCTTAGTTCCCCAACAGCTATTCTGCTATTATTTTTCGTCTATATTTGACCTACTACACCATAAATACATCCTATCTGTGGATCTCCAGGTTTTGCTGGATGTCTTCTCCATCCAACCAGCTTCTCTCCAGCTCTGCGTCGACTCCACTCTCTGTGAGGTAAATGGCGTTGTAGCGTCTTTCACGGTAGGCTGTTATACTGATGAGATTGAGACATTGGGTACGAAAAAGTGTATATTTAACCGGTACACATTGCAACCTTCTCTCTGTTCACCTCAAAGCCACTTTAACTAGTTTCCGCAATACGCGGTTGACTCTCCATGCAACCCCTTAACCAACCACGTCAGACTGGACCATAACACAATTATAATTTGTCCATTTAAATAATCACACCTCAATAAGAATCAATTAATTAGTTATTTTAACCCTCTTAAATCCAACCCTAGCAACATAATGCATAATTGAATAAAACCTAATACACCACAAGTATTACTCACCTTTTTAACTTCTATTTACTGTATAAATGAAACACGTCTGCGATCTCTGTTTGTTGTTTGTTTGTTGTTTGTTTTCTCTTCTCCCCTGCGTCAGGCCCATAGCGTCATGAGTGTGCTGTGTGCAGAGAGCTTGTTTGTGACTGAGAGAGGGAGGCTAGCTGGGATCGTCACATGGCCAGAGGTAATGTGTGTTAACATTCATACACACGTCATACACAGCAGGATATCCCTACAGTAGCCATTCCCTAGCATGTCTTTATCACAGCTACTAATGGAAATATGCCACTAATGGAAATATGCCTACGTGTAACCTGACACACATAAAAAGGAGGGTTTAAAAGGGTTCATGTTACACTTTCTTTCAGTGATACATCACACTGTAAAGGTGTCACTTCGGTTCTGAGTTTAGACATTGCTAAATAATAAATGGAAATGTCTCACTCTCTCTCTCTCTCTCTCTCTCTCTCTCTCTCTCCACCTATTCCGTAGATGAAGAGAATGATGGAAGATTTGGTCAAAGACATGTAAGGCAGGATGAGCTGAGAGAGGCTGAACACTTGTCGGTCCTGACCTGAACACATTCCAGACCCAGACTGCCAGCCTGGCTCTGAGCGCCGCTCTAATCACGATGTTTCATCTCCATTCTATAATGATCAGCTAGTTTCCTTCAGCCACTGTCATTTGGCTTCAACATTTGATAAACATCTATTAGAGCTATTGATGTAACCCTTATTATAATAAGACAACCTTAGCCATATCTACCTGGACCTGGTAATATGAAATGTCATTTATCTGTGCATTTCCTACAGTAGATGGTAGACGAACTCATTCATATCCATTACTGAAAGTCATACATACATAGAGATGTTTTGGGTTTTGGGTTCAGCAAACAGATCTGATATTTAGAGGATATGAAATGTTGTGTGGATGAACTTTATCCGTTATCATTGTTGAGGCAAGTGAGGGTGAAATAATCCATACTTATCGTATGGCATCAAGGTTACTGGACTGCGAAGAACTTGGATACCTACACTTCTGCTCTAAAACACTCTTTGAGCATTTACATTTACTTCCATTGTCATTTCATTGTCACTCTATTTTCACTCTCTATTTTGTAATATTTCATAATAAGTATTGATTTTTTTTCTCCTGACTATTCAACCATGACACTATATTTGACGTAGGCAACCAACAGCTTCCATTACTTTAGGAAGACACAGTAGACACTATTGTCTAGCTTTTCACCCAGTCTTTTTTCTCATCTTTGCTTTTTCAGTTGGAGCGGATCAACTGTTATTGTGGCTGAGGTCCTAATTAGAATTCCAATCAGGAAACTGTCGAGCGACTTTGTAACCTTTGTTCTCTCAATCTTATCTCCCTCATTTGGACTCTATTCAGAGCTGCATCAGTGTGGCAACAGCAAGAGGTCATAATCTGCGACATAGAAAATGGTTTGCATTGTGTAAACTTCTATTAAAATAAATGGGGCGAGATAGAATGATATTTCCCTTTATTCACCCTTTATCTCTTTCTCTCTCTCTCTCTCTCTCTCTCCCTCCTCTCTCTTAAACAAACACACACACACACACAAGGACACACACACACATACCTCTCTCTCAGTACCCCTTCTCTCTATCTCTCTCTCCCTCCCCCTCTCTCAAAAAACACACACACACACACACACACACACACACACACACCTCTCTCAGTACCCTTCTCTCTATCTCTCTCTCCCTCCCCCTCTCTCAAACACACACACACACATACACACACACACACACACACACACACACATACACACACACCTCTCTCAGTACCCCTTCTCTATCTATCTCTCCCTCCCCCTCTCTCAAACACATACACACACACACACATACACACACACACACCACTCTCAGTACCCCTTCTCTCTATCTCTCTCTCCCTCCCCCTCTCTCAAACACACACACTTCTCTGAGACTCTCGCCCCTGTCCTCTCATCCCGTGCTCCCTGACAGGCAAGTGTGAATAATGGCTAATCATAGTCAGACAGATAATTGGGCGCACGCTTCCATTCCATCAGGCTGCTCGCTCACTCTATCCTCTCTCAGACAATTAAAAGGGGACTCCAAATGAAGAGACATGTCAAGTATTCTGATAGGTTGTCTTCTAGTGTGACATCTCAATGTCTTCGCTGTCCTCTTGCCATGTGTAACTCTTCAACCCACGTAATCAAACGTGATGGAATATGGAAAACCATGTGACTACCATCCAAATGAATGTATTATGTCACAATGTGCCCAATATATACACAATGGAATAGATCATTTCTACACACAGTTCAAATACACAGTCTAATGACATAATCATTATAATGTCCACTCTTGTACATTCAATAAAGTTTGTTCAAATGCTAGAGTATGGTTGGATATACAGTATGTTGTTGTTTGATCGTGAAATTATACTTTATCTGAGACAGAGACATTGAGAGTGTGTGTGTGAGATTGGGATCTTTTTGATCCACTCCAAAAAACGATTTCTCACATTCTCCTTGAGACTCCGCCATCTGAGAGTGGTTTTATATAACATGGCTTTTTCACCATCAGCCACTGATCCACAAGTAAAGGCCTCCTATTGTGTGTCCTTTCAAACACATCTCGTTTGTCGTTTTGTTTTTAGAACCGCTCCACAAACGTCTCGTCGCCCCGATTCTAGTTGTAAAAAACCTCGTCCTCAGAGAGCGAGCTGCTGTCTACGTGTCGGACCGTGGCGTCGGTGGCCCTCCCAGCCTCCAGGGGGCAGCTTCTGTCCTGCTGAGAGGTAGACATGAGGGAGATGGAGAAGGCTGGAGGAGGGGGTTCCAGAGAGATGCGCTGGTTGTTGGCTTGGGTATGGATGCTGTAGAGATGCTGAGGGAGACCAACGCTGCCACTGTCCAACAGGAAGTGAGACAGGAAGAGGTTGTCCGTCTCTGTGGACAAAGTCATTGACGTTTCTGTGGACGGTCGTTGAAGGGATGTTATGTGGTAGGAGAGGAGACCAAAACATGAGCTGAAATGCATTGTGTTCAAAAGAAATTCGCATGAGACTTGGTCAGTTGCTTACCGTGTGAAGGGTCAGCGCTTGTGGAGGGCTGGTTTACATCGTCATGCATCGACCAGACATTCATGGCTGCCTCAGCCAGGGCGAACTGCTCTGCTACTCCTGTGAAACCACATCATACACTGATCATCCTGTGTGTTTTCTCGTAGTACTGCTATCAATGTTCGATCAACCACTTGTGAGAGAAGGGAAATAACAAGTAAGGACACTGGATTTCGCTTCTTATGGTCTAAGACCTCTTTAAGTCTGGAGACCACCGGCTGGTTTTCCCAAAGAAGTTTCTTCCTCCTCACCTGCGGCGAAGCGGGCTTCTTTGATCTCGTCGGTCAGGTGGGAGTAGAGCTGCTCGTCCTCCTGCAGCCCTGACCCCGCCCCACTCCACCCACTGCTCCAGGTTCCCCCCTCACCGGAGTCCCCCCAGCCCCCCCCCCAGCCCTTCCACTCGATGAGGTGGGCCACGCGACCCTGGGCCATGGCGGTGGGCTTGGTGATGTGCTCCTTTATCGTGGCCACCAGACCTGGGAGAGACAGATGGGGAGGAGGAAAGGAGGGAAGGAAGGAAGGAAGGAAGGAAGGAAGGAAGGAAGGAAGGAAGGAAGGAAGGAAGGAAGGAAGGAAGGAAGGAAGGAAGGAAGGAAGGAAGGAAGGAAGGAGGGAGGGAGGGAAGGAAGGAAGGAAGGAAGGAAGGAAGGAAGGAAGGAAGGAAGGAAGGAAGGAAGGAAGGAAGGAAGGAAGGAAGGAAGGAAGGAAGGAAGGAAGGAAGGAAGGAAGGAAGGAAAAGGGTGGATTGGGAGAGCATTATAAGGTGAGAAAGTTACAGATGAGAGAAGATGAAAGCCTGCTTGACCAAAGGTTTGTTGAGCAGAGGAAAATGTCACTGCTTATCATCTTCAGATATTTTTCAAGGGAGATTGAAATACTTTTAAGTTGGGAATTGGTTATTGCAAAGCTACTTTTTGCTGTTTTTAAAGAATGATACAAAGAACTTCGTCAGCAGAAAAGAAACCTGTCAACCTTCTACTCATTTGCCTGACTGCTGTATTTTTCTAATATATTCATTGGATTTCATAGACTTGATAATTACACTGACTTCCAAAAGGGGCTTTCACTGGAACAACGCTCAGACAGTCAAAACACATTAGCCCTGATAATTAACTTACAGCTGAGAGAGTCTTGAGAAGTAAGGCAATGAGGAACAGGCTGAAAAAATAGACTCAATTTCAGGATGCAACACAAGGGAATGAGGGGAGGGGAAGATAGAGGTGTGTGTGTGTGTGTGTGTGTGTGTGTGTGTGTGTGTGTGTGTGTGTGTGTGTGTGTGTGTGTGTGTGTGTGCGTGTGTGTGTGTGTGATTAATTGATTGAGTTTGTGTGTGTGTGTGTGTGTGTGTGTGCACGTGTGTGATTAATTGATTGAGTTTGTGTGTATGTGTGTGTGTGTGTGTGTGTGTGTATGAAAGAGTAAGAAGGAGGGAAAGGGTGGAAAGAGATGGAGTGTGTGTGTGGGTGTGTGTCTATTACGTGTGTGATTGATTGAGTTTTTGTGTGTGTGTGTGTGTGTGTGTGTGTATTAAAGACTAAGAGATGAGATACACCGGAGGGAGGTAAATTACATTAGCAGACTCCCATGGAGACGGCTTGGCTTTCTCCTGTATGAGTGACTCATAATGAAAACAAAACAAAACATCGGAGTCAACAACTGGACCGACAGAGTCCGTCTGAGCATGTCTGCCAGCCTCACCCATGAGGGACGAGGTGGCCAGCTCCCCGATGTCATAGCCACCGCTGGTCTTCTTGTCTGTCGCGCTGCCATTGGTCGGTTGGAGCCTACCCTGGCAGTACAGAGCAGATCAGAGGGTCATCGATGGCTTCAAGAGCTGTTGAGATGCACTTGACTGTCTGCATGCACACACTCACTATGCACACATGCAATAAACGGTGTA